>NC_090374.1:10745618-11045618 GCF_036365525.1 Heterodontus francisci
TCCTCTTCCCCATTCTCCCCTCTTCCCCATTCTCCCCTCTTCCCCATTCTCCCCTCTTCCCCATTCTCCCCTCTTCCCCATTCTCCCTCTTCCCCTCTTCCCCTCTTCCCCTCTTCCCCTCTTCCCCTCTTCCCCTCTTCCCCTCTTCCCCTCTTCCCTCTTCCCCTCTTCCCCTCTTCCCCTCTTCCCCTCTTCCCTCTTCCCCTCTTCCCCTCTTCCTCTCTTTCCCCCTCCCCCCTCTCTCTCTCTTTCCCCCTCCCCCCCTCTCTCTCTCTTTCCCCCTCCCCCCTCTCTCTCTCTTTCCCCCTCCCCCCCTCTCTCTCTCTTTCCCCCTCCCCCCCTCTCTCTCTCTTTCCCCCTCCCCCCCTCTCTCTCTCTTTCCCCCTCCCCCCCTCTCTCTCTCTTTCCCCCTCCCCCCCTCTCTCTCTCTTTCCCCCTCCCCCCCTCTCTCTCTCTTTCCCCCTCCCCCTCCCCCTCTCTCTTTCCCCCTCCCCCTCCCCCTCTCTCTTTCCCCCTCCCCCTCCCCCTCTCTCTTTCCCCCTCCCCCTCCCCCTCTCTCTTTCCCCCTCCCCCTCCCCCTCTCTCTTTCCCCCTCCCCCTCCCCCTCTCTCTTTCCCCCTCCCCCTCCCCCTCTCTCTTTCCCCCTCCCCCTCCCCTCTCTCTTTCCCCCTCCCCCTCCCCCTCTCTCTTTCCCCTCCCCCTCCCCTCTCTCTTTCCCCCTCCCCCTCCCCCTCTCTCTTTCCCCTGTCCCTCCCCTCTCTCTTTCCCCCTGTCCCTCCCTCTCTCTCTTTCCCCCTGTCCCTCCCTCTCTCTCTTTCCCCCTGTCCCTCCCTCTCTCTCTTTCCCCCTGTCCCTATTCTCCCACTCTCTTTCCCCCTGTCCCTATTCTCCCACTCTCTTTCCCCCTGTCCCTATTCTCCCACTCTCTTTCCCCCTGTCCCTATTCTCCCACTCTCTTTCCCCCTGTCCCTATTCTCCCACTCTCTTTCCCCCTGTCCCTATTCTCCCACTCTCTTTCTCCCCTCTCCCCCTGTCCCTATTCTCCCACTCTCTTTCTCCCCTCTCCCCCTGTCCCTATTCTCCCACTCTCTTTCTCCCCTCTCCCCCTGTCCCTATTCTCCCACTCTCTTTCTCCCCTCTCCCCCTGTCCCTATTCTCCCACTCTCTTTCTCCCCTCTCCCCCTGTCCCTATTCTCCCACTCTCTTTCTCCCCTCTCCCCCTGTCCCTATTCTCCCACTCCCCTCTCCTCCATTCCCCTCTCTATCTCTCTCTCTCTCCCCTCTGCCCCATTCTCCCTCTTCCCTTCCCCCATTCCCCCTCTCCCCCTCTCACCATTCCCTCCTCTCTCTCCCCTCTCCCCATTCCCTCCTCTCTCTCCCCTCTCCCAATTCCCCTCTCCCCATTCCCCCTATCTACCCTTTCCCATTCCCTCCTCCCCCATTCCCCATTTCCCCCCTCTCTCTCCCCTCTCCCTCTCTCCCCTGTCCTCCATTCTCCCCATCTCTCTCTCCCTTCCCCATTCCCCCTCTCTCTCCCCTCTCTCCATTACCCCTCTCTCCCTCTCCCGCCTCTTCCCCATTCCCCCTCTCTCTTGCCTCTACCCCATTCTCCCCTCTCCCCCATTGCCCCTCTCTCTCTCCCCTCTCCCTATACCCCAATCTCCCTTTGTCATCTATCCCCCATTCCCCAGTCGCTTTCTCTCTCTCCCCAAACTCATTTCCCTCTTTCTCTCTCCCCCATCCTGTCTCCCTTTCTCCCCTCTCCTCTCTCACTCCCACCAACCTCCTATTAGTGCCCCCATCGCTGGATTAATTCTATTGCCATGCAATAACAAGTAGAGGAATGTCAAGCTACAGCAGGTTATCAGATAGCTGAGGAATGGTGCTGGAGAGTGGGCTCCTGATTGCTGGGCATTGGGACCAGTTCTGTTTGTGGCCAGAGGAAGCTGTACTAAATGGATGGGTTGCATGACAAAAGGGCTGAGAAGAATATAAGGAGGTTAATTAGTGAGGTGCGGAAGAGTTTAAACTGATGTGTTTGTGTGTGTTTTTATGTTACTGGAATCATACAGCTCACAAGGAGGACATTCGGCCCATCGTCTCTGTACCAGTTTTTTGAAAGAGCTATCCAATTCATTCCACTTCCCTGCTCTTTGCCCCTTAGCCCTGTATTTTTTTCCCTTCAGATATTTATTCAATTCTCTTAAAAGTTACTATTGAATCTGCTACACCGCCCTTTCAGGCAATGCATCCAGATCACAATCATGATAAGGTGCCACATCAAAGGTTATTGTAGGAAATAAAAGCTCATGGTGGAGGGCATAACATATTGGCACAGATAGAAGATTGGTTAGCTAACAGGAAACAGAGAGTAGGCATAAATGGGTCATTTTCTGATTGGCAAGATGTAACGAGTGGTGTGCCACAGGGCTCTGTGCTGGGGCCTCAACTTTTTACAATTTATATAAATGACTTAGATGAAGAGACCAAAGGTATGGGTGGCTAAATATGCTGATGACACAAAGATAGGTAGGAAAGTAGCTTGTGAAGAGGACGTAAGGAGGCTACAAAGGGATATAGATAGGTTAAGTGAGTAGGCAAAGACCTGGCAAATGGAGTGAAATGTTTGGAAAATGTGAAATTGTCCACTTTGGCAGGAAGAATAAAAAAGAAGCATATCATCTAAACGGTGAGAGATTACAGAATTCTGTGATGCAGAGGGATCTGGGTGTCCTAGTGCACGAATCGTAAAAGGTTAGTATGCAGGTACACCACGTAATTAGGAAAGCTAGTAGAATGTTATTGTTTATCGTCAGGGGAATTGAATACAAAAGTAGTGAGGTTATGCTTCAGATATACAGGGCATTGGTGAGACCACATCTGGAGTACTGTGTACAGTACCGATCTCCTTATTTGAGGAAGGATGTAAATGCGTTGGAGGCAGTACAGAAAAGGTTTACTCAACTAATACCTGGAATGGGCGGGCTGTCTTACGAGGAAAGATTGGACAGGCTAGTCTTGTACCCCCTGGAATTTAGAAGAGTAAGAAACAACTTGATTGAAACATATAAGATCCTGAGGGGTCTTGACAGGGTGGATGTGGAAAGGATGTTTCCCTTTGTGGGAGAATCTAGAACTAGAGGTCACTGTTTAAAAATAAGGGGTCGCCCATTTAAGACAGAGATGAGGAGAAATGTTTTCTCTCAGAGGGTTGTGAGTCTTTGGAATTCTCTTCCTCAAAAGTCGGTGGAAGCAGAGTCTTTGAATATTTTTAAGGCAGAGGTAGATAGATTCTTGATAAGCAAGGGGGTGGAAGGTTATCAGGGGTAGGTGGAAATGTGGAGTAATCAGTTCAGCCATGAACTCATTGAATGGCGGAGCAGGCTCAAGGGGCCGAGTGGCCTACTCCTGCTCCTAATTCATATGTTCAAAAGTACAACAACTCGTGTAAAACAAAATGTTTCGCCAAGTCACTTCTGGTTCTTTTGCAAAACACCTGAGATCTGTGTCCTTTGGTTACTTACCTTCAGCCACTGGAAACAATTATCTCCTTATTTACTCTAGCAAAAACATCTATGAAATCTCCTCTTAACTTTCTCTGCTTGAAGAACAATCCCAGCTTCTCCAGTCTCTACATGTAACTGAAGTCCCTTATTCCTGGGACCATTCTAGTAAATCATCTCTGCACCTTCTGCAAGGCCTTGACATTCTTCCTAAACTGTGGTGCCCAGAATTGGACACACTGCTCCAGTTGGGGCCTAACCAGTGATTTATAAAGGTTTAGTATAACTTCCTTGCTTTTGCATTCTATTCGTCTGTTGATAAAGCTAAGGATCCGTATTCATGTTTAACAGCCTTCTCAGCTTGTACTGCCACCTTCCAAGATCTGTCTACATACACCACCAGGTCTCTCTGTTCCTGCACCACCTTTAAAATTTTACTGTTACGTCCAGGTGAGAAGGGGTCTAGGGGTTCCCTCTCAGTTTTGCTTGGTCTAACCCTAACAGGATTTAATTTTAGAAACAGTGTTTTTAGCCACCCTCAGTGAATCCTTGTTCACTGCTTTCCAATTGTAAGGCAAAGGAATCAGACAGGTTTCCTTAGATTTAACAAAGTGATTCTTGACAACGCAGCCGGCCACTGATATCATCAGACCGCGCCAAGCTGCCCACATGTGTAAACGGTCTCCTGCTCTCTGCGCATGTGTTGCGTTCCGGATTGCCAGGACTAGTTGGCACATGCGCATATGACGTCATTGTATTACGCAGGGAGGCGGGGAGAGAGAGGGAGGAGAGAGTGACATTGGTGACGGCGGGTGTGGGTGTGCTCGCTCGCCCTACGCCCCCTCCCCCCCCCCCCCCCCGCCTGCTCGCTCGCTCCCCCCGCCTGCTCGCTCGCTCCCCCCGCCTGCTCGCTCGCTCCCCCCCCACCCGCTTGTTTCCTCCCCGCCCGCTCCCCCGCCCGCTCGTTCGCTAGCTAGCTAGTTACCCATCCTCCTGCCCGTTCGCTCACTCTTTCCAGTCATTGTGTGCTGCCATGTGTTGACTTTGCCTATGTGTGATTATTTGAGCAGCGCCATCTTTAGTCCTGGCAGCTGCCTGAACGTCGCAGACTGACATTTTAGTGGCACAGGCTGCATTGGCGCATGTACCTGTGCAGCACTACCTAGTGGTTGCGTTGTCAGCAAACACAGCCTAGATTTAAACAAGAAAGGTAGAAGTTTATTAATCTTAAACTCTAATCCGGTTAACGACTACAAATATGCGACGCGACCACACTACCATGTTAAACACGCACGCAGAGAGAGAGAGACAGAAAAAGTCGAAAAGAATAACGGGCAAAGGTTTGAGGCAATATCTGGATTATAATTACAGTCCTTTGAGTTCAATGTGCACGCTTCAACTGGCTTCAATGTCGGAGTCTTTTCTCTCTTGAGGTTTACGTGTCTTCGATGGGTCTGGTGGCTTGGGGGAAAGTGAGAGACAGACAGCCAGGACAGAGGCTGTCTTGTTCCAGGTTCAGTTGCAAACGGCATTCTGAATTCAAACTGTCCTGTGTCTAGTTCAAAAGCCTGTCAATCAGTCATGTGACCAGCTGGTTTAACCAGTCCTGTCTTTGGGGATTGTATCATCTGAGCAGACCCTGGAATGTGAGCTTCCTTACACCTTCAACGTCCAGTGATCAAAATCCATTTGGGTTAATTGGATCAGGGAGTAGTTCTTTGTCTCCACGAGCACCATCTCTTTGTATGCAAATGTACTCCAGTCAAAGGGATCTCTTTAAACAAGTAATTTCTTCACTCCAGCAACAGTTTAAAATTAAAGTTCAAATGACGAAATTAATATGCCTCATTCTTGGCAGGTGGGGGTCTGCATGACATGTACCATATATTTTACATTGCCTCTCCTCATTCTTCCTACTAAAATGCATCACTTCATACTGTCTGCATGAAATTTCATCTACCATGTGTCTGCCCATTTTACCAGTCTGTCTGTGCCCTCCTGAAGTCTGTTACTATCCTCCTCACTGTTTACTACATTTCCAAGTTTTGTGTCATCTACAATCTTTGAAAGGATACTCTGTCTCCCCAATTCCTGGTCATTAATATATATCAAAAAGAGCAGTGGTCCTAATTCTTGGAGAACACCACTGTATACTTCCCTCTAGTCTGGAAAACAACCATTCAGCACTATTCTCGGCTTTCTCTTCCTCAGTCAATTTTGTAACTATGCTGCCACTGTCCCTTAAATCTCATCTGGCAGTGTTTCCACACTGCACGCTGCTGTGAGTCCCTTCGATGTTGGCTAACTGCCAACAGAGGTGGGAGGTGGCCCTTAACTTGACCAAAATGGCTTAATTGGCCTCCCAGTGAAGTTGCCAACTGCTATGGTGCCCGTTGTGGATGGTATGGGGGCTGGACAACATCTGGTAGGCCGCCCGACACCACTCCATGCCATTTAGCCTGTTACACCAACCCCCCGCCACACGCCCTGCACCCACCCAACCCCCCACCTCCCTTTCAGCCCATTTCCAAGGGACGGGTAAAATCCAGCCACTGATCAAGAAAGCTCTCGGACACGTTTCAGGAAATCCTCCCTCTCCCTCTTTTCCCTTTATTCTGTCACTATTGCAGTTAATACTAGGATAACGGAAGTCCCCCATTAGCACTGCTCTGTAGTTCTTGCATCTTTCTGTAATTTGCCTGCACATGTGTTCCTCTCTATCACTACCTTTGAGTTCCAGCCAACTAATAGGCAGTAGAAAGTCTTTTTGATAGTTAATCTGAGCGCTAACAGGCCTTGTCTGTCAAGAACACCTCACGTCAGTGATTCTCCTGCTAATGCACAGTCTGAGTATTGGGTTTCCTTTTATAATTACCTGAAGAGAAAAAATTTGCAGGGCTACTAAGAAAAGGAGGGGGAGTGGGACTAAGTGAGTTGCTCTTGCAGAAAGCCAGCACAGGCACGATGGGCTGAATGGCCTCCTTTTGTGCTGTAACCATTCTATGATTCTATGATCTCCTTCCCACTACTTGGTGGCCTACATCATACACCCAGTGGTGTAACAGCTCCTCTGTTGCTCCTTAATTCTGTCTTTAATCCCTCAGCTACATCATCCCTTTCCAGTGCTATAATAGTTCCGTGGATTGATACTGCCACACACCTTCCTATTTTCCTTTCCTAACTTTGTCTGTATCTGTTTAATTGTGCGTTTGTCTGTGTGTATATTTGTGTATGTGTGTGTGTATGAGAGTCTGCATGTGTGTAGGTAAGTATTTTACCTAAGTGCTTGCTAGCTGCAGTATTCTGAGACAAGCCCCTCCCACCATCCTGTCTCCTGTCCTAGCTCCACCCCACTTACCCTCCAATCATTCTTGCTCCCTGGATTGTATGCAAAAGTTGAGTGTGATGATAGGGTTTCCTGTAATGTGTCTGCAATACTGCATTTCAATGTTCGAAAAGGAAGTAAATGATGCAGAGAAGAAACTGCACGTTATCTGTATGGGAGTGCTGGACCAGAGCAGCTAGGAGTGATCATAGCGGGAGTCCAAGATGGTGAGTGTGTCAATGTGTGTGTCTGCTTTGATGTGGGCTTGTGAGTTTGTTGACATGTGTGAATGTGTGTTTGTGAGTGCGTTGATATGATTGAGTTTGTGTTTGTGAGTGTTAACGTGCGAGTATGTTGATGTGTGTTTACATGTGTGAGCATGTGTTTGCAAGTGTGTCAATGTGTGTTTGTGAATGTATTGATTTGTTTGAGTGTGTTGATGTGATTGAGTGTGTGTTTGCAATAGTGTTGATGTGTGTTTGAGTGTTAACGTGCGTGTGTCTTTGTGAGTGTGTTGATGTGTCTTTGTGAGTGTGTTGATGTGTCTTTGTGATCTGTTTGACGTGCATGAGTGTGTTTTTGAGTGTGTTATGTGTTTGTGAGTGTTGACATGCATGTGTTTATAAGTGTGTTGAGGTGTATTTGTGAGTGTGTTGATGTGCGTGAGTGTGTATTTATGAGTGATGGAGTGCGTTGATGTGTGTTGATGTGTATGTGTGGGGTCACACATTTGATTAATATATTATTGTCCTTTCAATGATTGTTTTGGTTTATTTGTTGACTGCTGTTGGATTACTGTTTGGGGATGGTGGAATTTGCATTCAGTATTTAAATATGTGAGCGGGCTGGTACCAGTTTCATTGACAGTTAGTCTTTGTGCACGCACCCTGCAGACTGGATGCTCAGTTCTCCAGGGTGTGTGGTTGAATCTGGCTTCAGGGCTGATCTTGGACAAAGAAACGCTTGTAAGGTCATCACAGGACAATGATAGCTCTTGAATACCTGGCTTTACATCACTGAGCAGGAGAGGGAGAAAGCAAGTGAGATGAACAATTAGATAGATAGATAGACAGACAGATAGATTGAGAAATAGATAGATAAAGTGAGAAAGGGATAGAAAGAGAATTACATAGAATTTACAGCACAGGAACAGGCTATTCGGCCCGACTTGTCCATGCCAGTATTTATACGCTACTCAAGCCTCCATTCGCTGAACTTTATCTCACTCTATCAGGATATCCTTCTCTTCCTTTCTCTCTCATGTGTTTATCTAGCTTCCCCTTAAAGTCATCTATGCTTTTTGCCTCAACTACTCCTTGTCAGATAGAGATAAATGACATATTTATAAGCACAAAAACAGGCCATTTGGCCCAACTGGTCGCTGCTGGTGTTTATGCTCCAGAGCGAGAGAGAAAGAATGAGAGGGGAATATGACAGAGAAATACACAGTAGGTTGTAAGCTAGAAAGAGTGAATGCATGTTCTCTCTACAGTTACTAACTGACTCCCTCTGTATTTCTAGCAGTTTGCTTTTTGTTTCAGATTTCCAGCATTTGCCATTTTTTTTATTCATTCATTCATGGGATGTGGGCATCACTGGCCAGGCCAGCATTTATTGCCCATCCCTAATTGCCCTTGAGAAGGTGGTGGTGAGCTGCCTTCTTGAACTGCTACAGTCCATTTGGAGTAGGTACACCCACAGTGCTGTTAGGAAGGAAGTTCCAGGATTTTGACCCAGCGACAATGAACGAACGGCGATATAGTTCCAAGTCAGGATGGTGTGTGACTTGGAGGGGAACCTGCAGGTGGTGATGTTCCCATGTATTTGCTGCCCTTGTCCTTCTAGTTGGTAGAGGTCGCGGGTTTGGAAGGTTTTATATTTTGCTTTGTGCTTGTAGTCAGACTGTATTGTCATTAAAGCCTGGCTCGGGTATAAAGTGAAAACCCGACGTGGGCCTGACCCGACCACAGCCAACCCGAACCCCAGCCAGTCCCGAGTCCTTCAATTTCTTTTCCTGCCCGACCCGACCCGAAAATATCAAACATGTTATTGATACAGAAAAATAGAATCGCCTCAAAACGTAGATTAAAAAGGAAACAATACAAAACAAAGCCCTAAAATCCATTCACTGGATAAATACGAGCTGAATGATGGAGAGTGGAGAATGAAAGTGACCTTTTGCATGCGGGGGTGGGGTTCAGGGCGGCTGGGGCGTGATATTTCAGTCAAACCAGACAGCATGCATGGGTGTGCAGAAGGTTGATGGGGCTGAACTTCCTCTGGGATTTTGCTGGAACTACGGAGGAAGTTCACTGGTAACCCTGGTAACAGGGCCTCCACTGGATTTATGGCATTGGAGTGGGTCAGTATGTGGGAGGAGTGGGGAGGTGTGGTGCAAACAGAAAACAAATTCACCTGTCTGGCCACCGTCCCATCTTCCACCCTCTGTAAACTTCAGCTCGTCCAAACTGCTCCCCATATCTTGTTTTAACTCATTCACCCATCACCCTTGTGCTTGCTATCCTACACTGGCTCCTGGTCCAGCGATACCTCCATTGTAAAATTCTTATCCTTGTTCTCAAATTCCTCCATGGCCTTGCCCCTCCCTATCTCTGTAATCTCCTCCAGCCCCACCAACCTTGGAGATATCTGCGCTCCTCTAATTCTGACCTCATGCACATCCCCGATTTCTTTGCTCCAACATTGGTGGCCGCGCCTTCAGCTGTGTGGGCCATAACCTCTCAAATTCCCTTCCCAAACCTCTCCGCCTTTCTCTTCTTCTTTAAGATGCTCCTTAAAACCTACCTGTTTGACCATCTGTCCTAATATCTTCTTATGTGGTTCGCTATTAATTTCCTTTTCACATTAGGCTTCTATGAAGTGCCTTGGTACTGTGTTAAGGCGCTGTATGAATGTCAGCCCTCGTGTGGATTTTCTCAGTAGTTCAGTTGGAGATTCTGGCTGATGGTTCCTGCACTCTCCCTTCCCCAATAAAGACTCTTACGTGAACATTAGCATTGTGGGTGTACACTGGGGGCCATGGGATGTTATCCCAGTGAGAGCCAGAGATTTCAGGCCAGTTGGGGGATGATGTGATAAATTTTGGATTATTTGGACATGGCGAGAATGAGAATCTTATCCCTGTTTGAGGCTTTACATGCAACAACTTGTGGACTGACAAGTGCTCGGACAGACTGGTGTCAGTCTTGGCATATACATGAACTTCCAATACTGTTCACATCTTTCTCAAGAATTCACTTATGAGTTTTTATTTATAATCATTCTTAATTATCCCTCCTACTACTGACAAAAAGTCACTATGGGCTGATGTCAGCACAGAACTATGCATTAATCACCTCCTCCCAGACCAATATGAGCATTAGGTAATAGCTCGAGGATTGAGAGTAATATGAATGTTAAAAACAAATCCTGAATCTGGGCTCTGTGCCACTGATCACTCATTCCTCCTGACAGGAGCGTGGGATGTCATTTTGGCTGTGTCATCCCAGACAGTATTGAGAGGGTACAGTATTCAATGTACACCCAGACTGGGGTGAGAGGGTCAGAGTGATTTCCCCCCCCCCCCCCCCACCCCTCCCCGCTCAAAGCGACAGAACAGTCCACAAGTTAACAATGAGGTGAACAATACAAATAACATTCTATGACTTTCTCGTGAATTGTGCGATTGTATTGTGGATGATTGCATCGACATCATGGCCTCAACAGAAATGTGGTTGAGCAGGGATGACAACTTGCCACTCAATGAAGCCTCCACACCTGGCTACATTTTCCACCACTTGCCTCACTAAGACTATCGTGGTAGTGGCATAACATTTATCACCAGATCACACTTTGGCCTGACCCCCTACTCCTCTGACACTTACTCCACCCCTCTCACTTCTCTTTCAAAATCATCATTCTGTACCACCCTCCCAAGTATGATAAAAATTTTATCACTGGAATATGTTAATTGCTTTCCTCCCCCAGCCTCTGTAGCGAATGACTTCTCATCCTCAGTGATTTCAATCTCCATCTCAACTCATCTTGCTGTCTCTCCTCGGAGTTCACTGCCTTCTTATCTCCCTAAATCTCTCCCTCCGTGTAATCTCCCCAGCCCATATTGTCGGCCTTGCTATCTCACATGGTCTTGCTAGTCCCTTCGTATCAATCACAGATAAGGTCATCTCTGATCACCTCCTTGTATCGTTCTCCACCCACATCCCCCTTCCACACTCCAACCCCACCTCATCCTATATCCGTCCCTGAAGAAAAAACTATCTCCCAATTCACTTACAATTGCACTTTCAAAATCCCAATTGGCACTCTATTCACTACAACATATCTGCAGCTCCTGGTTTGCTCAACCGCACCCTCACCTCCACCTTTGATGCCCTAATTACCAATAAAACCATTACTCTCTGTCACCCCGGCCATTCCCCCAATCTGGTCCTCATCCATTGCTACATCTGGTTGGACCACAAGATAACACCCAGATTCTTTTCTCTACTGCAAACTGTCTTGTTAAACCCCTCTCCCCTGTCCCCTCCACCTTCACCTTCAACAATAGGTGCAAGGAGCTCATAGACTTCTTTGTCACTAAGATCAAGACTATCCAATCAGCTGCCTCTGCCGTGTCCCTCCCTTCCACTAGCCCACCCGGCCAAACTTCCTCTAATGCTCCCCCCTGCCCCGGTTCTGAACTCACATCGTTCTCTAGTTTATCTCCTATCTCCCCTCACACCCTATCGAAGCTCATCTTGTCCATGAGACCCACCTCCTGTTCCCTCGAACATATTCCCACTAAACTGCTGATCACTCAACTTCCCCTCCTGGTCCCTATGTTAGCTGATATTGTAAACATTTCTCTCTCTTCAGGAGTTGTTCCTCTCTGCTTTAAATCTGCCATCATCACCCCTCCAAAAATCCAACCCTTGACCTCACTGCCTTGCAAACTATTGTCCCATCTCCAACCTCCCTCTCCCCTCAAAATTCCTTGATCATGTTGTCGCCTTCCAAATCGATTCCCATCTTTCCCGGAACTCCATGTTTGAATCCCTCCAATTAGATTTCTGCCCCTGCCACAGGACCGAAATGTCACATCTCAGGCTGAAAGGAATCACACTTGAAATCATAGCTGTAACTTTAACAAAGATTTAACAAGTGTTTTACTAAAGACTTCTGCAAAATTCTTGCTTACTGCTCTGCTCACTGTGGCTACAAAGGCTATTCGACCTTACAACAACCCCCAGGTCAGATGTTTTCCCTAAAACACAAAGCTACTTTCAGTTTCCCTTCCAAGTACCATATATTCTCTAATACTCAAGCCCACACATACAATCATGACACGAAACAGCTCTTATCAAAGTCACAAATGACATCCTATGTGACTGTAATAAAGGTAAACCCTCCTCGTCCTCGACCTGTCTGCAGCCTTTGACATGGTTGACCACACCATCCTCCTCCAACACCTCTCCACTCTCGTCCAGCTGAATGGGACAGCTCTCACCTGCTTCCATTCTTATTTACATACGAACTAGACGCAGGAGTAGGCTATTTGGCCCCTAAAGCCTGCTCCACCAATTTATAGGATCATGGCTGATCTGTTTGTGGACACAACTCCACTTTCCTGCCTACCCCCGATAACCTTTGACTCCCTTGTTTGTCAAGTGTCTGTCTACCTTTGCCTTAAAAACATTCAATGACACTACCTCCACCGCTCTCCAGAGAAGAGAGTTCCACAGACTCACAACCCTCTGAGTGAAAACATTTCTCCTCCTCTCTGTCTTAAATGGGAGACCCCTTATCTTTAAACTGTGCCCCTTAGTTTTAGTATCTCCCACAAGGGGAAACAACCTTTCCACATCCATCCTGTCAAGTCCCCTCAGGATCTTATGTTTCAATAAAATCACCTCTCATCCTTCTAAACTCCAATGAATACAGACCCAACCTGTCCTCATAAGTAGCCCTCTCATCCAGGAATCAGTCAAGTGAACCTTCTCTGAACTGCTTCCAATGCAATTCTATCCTTTATTAAGTAAGGAAACCAAAACTGTACACAGTACTCTAAATGTCGTCTCACCAATGCCCGATACAATTGTTACAAAGCATCTCTACTTCTTTATTCCATTCCCCTTGCAATAAACGACAACATTGCATTTGCCTTCTTAATGCTGCACCTGCGTACTAACTTTTTGTGTTTCGTGTACTAGGACACCCAGACCCCTCTGCATCTTAGAGTTCTGCAATCTCTCTCTATTTAAATAATATGTTGCTTTTCTATTATTTTTCCACCCAAATTGGGCAAGTTCACACTTTCACACATTATACTCCATCTGCCAAGTCTTTTCCCACTCACTTAAACGCAGCTGGTTTGATCGGCACCCTATCCACCACCTTAAACATTCAGTCCCTCCACCATCAGTGCACAAGATGCATTGCAACAACTCACCGAGCCTCCAGCACCTTCCAAACCCGTGACCTCTACCACCTGGGAGCAAGGGAGCAGCACACACTTGGGAACACCTGAAAGTTCCCCTCACACACCATCCTGACTTGTGCGTCGGTGATGGAGGGAGTGAATGCTTTTGGATGGGGTGCCAATCAAGTGGGCTGCTTTGTCCTGGATGGTGTTGAGATTCTTGAGTGTTGTTGGAGCTGCACCCATCCAGGCAGGTGGAGAGTATTCCATCACACTCCTGACTTGTGCTTTGTTGATGGTGGACAGACTTTGGGGAGTCAGGAGGTGAGTTACTCACCGCAGGATTCCACCGCAGATTTCTGACCTGCTCTTGTAGCCACAGTATTTATATGGCTACTCCAGTTCAGTTTCTGGTCAATAGGGGATTCACTGATTGTAATGCCACTGAACGTCACAGAGTTATACAGCACAGAAACAGGCCCTTCGGCCCATTGTGTCCGTGCCGACCATCAAGCACCTAACTATTCTAATCCCATTTTCCAGCACTTGGCCCATAGCCTTGTATGCTATGGCATTTCAAGTGCTCATCTAAATACTTCTTAAATGTTGTGAGGGTTCCTGCCTCTACCACCTCTTCAGGCAGTGCGTTCCAGATTCCAACCAACCTCTGGGTGAAAATTTTTTTCCTCAAAAATCTCCTCTAAACCTCCTGCCCCTTACCTTAAATCTATGCCCCCTGGTTATTGACCCCTCCACTAAGGGAAAAAGTCTCTTCCTATCTAACCTATTAATGTCCCTCATAATTTTGTATACCTCAATCATGTCTCCCTTCATCCTTCTCTGTTCCAAGGAAAACAACCCTAGCCTTTTCAGTCTCTTCGTAACTGAAATGCTCCAGCCCAGGCAATATCCTGGTGAATCTCCTCTGCACCCTCTCCAGTGCAATCACATCCTTCCTATAGTGTGGTACCCAGAACTGTACACAGTACTCCAGCTGTGGCCTAACTAGCGTTTTATACAGCTCCATCATAACCTCCCTGCTCTTGCATTTATTAGCCGAGACATAGAATATAAGTATCCCATATGCCTTCCTAACCACCTTATCTGCCTGTGCTGCTGCCTTCAGTGATCTATTGACAAGTACACCAAGGTCCTTCTGGCCTTCTGTACTTCCTAGGGTCCTACCACCCATTGTATATTCCCTTACCTTGTTAGGCCTCGCAAAATGCATCAACTCACATTTCTCAGGATTAAATTCCATTTGCCACTGCTCTGCCCATCTTACCAGCCCATCTATATTGTCCTGTAATCTAAGGCTTTCCTCCTCACTATTTACGACTCCACCAATTTTCGTGTCATCTGTGAACTTACTTATCATACCTCCTATATTCACATCTAAATCATTAATGTACACTACAAACAGCAAGGGTCCCAGCACTGATCCCTGCGGTACACCACTGGTCACAGGCTTCCACTCGCAAAAACAACCCTCGACCATTATCCTCTGCCTCCTGCCACTAAGCCAATTTTGGATCCAATTTGCCAAATTGCTCTAGATCCCATGGGCTCTTAACTACTTAGCCAATCTCCCATGCGGGACCTTATCAAAAGCCTTACTGAAGTCTATGTAGACTACATCAACTGCTTTACCCTCATCTACACATCTAGTCACCTCCTCGAAAAATGCAATCAAGTTAGTTAGACACAATCTTCCCCTGACAAAGCCATGCTGACTATCCCTGATTATTCCCTGCCTCTCCAATTGGAGATTAATCCTGTACCTCAGAATTTTTTCCAATAGTTTCCCAACCACTGATGTTAAACTCACCGGCCTGTAATTACCTAGTTTATCCCTGCTACCCTTCTTGAATAATGGTATCACATTCGCAGTCCTCCAATCCTCTGGCTCCTCTCCCGTGGCCAGAGAGGAACTGAAAATTTGTTTCAGAGCCCCTGCTGTCACCTTCCTTGCCTCACATAACAGCCTGGGATACATCTCATCTGGGCCCTCGGGATTTATCCACTTTTAAGCCCGCTAAAATATCTAATACTTCCTCCCTTTCAATGTTAATATGTTCAAGTATATCACAATCCCCCTCCCTGATCTCTACACCTACTTCGTCATTCTCCACAGTGAAAACAGATGAAAAGTAATCATTTAAAACCTCACCTATGTTCTCCGGCTCCACACACACATTGCCACTTTGGTCCCTACTCTTTCCCTGGTTATCCTCTTGCCCTTAATATACTTATAAAACACCTTAGTATTTTCCCTTATCTTGCCTGCCAGTGTTTTTTCATGTCCCCTCTTTGCTCTCCTAATTACTTTTTAAGTACCCCTCCCTACATTTTCTATGCCCCTCTAATGCCTCTGCTGTTTTCAGCGCTCCGAAACTGCCATAAGCCTCCTTTATTTTCCTGATCCAATACTCTATATCCCTTGACATCCAGGGTTCCCTGGACTTGTTGGTCCTACCCTTCACCTTAACAGGTACATGTTGTCTCTGAACCCTCACTATTTCCTCTTTGAATGACTCCCACTGGCCTGATGTAGACTTTCCTACACTTAGCTGCTCCCAGTCCACTTTGGCCACATCTTGTTTTATCAAATTGAAATCGGCCTTCCCCCAATTCAGTACCTTTATTTCTGGCCCGTCTTTGTCCTTTTCCATAACTACCTTAAATCTTAGAGTTATGGTTACTGTCCCCGAAATGCTCCCCCACTGACACTTCTACCATTTGTCCAGCTTCATTCCCTAGGATTAGGTCCAGTACTGCCCCTTCTCTTGTAGGACTTTCTACGTACTAGCTCAAAAAGCTCTCCTGTATGTGTTTTAAGAATTCCTCTCCCTTTAAGCTTTTGCACTAAAACTATCCCAGTTGATATTAGGTAAATTGAAATCCCCTATTATTACCCTATTATTTTTACACCTCTCTGAGATTTGCCCACATATCTGCTCCTCTATCTCTCCCTGATTGTTTGGAGGCCTGTAGTACACACGCAGCCAAGTGATTGCCCCTTTTTTGTTCTTAAGTTCTACCCATATGGCCTCATTTGAAGAACCTTCGAAGATATCATCCCTCCTTGCTGCAATAATTGACTCCTTGATCGATAGTGCAATACCACCTCCTCTTTTATCTCCTCCCCTGTCACGCCTGAAGATTCTATACCCTGGAATATTGAGTTGCCAGTCCTGCTCCTCCCTCCGCCATGTCTCCGTGATAGTAATAATATCATAATCCCATGTGCTAATCAATACCCTCAATTCATCTGCCTTATTAGTAAGACTCCTTGCATTAAAGTAAATGCAATCCAGCCTTGCATTTTTCACTTGTGCCTTAACAGGTCTATATTTGCTCTGCTTTCAGACTGATACAGTTTCTCTTCTATAGTTGGCTGTGCCTCACCCCCTACTGTAACTCCACTCTGTGTCCCATTCCCCTGCCAAATTAATTTAAACCCCCCCCCCCCCCCAACAGCACGAGCAAACCTCCCAGCAAGGATTTTGTTCCCATTCCGGTTCAGGTGCAACCCATCCAACTTGTACAGGTCCCATCTTTGCCAGAAACAGACCCAGTGATCCAGGAAACTAAAGCCCTCCCTCTTGCACCATCTCTTCAGCCACACATTGCTCTATCCTCCTATTCCTATACTCGCTAGAACATGGCACAGGGAGTAATCCAGAGATTATAACCTTTGAGGTCCTGCTTTTTAATCTGCTACCTAGCTCCCTAAATTCTTGTTGCAGGACCTCATCCCTCTTTCTACCTATGTCGTTGTTACCAATGTGTACCATGACCACTGACTGCTCACCCTCCCCCTTCGGAATGTCCTGCAGCCGCTCCGAGACATCCTTGACCCTAGCACCGGGGTGGCAACATCCCACCCTGGAGTCTGGTTTGCGGCCACGGAAATGCCTATCTGCACCCCTTACAATAGAATCCTCTATCATTATGGCTCTTCCAACCTTTTCCCTCCCCTGCTGTGCAGCAGAGCCCTCCATGGTGCCACGAACCTGGCTGTTGCTGCTTTCCCCTGGGAGGTCATTCCCCCTAATAGTATCCAAAGTGGTATATCTGTTTTGAGAGGGGGATGGACACAGTGGACTCCTGCACTACCTGCTTGCGCCTTCTACTCCGTCTGGTGGTCACCCATCCCTTTTCTGCCTGTGCAGCCATTAACTGTGGTGTGACCACCTCGCTAAACATGCTATCCATGACGTCCTCAGCATCGCGGATGCTCCACAGTGAATTCACCCGCAGCTCCAGCTCCATAATGCGGGCAGTCAGTAGCTGCAGATGGATACACTTCCTGCACACATGGTCGTCAGAGACACTGGAAGCGTCCCTGATTTCCCACATAGCGCAGGAGGAGCATATCACGGGGCTGAGTTCTCCTGTCATGACTTACCTTTAGATTAATTAGTTACTCCCTTAATTAAAAAATACTAATTACACGAGGGGCCTTGTCCTGCCCACTACAATCTAAAGTCCTTAATAAGTTACACTGAATTAAAAAAAACACTTTAGTAGTACTCACCTTATCACTAGAGGTATTTTTTTCAGCAAAAAAAACTTTCCCCTTATTTTTTAGGCTATTTAAATGCACTAACAGCTGCTACTCACCCAACCAATCACCTTGCAGATTTCCCGTGATGTCACTAAGTTTTTTTTCGAGTCTCAGCGCGCGCCGAGAGAGAGAGCAGGTCCGACCAGCCGCCACCGCTCCTGTCTTCAGGTAAGTGAGGGTCTCGAGCCCCGCACTCTCTTTTACAGCTCCCGCTCCAGATCAGCTTCCACCCAGGTCCGCCAGCCGCCACCGCTCCTGTCTTCAGATAAGTGGGAGGGTAAATGTCAAGGGGAGATGATTAGATTCTCTCTTGTTGGAGATGGTCATTGCCTGGCACTTGTGTGGCGCAAATGTTACTTGTCATTTATCAGGCCAAAACCTGGATATTGTCCAGGTCTTGCTGCATTTCTACACGGACTGCTTCAGTATCTGAGGAGTCATGAATGGTGCTGAACATTGTGCAATCATCAGTCAACATCCTCACTTCTGACCTTATGATTGAAGGAAGGTCATTGATGAAGCAGCTGACGATGGTTGGGCCTAGGACACTACCCTGAGAAACTCTCAGTGCTGGAGCTGAGATGATTGAACCATCTTCCTTTGTCCTCGGTACAATTCCAACCAGTGGAGTGCTTTCCCCCAATTCCCACTGACCTCAGTTTTGCTAGGGCTCCTTGATGACATACTTGGTCAAATGATGCCTTGATGTCAAGGACAGTCACTCTCACCTCACCTTTGACTACAGCCCTTTTGTCCATGTTTGAACCAAGGGTGTAATGAGGTCAGGAGCCGAGTGGCCCCGGCAGGACCCAAACTGTGGGGGAGGATTCTTTGTTAATCTCCCCTTTTTTCTCTGGGACACTCCTACCTCCAGGTGGTTGTGCAGACTTGACTGCACTCTCCTGTGGCACTTTGACTAGGTGAGGCATCACTCTCAGAATTTCTGTGCTCCCTGGCGGTCTCTCTTTGTCTCTGGTAGGTTCCTGTAAATGCTGTAAGCAGCTCTGGTGGGGTGCTTCTTGAGTCTGCATTTTCATAGGAAGATGTGAGGTCTAACTTTTCACATTCGTCTGGGTTGGTTGACCAGACAGTATGGGGTTTTCATCTGGGATTCTTCCCGGACTTCCTTTAACCTGCACTCTTGGTCACTTTTTTCTCTTCTGTTTCTAAACCTTTGCCAGCCTTGTGCCTGCCTGTCCCCTTTTGTTCATGGCGGGGGTCCCTTACAGTTCACCAGCCCTTTCCCTGGAGGGTCCTCCTGACACCAGTACAGAACTTAGGGGTGCAGGCTTCACTGTAGGTTGGGAAACCCCAACCTACACTTGTGGCAACTCCTGCAGTATCCACTACATCTTTGTGGAGTTTTGGCCAGTCGAACTACTGTCTTATGTGGGCTTTGGTCTTTCGTATATCAGCATGTACAGCCACTGTAGTCTCGTGGGCCCTTATTAATATTTCTCCCCGGCACCTCTGTGGCATCACTAACGGCTGAACTACTGCCCACTCCTTACCCTGAGGTCTGTGAGGAGAACTCCATTTCCTCATCAGTACCTCATTCTTTAAATAGTAGCAATCAGGGACTCCCTCTGCTTCACTTTCAGACTGGGCAGACTGTGCTAACTCTCCCAATACTGGGTTGGCTCACTGAGCCTCAGCTAGGGAAAATCCATTTAATTCATTCCGTGGGTCTCCTAACTTTCCACGGAAAGTCTCGGACAGGCAGACCTCATGGTCATCTGCCTGCAGTGCCAATGCGGTCTCCTCTGGGGGAGCTGGTTTGATCATGGCCTGATCCACTACACATTCAGGGACTCTGCAGGAGATCATCTCCTTCCACGGCCCTATCTCTCTGACCTCCTGCTGTCTTCCTTTCATTACTGGGGGGGGTCTGCTACCTTCACCCCCGCCAGATCATTACCTAGGAGCAGGTCAACTCTGTCCAATGCCTTCTGTCGTTTATTGATATCACGCGGAGTGAATCGAATTGGCTGAAGTCTGGCATCTGTGATGCTGGGAACTTCAGGAGGAGGCCAAGTTGGATCATCAACTCGGCACTTCTGGCTGAAGATTGTTGCAAATGCTTCAGCCTTATCATTTGCTCTGATGCGCTGGGCTCCCCCATCATTGAGGATCGGGATATTTGTGGAGCCACCTCCTCCAATTAGTTGTTTAATTGTCCAGCACCATTCATGGTTGGATGTGGCAGGACTGCAGAGCTCAGATCTGATCCATTGGTGATGGGATCGCTTAGCTCCGTCTGTCGCATGTTGCTTATGCAGTTTGGTACGCAACAAGTCCTCTGTTGTAGCTTCACCAGGTTGACGCCTCATTTTGAGGTATGCCTGGTGCTGTTCCTGGCACTCCAGCACTCTTCATTGAACCAGGGTTGGTCTCCTGGCTTGATGGTAATGGTAGAGTGGGGGATATGCCGGGCCGTGAGGTTACAGATTGTGGATGAGTACAATTCTGCTGCTGCTGATGGCCCACAGTGCCTCATGGATGCCCAGTTTTGCATTGCTAGATCTGTTCGAAATCTATCCCATTTAGCATGGTGATAGTGCGACATAACACGATGGACGGTATCCTCAATGTGAAGGCAGGACTTCGTCTCCACAAGGACTGTGCGGTCGTCTCTCCTACCAATACTGTCATGGACAGGTGCATCTGTGGCAGGCAGATTGGTGAGGACGAGGTCAAGTATGTTTTTCCCTCGTGTTGGTTCCCTCACCACCTGCCGCAGACCCAGTCTAGCAGATCTGTCCTTTAGGACTCGGCCAGATCGGTCAGTAGTGGTGCTACCGAACCACTCTTGGTGATGGACATTGAAGTCCCCCACCCAGAGTACATTCTGTGCCCTTGCCACCCTCAGTGATTCCTCCAAGTGATGTTCAACATGGAGGAGTAATGACTCATCAGCTGAGGGAGGGCGTTAGGTGGTAACACACAAGAAGCTCGACACCATCCAGAACAAAGCACCCCATCCACAAACATTCACTCCCTCCACCACCAACGCACAGTGGCAACAGTGTGTACCATCTACAAGATGCACTGCAGCAACACACCAAGGCTCCTTAGACAGCACCTTCCAAACCCGTGACCTCGACCACCTCGAAGGACAAGGGCAGCAGATACATGGGAACACCACCACCTGCAAGTTCCCTTCCAAGTCACACACCATCCTGACTTGGAACTAGATCACCGTTCCTTCACTGTCGCTGGGTCAAAATCCTGGAACTCCATTCCTAACAGCACTGTGGGTGTACCTACCCCACATGGACTGCAGCGGTTCAAGAAAGCAGCTCACCACCACCTTCACAACGGCAATACTTTGCTTCAGTATTCACTAGTGAGAGGGACTTGGACGTTTGTGAGGACAATGTGAAACAGGCTGATATGCTTGAACAGGTTGATGTTAAGAAGGAGGATGTGCTGGAAATATTGAAAGACATGAGGATAGATAGGTCCCCAGGGCCAGACGGGATATACCCAAGGTTATTACGAGAAGCAAGGGAAGAGATTGCTGCGCCTTTGGCGATGTTCTTTGCGTCCTCACTGTCCACTGGAGTAGTACCAGATGAGTGGAGGGTGGCAAATGTTATTCCCTTGTTCAAGAAAGGGAAAAGGGATAACCCTGGGAATTACAGACCAGTCAGTCTTATGTCGGTGGTGGGCAAATTATTGGAGAGGATTCTGAGGGACAGGATTTATGATTATTTGGAAAAGCATAGTTTGATTAGAGATAGTCTGCATGGCTTTGTGAGGGGCAGGTCATGCCTCACAAACCTTATTGAATTCTTTGAGGATGTGACAAAACACATTGAAGGAAGAGCAGGAGGTTTCCTTGCCCATGTTTGACCTGATGCCATGAGACTTCATGGTGTCTGGAGTTGATGTTGAGGACTCCCAGGGCAGCTCCCTTCCACCTCTGCTGGGTCTGTCCTGCCGGTGGGACAGGACATACCACGGGATAGTGATGGCAGTGTCTGGAACATTGTCTGTAAGGTATGATTCCATGAGTGTGGCTATGTCAGGCTGTTGCTTGACTGGTCTGTGGGACAGCTCTCCCAACTTTGGCACAAGCCCCAAGATGTTAGTAAGGAGGACTTTACAGGGTCGACAGGACTAGGTATGCTGTTGTCGTTTCGGTGCCTAGGTCGATGACGGGTGGTCCGTCCGGGTTCATTCCTTTTTATTGACTTCGTAGTGGTTAGATACAACTGAGTGGCTTGCTAGGCCATTTCAGAGGGCATGTAAGAGTCAATCACATTGCTGTGGGTCTGGAGTCACATGTAGGCCAGACCAGGTAAGGACAGCAGACATCCTTCCTTGAAGGGCATTAATGAAGTATTTGCAACAATCTTCAGCTAGAAGTGCCGAGTTGATTATCCATCTCGGCCTCCTCCTGAAGTCCCCAGCATCACAGATACCAGTCTTCAATCAATTCGGTTCACTCTACGTGATATCAAGAAATGACTGAAGGCACTGGATACTGCAAAGACTATGGGCCCTGACAACATATCGGCAATATTACTGAAGACCTGTGCTTTAGAACTTGCCGTGCCCCTAGCCAAGCTGTTCCAGTACAGCTACAACACTGGCATCTACCCGGCAATGTGGAAAATTGTCCAGGTATGTCCTATACACAAAAAGCAGGACAAGTCCAACCCAGCCAATTACTGCCTCATCAGTCTACTGTCAATCATCAGTAAAGTGATGGAAGGTGTCTTCAACAGTTCCATCAAGCAGCACTTGCTTAGCAATAACCTGCTCAGTGATGCTCAGTTCAGGTTCCGCCAGGGCCACTCAGCTCCTGATCTCATTACACCCTTGGTTCAAACATGGACAAAAGAGCTGAAGTAAAGAGGTGAGGTGAGAGTGACTGCCCTTGGCATCAAAGCAGCATTTGACCAAGTATGGCATCAAGGAGCCATAGCAAAACTGAAGTCAATGGGAATCAGGAGGAAAACCCTCCGCTGGTTGGAGTCATACCTAATGCAAAGGAAGATGGCTGTGGTTGTTGGAGGTCAATCATCTGAGCTCCAGGACATCACTGCAGGGTTTCCTCAGGGTAGTGTCCTCGAACCAGCCATTTTCAGCTGCTTCTTGAATGACCTTCCTTCGATCATAAGCTCAGAAGTGGGGACGTTCGCTGATGATTGCACAATGTTTAGCACCTTTCACGACTCCTCAGATACTGAAGCAGTCCGTGTAGAAATGCAGCAATACCTGGACAATATCCAGGCTTGGGCTAATAAGTGGCAAGTAACATTTGCGCCACAAGTGCCAAGCAATGACCATCTCAAACAAGACAGAATCTAACCATCTCCCCTTGACATTCAATGGCATTAGCATCGCTGAATCTCCCACTATCAACATCCTAGGGGCTACCATTGACCAGAAACTGAACTGGAGTAGCCATATAAATATCTTGGCTACAAGAGCAGATCAGAGGCTAGGAATCCTGCGGCGAGTAACTTACCTCCTGACTCCCCAAAGCCTGTCCACCATCTACATGGCACAAGTCAGGAGTGTGATGGAATACTCTCCAACTCTCCACTTGCCTGGATGGGTGCAGCTCCAACAACACTCAAGAAGCTCGACACCATCCAGGGCAAGGCAGCTCACGTGACTGGCACCCCATCTACAAACATCCACTTCCTCATCACCAACGCACAGTGGCAGCAGTGTGTACCATCTGCAAGATGCACTGCAGCAATGCACCAAGGCTCCTTGGACAACACCTTCCAAACCCGCGACCTCTACCAACTAGAAGGACAAGGGCAGCAAATGCATGGGAATATCACCATCTGCAAGTTCCCGTCCAAGTCACACACCATCCTGACTTGGAACTATATCATTGTTCCTTCACTGTTGCTGGGTCAAAATCCTGGAACACCCTTCCTACTCACATGGACTGCAGCGGTTCAAGAAGGCAGCTCACCACCACCTTCTCAAGGGCAATTAGGGATGGGCAATAAATCTGGCCTGACCAGCGACGCCCACATCCCATGAATGAATTTTTTAAAAATGCCTATGGTCACCGGTCCAGAAACTAGGTTGCACTTCAGGTGCACCCGGTGTACATGGACAGGCATATACTGCCCTCCAATACTATTCACCACCGTTTTGGTATTCATTGCACTCTCTAGGGTAAAAGCCTTTTCCCGGTAAAAGGGATCTCGTGGCCCCTGTGTCCCTGAGAATTACTATGGGCTTGCTTTCCCCACTCGAGGGACATGGGGTTACTTTCCCTTCAAACACAAAACCCTGATAGCCTTCAGGAATCCTATTAACTTTTCCTGCACTGGCCGTAGTAAGCTTCCTGGGTTGCACTCTTACTGCAGATAAAGCCACAGCTTGTTCTGTGTTTGCCATCAAGGTCCCACTTTCACTGAGCGGATGTGCCCTGATTAATCCTACCGGTTTTCCCTTTATTTTCCAGCAGTTAGCTTTTAAATGCCCTGCCTTATTACGATGGAAGCACACAGGTCTCTGAGTCTCACTCTTGCTCACAGCACCTTCCTTTTTGGCTGGAGGAGGGCCCCCTGTATCTCCTGCTTTCAGTCTGTCTGGGCTCCTATCACCTTCCCACCCTTTGTCCTTTTTGGATTTGTTGGGGGTGATTAAGATAGGTTCTCTCCTGGGAAACTAACTTATAAATTAAAGCAAATTCATCGGCCGGAACAGCCGCTTGTCGGGCTCTCTTGGACCCACTGCTCCTCTACATGGGTCTTTATAGAGAATGGGAGAGAGTTTTTAAATTCCTCTAACAGGATTACTTCTCTGAGATTCTCATAGCTGAGCTGTATTTTAAGACCCCTCAGCCACTGGTCAAAAGCCAGCTGCTTGCTTGCTTTCAAACTCCAGATAAGTTTGATTAGCTTGTTTTTGAGGGTTCTAAACTTTTGGCGGTAGGCTTCGGGTACAAATTCATATGCCCCGAGGATAGCATTTTTGGTCAGTTCATAATTTGATGAGCTCTCATCTGGCAACAGGGAATAAACCTCATGGGCTTTTCTGGTTAGTTTGCTTTGCAATAAGAGAGACCAGGTCTCAGCTGGCCATTTTAGCTGCCTTGCCAGTTTCTCAAAGGACCCAAAAAATGCTTCCACATTTTCTTCATTGAACTTTGGAATTAATTGAGCGGGTTTTAACAATTTTGTACCCTGTCCTGAATTATACACCTCCATATTGGCCATGCTTTCACTGGGGTTACTCTGTTGCCCCTTAGCGAACTCAAGCCGCTTCAACTCTCTCTCTTCGGATTCTTTCTGGAATGTTCTTTATCTCTCTCTCATTCTTTCATTCTCTTCACATTCCTTATGGAAGGCTCTCTCTTTCTCCCTCTCCTGCCTCTCTCTCTTTCTCCCTCTCCTGCCTCTCTCTCTCCTTTTCCTGTGTGCGTCTCTCTCTCTCTTTTTCCTCTCATTCAAGTTTCCTTTGGGCCAATTGTATCTTTGCTGGCAGTACCCTGTCTGAGTCTACTTCTAACTCTGCTTCTGCTTCTTCAGATTCAAGGAAAAAATGGTTGGACACTTGCCTTAGGAGTTCAGACTTCCTAGCCTTGCCACATACAGTGATCCCACACTGCTCAGCCATTTTCCGCAACTCCTCCATAGACAGTGCTTTTAACTTATCCCAAGTTACTTCACCCTGGCTTGGAGAGCTACTAGCTTCAGTTGCAGAAATGTTAGTATTCAATCACACACAACCACAAGAAAACCTGTATTAATCTTGTTCTTTTTTGATTGGGAACAATTTGGCTTCCAACTTTCAATTTCTCTCGTTTGTCTGTGGGTAAAATTCCGGATGCTCGCATCCAAATTTTTGTTACAACCAGGTGAGAAAGGTTTCTCGGGGCCTTTTACAGTCTTCACCTGCTCTTATTGTAACAGGGTTTAATTTTAAAAGCACTGTGTTTTGAGCTCCCTCTTTGGTGAATCCTTGTTCACCGCTATCCAATTATAAAGCAAAGAAATGAGCAAACCAGGTTTTCTTAGGTTTAAAGAAGACAAGTGAAACTTATTAAAACTTATTTAAACTCTTAAGTCGGTTAACACCTACAGATACACGCTGCCCCCACGCTAGCATGCACACACAATATGTACATGCTAATATAGATAGAAAAGAGAAGAAAAATAAAATGGAGAGGTTTGAGGCAATCTCTGAGAAGATTTTTTTTTGCTGTGCTTCGAGCTCGCTGTAGGGTCCTTGATTGTAGGTAGTCTTGCTTTTCATTGGGACCCAGTATTCTTCTTAAACTTTGTTCACTGTCGGAGACTTTTCTCTCTTGGGGTTCATGTGGCTTCCAAAGCTGGTGAGCGGGAGATGAGAGCAGACAGGAGAGATGTGTTCTCAGTCCAGGAGCAAGACAGCTTTCTCAGTTTTACCCTGTGGCCAGTTCAAATTCAAAAAGCTGCAGCAGTCAGTTAGCCATGTGACTAAACTGGTCTGACCGCATCTGTTTGTGTATTTGGCCATCTTAGTAGTTAACCTGGAATGCTTCAACGTCTGGTAATCAAAAGTCCATTGTGGATTAAATTGGAGCAGGGAATAGCCCCCTTGTCCTTGGAAGTACTGTCTGTTGATATGCTAATGTCTCTGTCCAGCCAACGTCTCCAATAGTTTTTTTAAAGCACGTTCTTTCTTCATCAACAATTGGCTGTGTTGGATTTGTCCTGCTTTTTGTCTGCAGGACATACCTGGACAATTTTTCACATTGCCGGGTAGATGCCAGTGTTGTAGTTGTATTGGAACAGCTTGGCTAGGGGTGCAACAAGTTCTGGAGCACAAGTCCTCAGTATTATTGCCAGAATATTGTCAGGGCCCATAGCCTTTGCATATCCAGTTGTTTCTTGATATCACACAGAATGAATTGAATTGGCTGAAGAGTGGCATCTGTGATGCTGGGGACTTCAGGAGGAGGCCGAGATGGATCATCAACTCAGCACTTTTGGCTGAAGATTGTTGCAAATGCTTCAGCCTTATCTTTCGCACTGATGTGCTGGGCTCCTCCATCATTGAGGATGGGAATATTTGTGGAGCCGCCTCCTCCAGTTAGTTGTTTAATTGGCCACCACCATTCTCGTCTGGATGTGGCAGGACTGCAGAGCTTAGATATGATCCATTGATTGCGAGATCGCATGCTGCTTAGCAAGTAGTCCTGGGTTGTAGCTTCACTAGGTTGACACCTCATTTTGAGGTATGCCTGGTGCTGCTCCTGGTATGCCCTGCACTCTTCATTGAACCAGGGTTGGTCCCCCGGCTTGATGGGAATGAAGAGTGGGGGATTATGCCGGGCCATGAGCTTAGAGATTGAGGTTAAGTGCAATTCTGCTGCTGCTCCACAGCGCCTCAAGGATGTGCAGTTTTGCATTGCTAGATCTGTTTGAAATCTATCCCATTTAGCACAGTGGTAATGCCACACAACACAATCGAGGGTATCCTCAATGTAAGGACAGGACTTTGTCTCCGCAAGGTCTGTGCAGTCGTCACTCCTCACAATACAGTTATGGACAGATTTATTTGCAGCAGGCAAATTGGTGAGGACAAGGTCAAGACCATTTTTCCCCTCATCACCTGCCGCAGACCCAGTCTACCAGTTATGTCCTTTAGGACTTGGACATTGTAGTCCCCCACCTAGAGTACATTCTGCACATTTGCCACCCTCAGTGCTTCCTTCAAATGCTGTTCAACATGGAGGAGTACTGACTCATCAGCAGAAGGTTTCCTTGCCCGTGTTTGACCTGATGCCATGAGACTTCATGGGGTCTGGACTCAATGTTGAGGACTCCCAGTGTAAGTCCCTCCTGCCTGTATACCACTGTGCCAGCACCTCTGCTGGGTCTGTCCTGCCGGTGGGACAGGACATACCCGGGGATGGTGATGGCAGTGTCTGGGACGTTGTAAGGTATGATTTGGTGATTATGACTATGTCAGGCTGTTGCTTGACTAGTCTATAAGACAGCTCTTCCACCTTTGGTGCAAGCCCCCAGATGGTAGTAAGGAGGACTTTGCAGAGTCTACCATTGTCGTTTCCACTGCCGGGGTTGATGCCGGGTGGTCCATTCAGTTTCATTCCTATTGACTTCATAGCCGTAGATACAATTGACTGGCTTGTTAAGCCATTTAAAATTCAAATCCCACATTGCTGTGGGTCTGGAGTCACATGTAGACCAGACCAGGTAAGGACAGCAGATTTCCTTCCTTGAAGAGCATCAGTGAACCAAATGGGATTTTACAACAATGGTTTCATGGCCGTCATTAGACTAGCTTTTAATTCCAGATTTATTAATTGAAATCAAATTTTATCTTCTGCCATGATGGGATTCAAACCCATGTCCACAGAGCAATACCCTGAGTCATTGAGTTAGTCCACTGACAATACCATTATGCCACCGTCTCCTTTCACAGACTCTTTATGCCCTCTTCACATCTTACTCTCCTATCTATCTTTGTGTCATCAGCAGATTTAACAACCATACATTTGGTACCTTCATCCAAGTCATTGATATAAACTGTAAATAGTTGAGGTCCCAGCATTGATCCCTGTGGCACCCCACTCGTCACATGTTGCCAACCAGAAAATGATCAATTTATGCTGACTGTTAGCTAACCGATCCTAATAATAACACCATGAGTTCTTATTTTGCTCAGTAAACTTTGATGTGACACCTTGTCAAATGTCTTCTGAAAATCCAAGTACACCACATCCACAGGTTCCCCATTATTCACATTGCTTGTTACTTCCTGGATAATGGGGAACCGGTGGATGTATTGTACTTAGATTTCCAGAAGGCATTTGATAAGGTGCCACAACAAAGGTTATTGCAGAAAATAAAAGCTCGTGGTGTAGGGGGTCACATATAGAACATAGAACAGTACAGCACAGTACAGGCCCTTCGGCCCACGATGTTGTGCCGACCCTTTAACCTACTCGA
The DNA here is from genome assembly GCF_036365525.1 of Heterodontus francisci. Lineage (NCBI taxonomy): Eukaryota > Metazoa > Chordata > Chondrichthyes > Heterodontiformes > Heterodontidae > Heterodontus > Heterodontus francisci. The sequence goes on from NC_090374.1 coordinate 10,774,375, forward strand.
AGATCAAACTACCTGCATACCCTTCATTCTACTATCATCCATGTACCTATCCAAGAGTCGCTTAAATGTCCCTAATGTATCTGCTTCTACTACCACCGCTGGCAGCGCATTCCACGCACCCACCACTCTCTGTGTAAAGAACCTACCTTTGACATCTCCCCAAAACCTTCCTCCAATCACCTTAAAATTATGCCCCCTGGTGACAGCCCTTTCCACCCTGGGAAAAAGTCTCTGGCTATCCACTCTATCTATGCCTCTCATCATCTTGTACACCTCTATCAAGTCACCTCTCATCCTTCTTCGTTCCAATGAGAAAAGCCCTAGCTCCCTCAACCTTTCTTCATAAGACATGCCCTCCAGTCCAGGCAGCATCCTGGTAAATCTCCTCTGCACCCTCTCTAAAGCTTCCACATCCTTCCTATAATGAGGCGACCAGAACTGATCACAATATTCCAAGTGTGGTCTAACCAGGGCTTTATAGAGCTGCAGCATAACCTCGCGGCTCTTAAACTCAATCCCCCTGTTAATGAAAGCCAACACCCCATACGCCTTCTTAACAACCCTATCAACTTGGGTGGCAACTTTGAGGGATCTATGGACGTGGATCCCAAGATCCCTCTGTTCCTCCACACTGCCAAGAATCCGGTCTTTAAGCCTGTATTCTGCATTCAAATTCGACCTTCCAAAATGAATCACTTCACACTTTTCCAGGTTGAACTCCATCTGCCACTTCTCAGCCCAGCTCTGCATCCTGTCAATGTCCCGTTGCAACCTACAACAGCCCTCCACACTATCCACAACTCCAGCAACCTTTGTGACATCGGCAAACTTACTAACCCAGCCTTCCACTTCCTCATCCAAGTCATTTATAAAAATCACAAAGAGCAGAGGTCCCAGAACAGATCCCTGCGGAACACCACTGGTCACCGAGCTCCAGGCTGAATAATTTCTATCTACTACCACCCTCTGTCTTCTATGGGCCAGCCAATTCTGTATCCAGACAGCCAACGTTCCCTGTATCCCATGCCTCCTTACTTTCTGAATGAGCCTACCATGGGGAACCTTATCAAACGCCTTGCTAAAATCCATATACACCACATCCACTGCTCTTCCTTCATCAATGTGTTTTGTCACATCCTCAAAGAATTCATTAAGGCTTGTGAGGCATGACCTGCCCCTCAAAAAGCCATGCAGACTATCTCTAATCAAACTATGCTTTTCCAAATAATCATAAATCCTGTCCCTCAGAATCCTCTCCAATAATTTGCCCACCACCGACGTAAGACTGACTGGTCTATAATTCCCAGGGTTATCCCTATTCCCTTTCTTGAACAAGGGAATAACATTTGCCACCCTCCAATCATCTGGTACTACTCCAGTGGACAGTGAAGACACAAAGAACATCGCCAAAGGCGCGGCAATCTCTTCCCTCGCTTCTCGTAATAACCTTGGGTATATCCCGTCTGGCCCTGGGGACCTATCTATCCTCATGTCTTTCAATATTTCCAGCACATCCTCCTTCTTAACATCAACCTGTTCGAGCATATCAGCCTGTTTCACGTTGTCCTCACAAATGACCAGGTCCCTCTCGCTAGTGAATACTGAAGCAAAGTATTCATTAAGGATCTCCCCTACCTCCTCCGACTCCAGGCACAAGTTTCCTCCACTATCCCTGATCGGCCCTACCCTCACTCTGGCCATCCTCTTGTTCCTCACATAAGTGTAGAACGCCTTGGGATTTTCCTTAATCCTACCCACCAAGACTTTTTCATGTCCCCTTCTAGCTCTCCTAAGTCTATTCTTCAGTTCCTTCCTGGCTACCTTGTCACCCTCCAGAGCCCTGTCTGATCCTTGCTTCCTCAACCTTAAGTAAGCTTCCTTCTTCCTCTTGACTTGCTGTTCCACATCTCTTGTCATCCAAGGTTCCTTCACCCTACCATCCCTTCCTTGCCTCATCGGGACAAACATATCCAGCAGTCGCAGCAAGTGCTCCCTAAACAACCTCCACATTTCTGTCGTGCATTTCCCTGAGAACATCTGTTCCCAATTTATGCTCCCCAGTTCCTGCCTAATAGCATTGTAATTCCCCCTCCCCCAATTAAATATTTTCCCATCCCGTCTGCTCCTATCCCTCTCCATGACTATAGTAAAGGTCAGGGAGTTGTGATCACTATCACCGAAATGCTCTCCCATCGAGAGATCTGCCACCTGGCCTGGTTCGTTGCCAAGCACCAAATCCAATATAGCCTCCCCTCTAGTCGGCCTATCTACATATTGAGTCAGGAAACCTGCCTGGACACACCCGACAAAAACTGCTCCATCCAAACTATTTGCACTAAGGAGGTTCCAATCAATATTAGGGAAGTTGAAGTCACCCATGACAACAACCCTGTTACTTCTGCACCTTTCCAAAATCTGCCTGCCAATCTGTTCCTCCGTGTCCCTGTTGCTATTGGGGGGGTCTATAGAAAACTCCCAATAAAGTGACTGCTCCTTTCCTGTTTCTGACTTCCACCCATAATGACTCAGTAGACAAACCCTCCTCGACGACCTCCTTTTCTGCAGCTGTGATACTATCTCTGATTAGCAATGCCACTCCCCCACCTCTTTTACCTCCCTCCCTATTCCTTTTGAAACATCTAAACCCCGGAACATCCAACATCCATTCCTGCCCCTGTGATATCCAAGTCTCCGTAATGGCCACAACATTGTAGCTCCAAGTACTGATCCATGCTCTAAGTTCATCACCCTTATTCCTGACACTTCTTGTGTTAAAATAGACACACATCAACCCATCATACTGGCTGCAACCTTGCCCTGTCAACTGTCTACAGCATGGATAGAAGATTGGCTAGCTAACAGGAAACAGAGAGTAGGCATAAATGGGTCATTTTCTGGTTGGCAAGATGTAACGAGTGGTGTGCCATGGGGATCAGTGCTGGGGCCTCAACTTTTTACAATTTATATAAATGATTTGGTTGAAGGAACCAAAGGTATGATTGCTAAATTTGCTTATGACACAAAGATAGGTAGGAAAGTAACTTGTGAAGAGGACATAAGGAGGCTACAAAGGGATGTCGATAGGTTAAGTGAGTGGGCAAAGACCTGGCAAATGGAGTATAATGTGGGAAAGTGGGAAATTGTCCACTTTGGCAGGAAGAATAAAAAAGAAGCATATTATCAAAATGGTGAGAGATTGCAGAGCTCTGAGATGCAGAGGGATCTGGGTGTCCTGGTGCATGAATCATAAAAGGTTAGTGTGCAGGTAGAGCACGTAATTAGGAAAGCTAATAAAATGTTATCATTTATCGCAAGGGGAATTGAATACAAAAGTAGGGAGGTTATGCTTCAGCTATACAGGGTATTAGTGAGACCACACCTGGAGTACTGTGTACAGTACTGGTCTGCTTATTTAAGGAAGGATGTAAATGCGTTGGAGGCAGTACAGAGAAGGTTTACTAGACTAATATCTGGAATGGATGTGCTGTCTTACGAAGAAAGATTGGACAGGCGAGGCTTGTATCCACTGGAATTTAGAAAAGGAAGAGGCGACTTGAATGAAACATATAAGATCCTGAAGGGTCTTGACAAGGTGGATATGGAAAGGATGTTTCCCCTTGTGGGAGAATCTAGAACTAGGGGTCATTGTTTAAAAATAAGGGGTCGCCCATTTAAGACAGAGATGCGGAGAAATGTTTTCTCTCAGAGGGTCGTGAGTCTTTGGAATTCTCTTCCTCAAAAGGCAGTGGAAGCAGAGTCTTTGAATATTTTTAAAGCAGAGGGAGATCAATTCTTGATGAGCAAGGGGGTGGAAGGTTATCGGGGGTAGGTGGAAATGTGGAGTAATCAGTTCAGACTCGAAGGGCTGTGTGGCCTACTCCTGCTCCCAATTCATATGTTTTTATGTTCCTCAAAGAACGCTCATGAAATAGTCAAACATGATTTCTCTTTCACAAAACCATGTTGACTTTGCCTGATTACATTGAAATTTTTTCAATGACCTGCTATAACCTCCTTAACAATAGATTCCAGCATTTTCCCTTTGACAGATGTTAAGCTAACTGGCCTGTAGTTTCCTGCTTTCTGTCTTCCTTCTTTCTTGAATAGTGGAGTTACATTCACTATTTTCCAATTTCATGAGACCTTCCTGGAATCTAGGGAATTTTGGAAAATTAAAACTAATGCATCCACAATCTCACCAGCCACTTCCTTTAAGACCCTGGGATGAGGTCCATCAGGACCTGGGGACTTGTTAGCTTTTAGTTCTAATAATTTTGCCAGTACCCTTTCCCTGGTGTATGCAATTGTGTCAGGTTCCTCCCTCCCTTTCAACTCTTGATTCACAATTATTTCTGGGATGTTATTTGTATCCTCGACAGTGAAGACAGATGCAAAAAATCTGTTTGTAGCCAGATAATCACCTGCAATGGCTTCTGCATCCTGCATTATTAACTCTATGCCCCAGACGGATCTATCATTGACCCCCTCCTATTTCTCATCAACATCCTGCCGCTCGGTGACGTCATCCAAAAGCACAGCATTAGTTTTCACATGCACGTTGATGACACCCGGCTCGACCTCACCACGACCTCTCTTGATTCCTCCCCTGTTGCTAAATTATCAGATTGTTCATCCAACATCCAGTACTGGATGAGCAGAAATTTCCTGCAATAAAACATTGGGAAGACTGAAGCTATCATTTTCTGATCGCCAGTCCAAACTCCATTCCTTAGCTCCATTGCACCAGTACTAATATCTCTCTGTGCACCGATCCCGGCCTGTTTTATGTCTCTCTGTGCACTGATCCCGTCCTGCTTTGTTTTTCTCTGCTCTGATCCCGGCCTGCTTTATGTCTCTCTTTGCTCTGATCCCAGCCTGCTTTATGTCTCTCTTTGCTCTAATCCCGGCCTGCTTTATGTCTCTCTCTGCACGGATCCCGGCCTGCTTTATGTCACCCTACGTTCGGAGGTGCATATTTGTAATGTTTATGTAAGCTTGTAAAGATTGTCTCCAATTCTATCCTTCTCCATCTGGGTTTCTGGAGTAGAACAACCATGTGACTTAATTCAGGATGTGGGTATCACTGGAAAGGACGAGTACTTATTGTCCATCCCTAGCTACCCTGAAATAGTGGTTGGTGTCTGCCTACTATACTGCCCTGTCAACCACTCCTCGGGCAGGTGCAGCACGGGGTTAGATACTGAGTAAAACTCCCTCTACACTGTCCCCATCAATCACTCCCAGGACAGGTACAGCACAGGGTTAGATACAGAGTAAAGCTCCCTCTTCACCATCTCATCAAACACTCCCAGGGCAGGTACAGCACAGGTTTAGATACAGAGTAAAGCTCCCTCTACACTGTCCCCATCAAACACTCCCAGGGCAGGTACAGCACGGGGTTAGATACAGAGTAATGCTCCCTCTACACTGTCCCCATCAAACACTCCCAGGACAGGTACAGCACGGGGTTAGATACAGAGTAAAACTCCCTCTACACTGTCCCCATCAAACACTCCCAGGGCCGGTACAGCACGGGGTTAGATACAGAGTAAAACTCCCTCTACACTGTCCACATCAAACACTCCCAGGGCCGGTACAGCACGGGGTTAGATACAGGGTAAAACTCCCTCTACACTGTCCCCATCAAACACTCCCAGGGCAGGTACAGCCTGCTCAGGTCGGAAAAAAGAATCCAAGCCGAATCCAACCGAACCACAGTGGACCCGAGCCCGACCCGGCCCGAGCCCCTCTGATTTTGCCCCAAACCCGACCTGACCCAAGCCCAACCCCAATTCGACCCGACCCGAGCCCGAACCAACCATCTGTTAACTTACCTTCCGACTCTGAACCTCCAGCTAGCTGCAGCGCATGTGTGATGACGTCATAGTGACGTCACTTGCTCACTGCGCAGACTCAGTTTCGACCTGGACTCCCAGCTCAGGTAAACGTTTTCATTTCAATACTTACCAGCAGGCCGGTATCAGTGCAGAGAGAGAGCCATAAAGCAGGCCGGGATCAGTGCAGAGAGAGACATAAAGCAGGCCGGGATCAGTGCAGAGAGAGACATAAAGCAGGCCGGGATCAGTGCAGAGAGAGACATAAAGCAGGCCGGGATCAGTGCAGAGAGAGAGCCATAAAGCAGGCCGGGATCAGTGCAGAGAGAGCCATAAAGCAGGCCGGGATCAGTGCAGAGAGAGCCATAAAGCAGGCCGGGATCAGTGCAGAGAGAGCCATAAAGCAGGCCGGGATCAGTGCAGAGAGAGACATAAAGCAGGCCGGGATCAGAGCAGAGAGAGACATAAAGCAGGCCGGGATCAGTGCAGAGAGAGACATAAAGCAGGCCGGGATCAGTGCAGAGAGAGAGCCATAAAGCAGGCCGGGATCGGTGCAGAGAGAGACATAAAGCAGGCCGGGAATGGTGCAGAGAGAGACATAAAGCAGTCTGGGATCGGTGCAGAGAGAGACATAAAGCAGTCTGGGATCGGTGCAGAGAGAGACATAAAGCAGGCTGGGATCGGTGCAGAGAGAGACATAAAGCAGGCCGGGAATGGTGCAGAGAGAGACATAAAGCAGTCTGGGATCGTTGCAGAGAGAGACATAAAGCAGGCCGGGATCGTTGAAGAGAGAGACATAAAGCAGGCCGGGATCGGTGCAGAGAGAGACATAAAGCAGGCCGGGATCGGTGCAGAGAGAGCCATAAAGCAGGCCGGGATCGGTGCAGAGAGAGACATAAAGCAGGCCGGGAGCAGTGCAGAGAGAGACATAAAGCAGGCCGGGAGCAGTGCAGAGAGAGACATAAAGCAGGCTGGGATCAGTGCAGAGAGAGCCATAAAGCAGGCCGGGATCGGTGCAGAGAGAGACATAAAGCAGGCCGGGAGCAGTGCAGAGAGAGACATAAAGCAGGCCGGGAGCAGTGCAGAGAGAGACATAAAGCAGGCTGGGATCAGTGCAGAGAGAGACATAAAGCAGTCTGGGAGCAGTGCAGAGAGAGACATAAAGCAGGCCGGGAGCAGTGCAGAGAGAGACATAAAGCAGGCTGGGATCAGTGCAGAGAGAGACATAAAGCAGTCTGGGATCGGTGCAGAGAGAGACATAAAGCAGGCTGGGATCGGTGCAGAGAGAGCCATAAAGCAGGCCGGGATCGGTGCAGAGAGAGACATAAAGCAGGCCGGGAGCAGTGCAGAGAGAGACATAAAGCAGGCCGGGAGCAGTGCAGAGAGAGACATAAAGCAGGCTGGGATCAGTGCAGAGAGAGCCATAAAGCAGGCCGGGATCGGTGCAGAGAGAGACATAAAGCAGGCCGGGAGCAGTGCAGAGAGAGACATAAAGCAGGCCGGGAGCAGTGCAGAGAGAGACATAAAGCAGGCTGGGATCAGTGCAGAGAGAGACATAAAGCAGTCTGGGAGCAGTGCAGAGAGAGACATAAAGCAGGCCGGGAGCAGTGCAGAGAGAGACATAAAGCAGGCTGGGATCAGTGCAGAGAGAGACATAAAGCAGTCTGGGATCGGTGCAGAGAGAGACATAAAGCAGGCTGGGATCAGAGCAGAGAGAGACATAAAGCAGGCCGGGATCAGTGCAGAGAGAGACATAAAGCAGGCCGGGATCGGTGCAGAGAGAGACATAAAGCACACCGGGATCGGTGCAGAGAGAGACATAAGGCACACCGGGATCGGTGCAGAGAGAGAGACATAAAGCAGGCTGGGATCGGTGCAGAGAGAGACATAAGGCACACCGGGATCGGTGCAGAGAGAGAGACATAAAGCAGGCTGGGATCGGTGCAGAGAGAGACATAAAGCAGGCCGGGATCAGTGCAGAGAGAGACATAAAGCAGGCCGGGAATGGTGCAGAGGGAGACATAAAGCAGGCCGGGATCGGTGCAGAGAGAGACATAAAGCACACCGGGATCGGTGCAGAGAGAGACATAAGGCACACCGGGATCGGTGCAGAGAGAGAGACATAAAGCAGGCTGGGATCGGTGCAGAGAGAGACATAAAGCAGGCCGGGATCAGTGCAGAGAGAAACATAAAGCAGGCCGGGATCAGTGCAGAGAGAGAGCCATAAAGCAGGCCGGGATCAGTGCAGAGAGAGCCATAAAGCAGGCCGGGATCAGTGCAGAGAGAGCCATAAAGCAGGCCGGGATCAGTGCAGAGAGAGACATAAAGCAGGCCGGGATCAGTGCAGAGAGAGACATAAAGCAGGCCGGGATCAGAGCAGAGAGAGACATAAAGCAGGCCGGGATCAGTGCAGAGAGAGACATAAAGCAGGCCGGGATCAGTGCAGAGAGAGAGCCATAAAGCAGGCCGGGATCGGTGCAGAGAGAGACATAAAGCAGGCCGGGAATGGTGCAGAGAGAGACATAAAGCAGTCTGGGATCGGTGCAGAGAGAGACATAAAGCAGTCTGGGATCGGTGCAGAGAGAGACATAAAGCAGGCTGGGATCGGTGCAGAGAGAGACATAAAGCAGGCTGGGATCGGTGCAGAGAGAGACATAAAGCAGGCCGGGAATGGTGCAGAGAGAGACATAAAGCAGTCTGGGATCGTTGCAGAGAGAGACATAAAGCAGGCCGGGATCGTTGCAGAGAGAGACATAAAGCAGGCCGGGATCGGTGCAGAGAGAGACATAAAGCAGGCCGGGATCGGTGCAGAGAGAGCCATAAAGCAGGCCGGGATCGGTGCAGAGAGAGACATAAAGCAGGCCGGGAGCAGTGCAGAGAGAGACATAAAGCAGGCCGGGAGCAGTGCAGAGAGAGACATAAAGCAGGCTGGGATCAGTGCAGAGAGAGCCATAAAGCAGGCCGGGATCGGTGCAGAGAGAGACATAAAGCAGGCCGGGAGCAGTGCAGAGAGAGACATAAAGCAGGCCGGGAGCAGTGCAGAGAGAGACATAAAGCAGGCTGGGATCAGTGCAGAGAGAGACATAAAGCAGTCTGGGATCAGTGCAGAGAGAGACATAAAGCAGTCTGGGATCAGTGCAGAGAGAGACATAAAGCAGTCTGGGAGCAGTGCAGAGAGAGACATAAAGCAGGCCGGGAGCAGTGCAGAGAGAGACATAAAGCAGTCTGGGATCGGTGCAGAGAGAGACATAAAGCAGGCTGGGATCGGTGCAGAGAGAGCCATAAAGCAGGCCGGGATCGGTGCAGAGAGAGACATAAAGCAGGCCGGGAGCAGTGCAGAGAGAGACATAAAGCAGGCCGGGAGCAGTGCAGAGAGAGACATAAAGCAGGCTGGGATCAGTGCAGAGAGAGCCATAAAGCAGGCCGGGATCGGTGCAGAGAGAGACATAAAGCAGGCCGGGAGCAGTGCAGAGAGAGACATAAAGCAGGCCGGGAGCAGTGCAGAGAGAGACATAAAGCAGGCTGGGATCAGTGCAGAGAGAGACATAAAGCAGTCTGGGAGCAGTGCAGAGAGAGACATAAAGCAGGCCGGGAGCAGTGCAGAGAGAGACATAAAGCAGGCTGGGATCAGTGCAGAGAGAGACATAAAGCAGTCTGGGATCGGTGCAGAGAGAGACATAAAGCAGGCTGGGATCGGTGCAGAGAGAGACATAAAGCAGGCTGGGATCAGAGCAGAGAGACATAAAGCAGGCTGCGATCGGTGCAGAGAGAGACATCAAGCAGGCCGGGAATGGTGCAGAGAGAGACATCAAGCAGGCCGGGAATGGTGCAGAGGGAGACATAAAGCAGGCCGGGATCGGTGCAGAGAGAGACATAAAGCACACCGGGATCGGTGCAGAGAGAGACATAAGGCACACCGGGATCGGTGCAGAGAGAGAGACATAAAGCAGGCTGGGATCGGTGCAGCGAGAGACATAAAGCAGGCCGGGATCGGAGCAGAGAGAGACATAAAGCAGGCCGGGATCGGTGCACAGAGAGACATAAAGCAGGCCGGGAATGGAGCAGAGAGAGACATAAAGCAGGCCGGGAATGGAGCAGAGAGAGACATAAAGCAGGCCGGGAATGGAGCAGAGAGAGACATAAAGCAGGCCGGGATCAGTGCAGAGAGAGACATAAAGCAGGCCGGGAATGGTGCAGAGAGAGACATAAAGCAGGCCGGGAATGGTGCAGAGAGAGACATAAAGCAGGCCAGGAACGGAGCAGAAAGAGACATAAAGCAGTCCGGGATCAGAGCAGAGAGAGACATAAAGCAGGCCAGGAATGGAGCAGAAAGAGACATAAAGCAGACCGGGATCAGAGCAGAGAGACATAAAGCTGGCCAGGAATGGAGCAGAAAGAGACATGAAACAGGCCAGGAACGGAGCAGAGAGATATAAAGCAGGAACAAAAACAAGAAATGCTGGATTCACTCAGCAGGTCTGGCAGCATCTGTGGAAAGAGAAGCAGAGTTAACGTTTCGGGTCAGTGACCCTTCTTCGGATTTCCAGCATCCGCAGTATTTTGCTTTTATTTTAGATATAAAGCAGGTTTGGGATCAGAGCAATGAGAGACATAAAGCAGGCCGGAAATGGTGCAGGGGTTAGATACAGAGTAAAGCTCTCTCTACACTGTCCCCATCAAACACTCCCAGGGCAGGTACAGCACGGGGTTAGATACAGAGTAAAGCTCCCTCTATACCAGGGTTTGTCCAATTTAAGGCCCGCGAGCCAACATCCGGCCCACCAAAAGTTTCAATCTTGCCGAGGGATGTAAACTGTACCCGAGCCATTCCTCATCCTCATGACGGGTCCATGACTTGAGATGAGATATTTTCCACTGGCTTCTTCTTTCAGCCTGACGTTTAAAAAAAATCTCAGTCAGTTTCACATCTGACAGATGCTAATCAGGAACAGCAGTTTCCCAACTTCAGGCAGATTTGGGATTTTCCAGCAGGTTCCTACTTTTTTTTTTAAAGCCTGCTGGAAAACCCCGAATCTGTCCAAAGTTGGGAAACCACTGTTCCCGATCGGCACCTGTCAGCTGTGAAACTGACAGTGTGATTTTTTTCAAAACATTGATGAACCATCTGCTGAGCTTTCCCACTCTCTGCAACTGTCAGAGAGAGAGGGAGGACAGAGAGACAGGGGGGGAGAGGGAAGAGAGAGAGAGAGCAGAACAGATCTTGGGGGGGAGAGAGAGAGAGAGACGGGTCACAGAGAGAGGAGAAGATATAGAGGGGGAGGTAACAGAGTGGAGGGTGGCGGGAGGGGGGGAGGGAACAAAGAGGGGGGAGAGAGGAGGGGGGAGAGGGAACAGACAGAGGGACAGAGAAAGGGGGAGGGAGAACAGAGAGAGAGCGGAACAGAGAGAGAGATGGGTCACAGAGGAGAAGAGATAAAGGGGGAGGGAACAGAGAGAGTGGAGGGTGGCGAGAGGGATGGGGGGGGGTAACAGAGAAGGGGGAGGGAGAGGGGGACGGCGGGGGGGTGGGGAGACAGAGAGAGGAGGACAGAGAGAAAGGCGAGACAGAGAGGGACATATGAAGAGAGAAAGGGACAGAGGGAGGCAGAGAGAGAGAGGAGGGACAGAGAGAGAGGGGAGGGACAAAAAGAAGGATAGGAGGACAGAGGGAGGGGAACAGACAGAGAAGAGGGACAGAAAGATAGAGGGGGGGCAAGAGAGGGAAAGAGAGAGGGACAGAGATCAAAGGACAGAGAGAGAAAAAGAGAGAAATGGGGACAGAGACAGAGAGAGGGGAACAGAGAGAGAGAGAGAGAGAGAAAAGGGGACAGAGAGAAAAAGAGGGAAAGGGGGACAGAGAGAAAGAGGGGGTAGAGAGAGAGGAAGACAAACAGACAGAGAGAGGAAGGACAGAAAGAGAGAGGGGGTACAGAAAGAGAGGGACAGAGAGGAGGGGGAAAGAGAGAGGAGGGACAGGGGTTGGGGGGGGGGGGGGGAACAGTAGCCTGTAACTCGCTGCTTATGAGGGTGATGGAAGTGGAAGATGATTAATCATTCATGATTTAAAGAGGAAATTGGATGGCACTTGAGGGAAATAAACTTGCAGGGCTACAGGGATAAAGCAGGGGAGTGAGACTGACTGGATTGCTCTATGGAGAACCAGCATGGACCTGATGGGCTGAATGGTTTCAGTCTTTGCCGTTATGAATCTATGACTAAAGCTAAACCTAGATGTCCTAAAGTTCAGATGAATGAAGAATATAAAATTCTTAATGGTAGATACAGAGGTTGTTTCCCCTGGCTGGGGAATCTAGAACATGAGGTCACAGTCTCCGAATAAGGGGTCGGCCATTGAGGACTGAGCTGAAGAGAAATTTCTTCACTCAAAGGGTTGTGAATCTTTGGAATTCTCTATCCTAGAGAGCTGTGGATGCTCAGTCATTGAGTATGTTTAAGACAGAGGTGGATGGACTTTTGGATACTAAGGGGAAGCGGGGGATATGGGGAGTGATTGGGAAGGTGAAGCTAGGTAGAAGATCAGCCATGATTGTATTGAATTGCGGAGCAGGCTTGAAGGGCCGAATGGCCTACTCCAGCTTTTCCAGTTCCTTGGCATTGTTTATATGCTGAATGCATTGTTAGGCCACCACTTCCTGTAACAACATGAGCCTTCCTCTCCAGCTTATCTCTACACATTAAGCTGTTGCACATCCTGTAACTGTCTCCCCACAGCGAACAGTCTAAAAGAGCTGGAGAGTGTCTTTGACTAACTGAGGAAGATGGAGTTTTTGCAGATCAATAGTCAGTGGATCCTCTGGGAGTTCTTTGACAGACATTTTTTTTTTATTCATTCGTGGGATGTGGGTGTCACTGACTAGTCCAGCATTTATTGCCCATCCCTAATTGCCCTTCAACCGAGTGGCTTCCAAGGCCATTTTTTTAAGTGTCAATCACATTGCTGTGGGTCTGGAGTCACATGTAGGCCAGACCAGGTAAGGATGGCAGATTTCCTTCCCTAAAGGGCATTAGTGAAACAGCTGAGTTTTTTACAACAATCGACAATGGTTTCACGGTCACCATTAGACTAGCTTTTAATTTGAGGTTTACAAATTGAATTCAAATTTCACTATTTGCTGTGATGGGATTGAAACTCATGTCCCCAGAGCCTTAAAATAAAAGCAAAATATTGCAGATGCTGGATATCTGAAATAAAAAACAAGAGATGCTGGAAATACTCAGCAGATCTGGCAGCATCTGTGGAGAGAGAAGCAGAGTTAACGTTTCAGCTCAGTGACCCTTCATTTGGGATCTCGCCTACTAGTCTAGTAACAATACCACTATGCCACCATGGCCGCCTAATTAGATGGTGGTGATGGACAGTTTGTAGGCTAGAAATTGGTTAGTGTGTAAAACGTGGGGATGGGGGAAAAGACGACCAATTTTGGGACCCACCCCCTTTCTGCACCTGTGTTACGGGCACTGTCATATTGGTAAAGAGGTCCAGCATGGCTTCCCTTGAAATTGAGAGGCTCCCAAAACCTTTTTTAAGCCCCTTTATAGACAAAGCTTGGGATTGAGGGGACTGACAGCTGGGGCTTAATCCCCTCTGGATTCGCTGTGACATTCAAACTAAATTACAACAAAAGCACCTTCCTGTGGCCAAGGTGGAGGAATGAGGAAAGGCTCTGACTCCACAGCATTGTGATTAAACTGTATTCCCTGCAAATTCCACCCAGTACCAGCTCAACAAAACTAAGATAAATTTACATTAATTTTTGTGGGACCCGGAGCAGCAGCAGCAATCTGGGCTGCTAATGGACCAGGCACTCCCCTCCCCTTTGAGAACTGACTCCCATTCACCTCCCCAGACCTGCCCCACTCACCGCACCTAACCCCCTCTCGTACCTAACCATCTCCCCATACCTAACCACCCCTCCCCATACCTAACCACCCCTCCCCATACCTAACCACCCCTCCCCATACCTAACCACCCCTCCCCATACCTAACCACCCCTCCCCATACCTAACCACCCCTCCCCATACCTAACCACCCCTCCCCATACCTAACCCCCTCCCCATACCTAACCCCCTCCCCGTACCTAACCCCCTCCCCGTACCTAACCCCCTCCCCGTACCTAACCCCCTCCCCGTACCTAACCCCCTCCCCGTACCTAACCCCCTCCCCGTACCTAACCCCTTCCCCGTACCTAACCCCTCCCTGTACCTAACCTCCTCCTTGTAACTAACCTCATCCCCGGAACTGACCCCTCCCCGGAACTGACCCCCCTCCCATACCTAATCCTCTCCCCATACCTAACCCCCCCCTATAACTGACCCCGTCTCCGTACCTAACCTCCTCCCCGTACCTAGCCCCCCCCCTATAACTGACCCCGTCTCCATACCTAACCCCCTCCCCTTCCCTGGACCTAGACCTCACTCTCTCCCTGAAGGAATGAACTGTTATATGCAACCAAGGTCCATCCAGTTCACCTTCTACCATCCTGGTTGGCCCATCGTAAAACAATAATGGAGTTGTTGACCAAACAACAACTTCGAAACAAAGAAACATGGAAAATTTATGTCACAGAAGGAGGCCATTTGGCCCATCATGACTGTGTCAGTCGAAAAAGAGCTTCCCAACCTCAGATGACTTTCCAGCTCTTGTTCTGTAGTCCTGTAGGATATGACATTTCAAGCGCATATCCATTAAATGTTGCACCCCTAGCCAAGCTATTCCAGTACAGCTACAACACTGGCACCTACCCAGCAATGTGGAAAATTGCCCAAGTATGTCCTGTCCACAAAAAGCAGGACAAATCCAACCTGGCTAATTACCACCCCTTCAGTCTACTTTCAATCACCAGCAAAGTGATGGAAGGTGTCATCAACAGTGCCATCAAGCAGCACTTGCTCATCAATAACCTGCTCACTGACGCTCAGTTTGGGTTCCACCAAGGCCAATCAGCTCCTGACCTCATTACAGCCTTGGTTCAAACAGGAACGAAAGAGCTGAACTCCAGAGGTGAGGTGAGAGCCACATAAAAACCGTGGCTACAAGAGCAGGTCAGAGGTTGGGAATTCTGCAGCGAGTAACTCATCTCCTGACTCCCCAAAGCATGGCCACCATCTACAAGGCATAGTTAGGAGTGTGATGGAATATTCCACCAGTTGTCTGGATGGGTGCAGCTCCAACAACACTCAAGAAGCTCGACACCATCCAGGACAAAGCAGCCCGCTTGATTGGCACCCCATTACAAACATTCATTCCCTCCACCACAGTGGCAGCAGTGTGTACCATCTACAAGATGCACTGCAGCAACTCACCAAGGTTCCTCAGACAGCACCTTCCAAACCCGTGACCTCTACCATCTAGAAGGCAGCACATACATGGGAACACCACCACCTGCAAGTTCCCCTCCAGGTTACACACCATCCTGACTTGGAACTATATCGGCCGTTCCTTCACTGTCACTGGGTCAAAATCCTGGAACTCCATTCCTAACAGCACTGTGGGTGTCCCTACCCCACATGAACAGCAGCAGGTCAAGAAGGCAGCTCACCACCACTTTCTCAAGGCTAATGAAGGATGGACAATAAATGCTGGCCTAGCCAGCGACACCCACATCCCATGAACAAATAAAGAAAAGATAGCACGACAATTCCCCCAGATGGCACAACATTTCCCCAGAGAGCGTGATATATCCCCAGACAGTGTGATGCACCCTAGACAATATCACACTGCCCCAGACAATGTGGCAGTCCCCCTGACAATGTGGCAGTCCCCCCAGACAGTTTGCAGTCCCCCCAGACAGTTTGCAGTCCGCCCAGACAATGCGGGCAGTCCCCCCAGACAATGTGGGCAGACCCCAGACAGCATGCAGCCCGCAGACAATGTGGCAGTCCCCCCAGACAGTTTGCAGTCCCCCCAGACAGTTTGCAGTCCGCCCAGACAATGCGGGCAGTCCCCCCAGACAATGTGGGCAGACCCCAGACAGCATGCAGCCCGCAGACAATGTGGCAGTCCCCCAGACAGCGTGCTGTCCCCCAGACAATGTGGCAGTGCCCCAGACAGCGAGCAGTCCCCCAGACAACGTGCAGTCTGCAAGGCGAAGGAATACATGATCGATGGGAGAATACTGAGAGTTATAGAGAAAGTTAAGGACCTTGGAATGTATGTCCACATATCCCTGAAGGTAGCAGGACAGGTCAATAAGGTTGTTAAGAAGGCATTTGGAATCCATTCCTTGATTATTCTATGGTGTAGATACACCCAGAGTGCTGTTTGGAAGAGGGTTCCAGGATTTTGACCCAGAGACAGTGGAGGAACAGTGATATAGTTCCAAGTCAGGATGATGTGTGGCTTGGAGGGGAACCATTCAACAGCGAAATCATGAAGCATTTCTTCATAGAGTTATACAGCACAGAAACAGGCCCTTTGGCTCATCGTGTCTGTGCCGGCCATCAAGCACCTACCTATTCTAATCCCATTTTCCAGCACTTGGCCCATAGCCTTGTATGCTATGGCGATTCAAGTGCTCATCTAAATACTACTTAAATGTTGTGAGGGTTCCTGCCTCTACCACATCTTCAGGCAGTGCGTTCCAGATTCCAACCACCCTCTGGGTGAAAATTGTTTTCCTCAAATCCCCTCTAAATCTCCTGCCCCTTACCTTAAATAAGCTCACACAAAGGAAATATGGAACACTCTCCCTCAAAAGGCTGAGGGGATGCTGAAGGTCAATTGCAGCATTAGTTTTCACATGTATGGTGACAACCCTCAGCTCCACCTCACCAACAGTTCTCTCAACTCCTCCACTGTCTCTAAATTATCAGACTGCTTATCTGATATCCAGTACTGAATGAGCAGAAATTATATTTGTGCCATCACTAAGACAGCCTATTTCTGTCTCTGTAGGGAGGAACTTTTAAAGCAATCACTATCACTAGAGAAAAAGTAATGGGAATATTAATGGGACTAAAGGCTGACCAGTCTCCTGGACCTGATGGCCTGCATCCTCGGGTCTTAAAAGAAGTGGCTGCAGGGATAGTGGATGCATTGGTTGTAATCTTCCAAAATTCCCTAGATTCTGGAAAAGTCCAGGCAGATTGGAAAAACCCAAATGTAACACCCCTGTTCAAGAAAGAAGGAAGACAGAAAACAGGAAACTATAGGCCAGTTAGCCTAACATCTGTCATTGGGAAAATGCTAGAATCCATTATTAAGGAGGACATGTAGAAAATTATAATGCAATCAGGCAGAGTCAACATGGTCTTGTGAAAGGGAAAATGTGTTTGACAAATTTATTAGAGTTCTTTGAGAATGTAATAAACAGGGTGGATAAAGGGGAACCAGTAGATGTAGTGTATTTGGATTTCCTAAAGGCATTCGATAAGGTGCCATGTAAAGGGTTACGACAGAAGATGTTGATGTTGAGATGATATATTAGCATGGATAGAGGTTTGGCTAACTAACAGGAAACAGAGAGTTGGGATAAATGGTATTTTTGAGAATGGTAAACTGTAACTAGTGGAATTGCACAGGAATTGCTGGGGCCTGAACTATTAACGATCTATATTGAGGACTTGGATGAAGGGACCGACTGTATTGTAGCCAAATTTGCTGACGTTATGAATAAAGGTAGGAAAGCAAGTTGTGAGGAGGACACAAAGTCTGTAAAGGGATAGAGATAGGTTAGATAAATGGGCAAAATATTCAGTTATAATATAATGTGGGAAAATGCGAAGTTGTCCACTTTGGCAGGAAGAATAGAAAAGCAGAATATTATTTACACGGAGAAAGACTGAAGAATGCTGTGGTACAGAGAGACCTGGGCATCCCCCTACATGAATCACAAAATGTCAGCATGCGGGTACAGCAAGTAATTAGGAAGGCAAATGGAATGTTACCCTTTATTTCAAGGAGATGCAGTATAAAAGTAGGGATGTCTTGCTGCAACAGCACAGGGTGTTGGTGAGACCGCACCTCGAGGAGTGTGTACAGTTTTGGTCTCCTTGCTTAAGGAGGGATATGCTTGCATTGGAAGCAGTTCAGAGAAGGTTCACTAGGCTGATTCCTAGGATGAAGGGGATGTCTTATGAGGAAAGGCTGAGCAGGTTGGGCCTATACTCATTGGAGTTTAGAAGAATGAGAGGTGATCTTATTGAAATGTATAAGATTCTGAGGGGGCTTGACAGGGTACATACTAGTGGGAGAATCTAGAACTAGGGGGCACAGATTCAAATGAAGGGGTCTCCCATTTAAGATGGAGATGAGGAGGAATTTCTTCTCTCTGAGGGTTGTTAGTGTTTGGAATTCTGTTGCCCAGACAGCAGCAGAGGTTGGGTTATTGAATATATTCAAGGCTGTGTTAGACAGATTTTTCATCCACAAGGGAGTTGAGAGTTATGGGGCTCAGGCAGGAAAGTGGAGTTAAGGCCACAATCAGATCAGCCATGATCTTATTGAATGGCACAGGAGGCTTGAGGGACTGAATGGCCTACTCCTGCTCCTATTTCTGATGTTCTTCGGGCTTTACCCCTGTCTCAGCTCATCTGCTGCTGAAAGCCTCATTCATGCTTTTGTTACCTCTAGACTTGACTATTCCAATGCACTCTTGGTTGTTGTCCCACATCCTACTGTCTGTAAACTTGAGGTCATCCAAAACTCTGCTGTCGGTGTCTTAACTTGCACCAAATCCTAGTTCACTATCTTCCCTGTTCTTGCTGACCTACATTGGCTCCCAGTCAAGCAACGTCATGGCTGGGATTTTACAGGCACCCCCCCCCCCCCCCCCCCCCGCCACCCGAGGCAGAATCGGAGGCCAGAGGGCATGGAGAACTGCGGTGGGTGGCGGGGGAAGCAGCGGGATTGAGGGCCCGTCGCCCAGCGATCTTCCTGGGGTCAGGATAGGCTGACAACGGCTTTCCCACCCAGAAGGAAATTGAGGCCCTTGAGTGCCCCACTGGCCCCTCACCCCAAAGCAATCCTCCATCACTGAATACATTTAAGGCTGGGATAGATACATTTTTGGTCTCTCAGGGAATCAAGGGATATGGGGAGCGGGCAGGAAAGTGAAGTTGAAGCCCAAGATCAGCCATGATCATACTGAATAGCAGAGCAGGCTCGATGGGCCATATGGTCTACTCTGCTCCTATATCTTGCGTTCTTATGTTCTCTCCCCTTAGACTGCATGACCACTGTCCCTCCCAAGGGCCTTCCGGACTAGCCCTGGCCTCTGTTCCAGAGTTTCATTGCTGGGCCTGGGTCCAAGGCCCCTGCAGTACCAGCAGTGGCCACTGCTCACGGTGGCACTACCAATACTGCTGAGCCGCCGGGCCTGTGATTGTCCGGCATGTCTTGGAGGTGGGATTCCCGTCCCTTTAAAGTCTTTAAAGGGACAGGGATCCCACCTGCTAACACTTTGACAAAAAAAAGGATTGCTCCGGGGTGGGGGAGTAAGGCAGAGGCCTGGTGCCGGAAGCTCTGTCTCTAGCACAAAATCAAGCCCCTTGATTTTAAAATTCTCATCCCTGTTTTCCAATCCCTCTGGCCTTGGCCCTCCCTATCACTGAAATCCCCTCCAGCCCCACAAGATATCTGCACTCCTCTAATTCTAGCCTCTTACCATAGAGTGATACAGCACTGAAAGAGGCCCTTTGGCCCACTGAGTCTGTTCCAACCATCAACCACCCATTTATACTAATCCTACATTAATCCCATATCCCCTACCACATCCCAACCATTCTCCTGCCACCTACCTACACTAGGGGCAATTTACAATGGCCAATTTACCTATCAACCTGCAAGTCTTTGGCTGTGGGAGGAAACCAGAGCACCCAGCAGAAATCCATGTGGTCACAGGGAGAACTTGCAAACTCCACACGGGCAGTACCCAGAACTGAACCCAGGTCACTGGAGCTGTGAGGCTGCGGTGCTAACCACTGGGCCACTTGTGCACCCTGACTTTAATTGCTCCACCATTAGTAGCCGCACCTTCAGTTGGCAAGGCCCCACGCTCTGGAATACCCACTCTAAACCTCTCCACCTCTCTTCCTCGCTTTCCTCCTTTCAACCAAGCTTTTGTTCATCTGACCTAATATCTCTTTTTGTGGCTCAGTGTACTTTGTTTTATAATGGGATGTGTCATTACATTCTTCTTTCTTCTTTTGGGCCTCCTTATCTCGAGAGACAATTGATACGCGCCTGGAGGTGGTCAGTGGTTTGTGAAGCAGCGCCTGGAGTGGCTATAAAGGCCAATTCTGGAGTGACAGGCTCTTCCACAGGTGCTGCAGAGAAATTTGTTTGTCGGGGCTGTTGCACAGTTGGCTCTCCCCTTGCGCCTCTGTCTTTTTTCCTGCCAACTACTAAGTCTCTTCGACTCGCCACAATTTAGCCCTGTCTTTATGGCTGCCCGCCAGCTCTGGCGAATGCTGGCAACTGACTCCCACGACTTGTGATCAATGTCACACGATTTCATGTTGCGTTTGCAGACGTCTTTATAGCGGAGACATGGACGGCCGGTGGGTCTGATACCAGTGGCGAGCTCGCTGTACAATGTGTCTTTGGGGATCCTGCCATCTTCCATGCGGCTCACATGGCCAAGCCATCTCAAGCGCCGCTGACTCAGTAGTGTGTATAAGCTGGGGGTGTTGGCCGCTTCAAGGACTTCTGTGTTGGAGATATAGTCCTGCCACCTGATGCCAAGTATTCTCCGAAGGCAGCGAAGATGGAATGAATTGAGACGTCGCTCTTGGCTGGCATACGTTGTCCAGGCCTCGCTGCCGTAGAGCAAGGTACTGAGGACACAGGCCTGATACACTCGGACTTTTGTGTTCCGTGTCAGTGCGCCATTTTCCCACACTCTCTTGGCCAGTCTGGACATAGCAGTGGAAGCCTTACCCATGCGCTTGTTGATTTCTGCATCTAGAGACAGGTGTTAAAGCAGCATCGTCAGCAAAGAGGAGTTCTCTGATGAGGACTTTCCGTACTTTGGACTTCGCTCTTAGACGGGCAAGGTTGAACAACCTGCCCCCTGATCTTGTGTGGAGGAAAATTCCTTCTTCAGAGGATTTGAACGCATGTAAAAGCAGCAGGGAGAAGAAAATCCCAAAAAGTGTGGGTGCGAGAACACAGCCCTGTTTCACACCACTCAGGATAGGAAAGGGCTCTGATGAGGAGCCACCATGTTGAATTGTGCCTTTCATATTGTCATGGAATGAGGTGATGATACTTAGTAGCTTTGGTGGACATCCGATCTTTTCTAGTAGTCTGAAGAGACCACGTCTGCTGACGAGGTCAAAGGCTTTGGTGAGATCAATGAAAGCAATGTAGAGGGGCATCTGTTGTTCACGGCATTTCTCCTGTATCTGACGAAGGGAGAACAGCATGTCAATGGTCGATCTCTCTGCACGAAAGCCACACTGTGCCTCAGGGTAGACGCGCTCGGCCAGCTTCTGGAGCCTGTTCAGAGCGACTCGAGCAAAGACTTTCCCCACTATGCTGAGCAGGGAGATTCCACGGTAGTTGTTGCAGTCACCGCGGTCACCTTTGTTTTTATAGAGGGTGATGATATTGGCATCGCGCATGTCCTGGGGTACTGCTCCCTTGTCCCAGCACAGGCATAGCAGTTCATGTCGTGCTGAGAGTATAGCAGGCTTGGCACTCTTGATTATTTCAGGGGTAATGCTGTCCTTCCCAGGGGCTTTTCCGCTGGCTAGGGAATCAATGGCATCACTGAGTTCCGATTTGGTTGGCTGTATGTCCAGCTCATCCATGACTGGTAGAGGCTGGGCTGCATTGAGGGCAGTCTCAGTGACAGCATTCTCCCTGGAGTACAGTTCTAGGTAGTGCTCAACCCAGCGGTCCATCTGTTTGCGTTGGTCAGTGATTATGTCCCCCGATTTAGATTTGAGGGGGGTGATCTTCTTGATGGTTGGTCCAAGAGCTCTCTTCATGCCATCATACATTCCTCTGATGTTTCTGGTGTCTGAGGCCAGCTGAATATGACTGCATAGGTGTTGCCAGTAGTCGTTTGCGCAACGCCTAGCTGTTCTTTGTGCAGTACTTCTGGCTGCTTTAAGTGCTGTGGATGTTAAATCGCTGGGGGCTTTCTTGTAGTTCAACAGTGCAATGCGCTTAGCGGCTATGACAGGTTCCAGCTCTTCATTATGAGATTGAAACCAGTCTGCATTTCTCTTCGCACTTTTGCCGTAGGTGGTCAAAGCTGACTCATAGATGGCGTCTCTGATGTGGGCCCACTTGCTCTCAGCATCCCCTGTGGGAGTGTTTTGAAGGGCTGTTACAAGTGAATTTAGAAATTTTTGTAACAGCTTTGGGTGAGAAATTCTGCTCGTGTTGATGCGCGGGTGGCCCTTCTGCTTGAAATGATGCAACTTCTTTGGTCTGAGTCTAACCTTGCTGCACACCAGGGAGTGGTCGGTGTCGCAGTCTGCACTGTGGAAGCTGCGTGTGATTTGAACACTGTTTAAGGCGGCTCGCCTTGTGACAATGAGGTCTAGCTGGTGCCAACGACGTGATCTTGGGTGCCACCACGAAACCTGGTGACAGGGTTTAGTGTGAAAGAACGAGTTTGTGATGCAGAGGTTATGATAGGTACACAACTGAAGCAGTCTCTGCCCGTTCTCATTCATCCTTCCAACGCCATAGCGCCCAAGGCAGGAGGGCCATGAGTCATGGTCAGCCCCAACCCTGGCATTAAAGTCCCCCAGCAGGAATAGGTGTTCGGTGTTGGGGATGCTGCTAATGATGTTATGGAGTTGTTCATAGAACTGGTCTTTAGCTTCATGTGGGGAGCAGAGTGTTGGAGCATAGATGCTGAGTAGGTGTACTGGACCAGAGGTGGTGAGCAGTCGGATGGACAGTATGCGTTCCGAGCCATTTGAGGGAGGCTCTATCATGCTGAGCAAGGAGTTTCTGATGGCGAAGCCCACTCCATGCTGTCTTGGTTCTTCAGGATCTCTGCCCTGCCAGAAGAAGGTGTAGTCTTGCTCTGCTAGAGAGCCACTCGCGGGGAGGCGATTCTCCTGAAGTGCTGCAATGTCCACATTGAATCTACTGAGCTCGTTGTTAATGATGGCGGTCTTCCGAGAATCGTTGATTTGTGTAAGGTCTTCCGACAGGCCAGGACACATAGTTCTGACATTCCAGCTTGCAAAGCGAAGGGCTGGTACCTTCTTTCCTTTTTTCATGTTGTTTGGTGCGGTGTATCAGTCCACCT
This sequence comes from Heterodontus francisci, assembly GCF_036365525.1. Lineage (NCBI taxonomy): Eukaryota > Metazoa > Chordata > Chondrichthyes > Heterodontiformes > Heterodontidae > Heterodontus > Heterodontus francisci. The sequence continues at coordinate 10,797,446 of NC_090374.1, forward strand.
TTCGGGCAAGGACCCTGAGCTCCAAGCACCCATTGAAGCAGGCAGACTGTGGCGGGACAGAACCTTATTGACCGGGGGCTGCCCGGTTTGAGGCGGGCGGTAGCTGTCCAGTGAGGTGCGATGACCTCTCCCACCGACAAAGGCAACCCGTGGCGCCCAGTTTCTACGCCAATTTATCTGGACTTATAACCCGTAACTGCTGCCTTCCGTGTTGTTTCGGTCGCTGTGAGGCAACTATGGAGTGACCTCTCCATGGCGCATGCCTGGGCAAATTTATGGAGGTTGAGAGTTGCCCAGTCGTCAAAACCCCCCTCTCGGCCTTTCTGGTGGGGTCCAAAGGAGTGCAGGACACGACGTTTGGCACCAGTATGGCTGCAGGAACTGCCGGAAACATGCCAAAGGTGACACATGACCGCCTACAGGGTTCCGCTCCGGATTTTCTGTTAGGGTTTACTCCCTTAGCCTTGGTCTCTCCCGAGACGCCCACAAGGCAGTGGGGTTGTTGGGGCCCCTACACAGGTGTAGGATGGTGCCGGTGGGAGGAGGGGATGCAAGGGGGAGGGGTAGAGGGAGGGGGTGGGGGGGGTGCAGGGGAAGGGGGTGCGGGGTGAAGATGGTGCGAGGGGGGGGGGCGGGCTGGGACGGGGTTGTGAGGGGGTGAGCTGAGAGGGTGGAGCAGGGAAGGGGACGGGGGTGGGGGGGGGGGGAAGGGGGGTAAAGGGAGGGGAGAGGGGGGGAAGCTGGTGCAGGTAATAAGCCATTTCCTCAGTGCCCACCATCGACGTCCGGAAAGCTCATCCACGTCCTTCGGGAGGTGAAGCATCGTTTGGCAGACTTAGAGATGATTACATTTGCTAAGGGTTTTTTTTTTTGCAGTGGTTTAAATAAAGGCATGCAGCATTGCCGACAGTGCGCTGCAGATGCTCTCCGAGCCATCTCCCGCGGGCGCTTTGAAGTTGCAGCCGGGGGGCCGTTCGTGGATTTTTTGGGTGTCCGGGGCACCTTTTCTCAGGACTTCTCTCGGGTCCCGCAGCTCCTTCTTCACCTCAATGGACTTACCGCATGCCGTGGCTGCAGACTGGACTGTGAAGACAGCAGGATCGGAGATTGAAGTATCGGCAGCTGTGCTCGTCAGTTTCATCCGGATCAATTTCATTGCGAAAACGTTACGTTTCATTACGTTAAAGGCACTATATAAATATGTTGTTGTTTAAGACTGAGATTGAATTTTGATTTTGAAATAAAGGTGGGTAAATGTAGTTAAAATACAGACCAGCCATGATGTAATTGAATGAGAGAACAGGCCCAAGGCACTGAATGGCTTCCTTCTCTTCCTTTGGTCATATACTACTCATGACTAAAATGTGCGAGGACGTGGAATGCTGATCCAAAATTGCCCTGATTCTCTGTGGGAATTCTGGGGCTCTGTAATGTCAGGAATAATTGCAAGTCTAAAGCTGGACGAGGATTGTGGAAAATGGATGATTGTTAACACAGCAGGTTGTTATAGTCTGGAATAAATTGCTTGAAAGAGTGGTTCAATAGTAAGAATCAAAAGAGAATTTTATGCTCCTATATTTGAAAATGAAAAATGTTCAGGGCTGTGGGAGAATGAGCAGGGTGGTGAGACTAATTGGACATGTCTTTCAAAGAGCTGGCACAGGCTCCAGGAACCAAATGGCGGTCTCCTGTGCTGTAAGATTCAGTGAACTTATATTGTTTGTTAGGTGTCCATTTAAAGCTGACTCATTGTATAAAGGATCAAACTCTTGATCTTTACGAGGTATAAAAATCCATCTGAACAATAGACAGTTCCTCAGTTTAACATCCCATCTGAAGGGAGATATCTCCAATAGCGCTCTCTATTTCTAATTTCTTACTATCTACTCTATCAAATACTTTATCCATCTTAAACACCTCAATCAGATCACCCCTTAATCTTCTAGACTCAATGGAATACAATTCTAGTCTATGCAAACTGGCCTCATCATTTTACCCATTTAGCATCCAACATTTGATTTCAGTATCCCTGGGCTAGCAAAGGGTTGAGGATCTCCTGCTGCTGATCATTGTGCAGAGAGCCCATACAGGAAAGCCTGTGTGCGTATACCAGGCTTCGCCATGAGCAAGGTAGGGCCATGTTTGGAGACGGGTCACGTGACTGGTTCCTGGGGGTCAGTCCCCAGCGGATCTCTGAGCCCTCTGGAGAAGTGCAGAACAAGAAACTTTGAGATAAAAGCAAAATACTGCGGATGCTGGAAATCTTAAATAGTTCTGAAGAAGGGTCACTGACCCGAAACGTTAACTCTGCTTCTCTTTCCACAGATGCTGCCAGACCTGCTGAGTGGTTCTAGCATTTCTTGTTTTTATTTAAGAAACTTTGAGAGATTGGTGAAACTTGTTCAATTTGCTGATGGGTAGAGATCATTTCCAGTCTGGGCTGAACTGTGCAAAGAAACATTGCAACAGGAGGAGGCCATTCAGCCTCTCGAAACTGTTCTGTCATTCAATAAGATCATGGCTGAGCTGCCTTGGTTCCACAGCCCTTGATGTCCTTACCCAACAAAATTCTATCAAACTCAGTTTTTAGATTTTTAGTGGACTTCCGGCTTCAATAGATTTTTAGTGGAGCTGGTCCAGACTTTCACTACCCTTTGTGTGAAGAAACACTCATTTTTAAGGTTATGCCCTCTTGTTCTGGACCTCTCCCCCACCCCACAACCTCACTAGCAGAGTAAATAGTTTCTCTTTCTCTGCCCTAGCTTTCCTGTAAATAGCTAATTTCACACACACAGAATGGGGAGGATTTCACAGTCTCTCAGCTGGAAGCTGTGATGTGAAGGGCTGGTGGTTTTGCTGTTCAGTGACTCACAGAGACAGATTTATTCCAGTCCCACAGCTCACACCCCGGATGACATTGCGCGTTCAGCTCCCCGCAATGAGACCCGACTCTCAACCAAGCTGCATCTCTCCGAGCACCTGCTCCCAAACCTCCACACTGCCATTACAGGTCAGTACTCACTTATGGAAACACCTCTCCACCCTCCAACCTGATCCACTGCTTCTGAAAAGCTGGGCTGAGGAATCTCTCTCTCATTCTCTCAGTCCATCTCTCTCTCTCTCTCTCTCTTTGTCATTCTCTCTATCTGTCTCAGTACATCTGAATCTCTCTCTCTGTCTGTCTGCTGCTTACTCTCTATCTCTCTCTTCCCGCATCTCTCTCACTCTATCTGTCACTCTATTCTATCTATCTCTCTCCACCACACTATCTTCTCTCTGCCACTCCTCACTCCCAGTTCCTATCTCTATCGGATGATTTTCAGCTTCTGTCTTGTTTCTCACCTGGTGATCAGTGGTGAAAAATCAGAAGGTGGGGGGGAAGGGAGATGAGAAAGGGTGGGCTCTAAATGAGCAACCAGAATTCCAGCCCGTTTCCTGCTTAAATGTGCAAATTGGCTGCAATTTTGAGGTGCGAATGAGTGAATATTTTCCACCTGTTAGATCAACAACAACTCACATTTTTATAGACCCTTTAACATAATGAAAAGTCCTGGGGCATTTCACAGGACAGTTTTTAAATGGAATTTAACACTGAGCTACATAAGGAGACATTAGGACAGGTGAACAAGAGCGTGGTCAAAGAGGTAGCTTTTAAGGAGGCTCTTAAAGGAGTAGAGAGGTGGAGAAGTTTAGAGAGGGAATTCCAGAGCTTGGGGCCCAGGCAGCTGAAGGCACGGCCACCAATGATCAAAATTGAGGATGCTCCAGAATTGGAGGAGCTCTGATAACGCGGAGGGTTGTAGGACTGGAGAAGGTAACAGAGATAGGGAGGGGTGAGGCTATGGAGTTGTTGGAAGGGTAAAGGAAAAGATATTCAGTTATAGAAGGGGTTTCAGTTATTGGAGGGATATCGGAAATGGTATTCAGTTACAGGAGAGATACAGGGAAGAGTATTCAGCTATTGGAGGGATATATTGGAGGGTTACATAATTGATCCTGGAACTTAAGGGAATGGCATATGAGAAAAGATTGCTCTGTGGCTTTTCCCTCTTGAAAAGTGTAGGCTAAGATGGAATATAATAGAAGTGTTTAAAACTGGTTTTGAGTAAAAAGCTTTTCTTCCGTGTACAGACTTTGAGCATTCGGGGTCATATTTACAAATCGAGTACCTCTAGTATGTTATAGGACCTAGGCCCAACCATCTTCAGCTGCTTCATCAATGACCTTCCCTCTGTCATAAGGTCAGAGGTGGGGATGTTCGTTGATGATTGCACAATGTTCAGTACCATTCGTGACTCCTCAGATACAGAAGCAGCCCATGTCCATATGCAGCAAGACCTGGACAACATCTAAGTTGATACTGGCATGTAACATTCGCCCACACAAGTGCCAGGCAATAACCATCTCAAACAAGAGTGAATCTAACCATCTCCTCTTGATGTTCAATGGCATTACCATCAATGAATCTTCCACTATCAACATCCTGGGGGTTACCATTAACCAGAAACTGAACTGGACCAGCCACATAAATACTGTGGCTACAACAGCAGGTCAGAGGCTGGGAATTCTGCAGTGAATAACTCACCTCCTGACTTCCCAATGCCTGTCCACCATCTACAATGCACAAGTCAGGTGTGCGATGGAATACCCTCCACTTGCCTGGCTGGTTGCAGCTCCAACAACACTCAAGAAGCTCGACATCATCCAGAACAAAGCAGCCCGCTTGATTGGCACCCCATCCACCACCTTCAACATTCACTCCCTTCACCACTGGCGCACAGTGACAGCAGTGTGTATCGTCTACAAGATGCACTGCAGCAACGCACCAAGGCTCCTTAGCACCTTCCAAACCCGCGACCTCTACCACCTCGAAGGACAGGGGCAGCAGATGCATGGGAACACCACCACCTGTAAGTTCCCCTCCAAGCCACACACCATCCTGACTTGGAACTGTATTGCTGTTCCTTCACTGTCACTGGGTCAAAATCCTGGAACTCCCTACCTAACAGCAACTCCCTTCCTAACTGAAGGTGTACCTACATCCCAAGGACTGCAGCGGTTCAAGAAGGCAACTCACCACCACCTTCCCAAGGGCAATGAGGGATGGATAATAAATGCTGGCCTAGCCAACAGCACCCACATCCTATGAATGAATAATTTAAAAAAATCTATATGGCTCTCAGACCAGGGACCAGTAACAGAAGAATTACTTTTGGCAGGAGAAGACTTCCAGCCCATCTAATCCGTTATCCACAGTATTCCCTTCGGCCCATCTAACCCACCTAGCCTATGCTTTTTCTGAACTTTTCTAATATGCTTCCTAAGATGGTTGTGGTGTGGGGGTGGTGAGACCTCAACTGGACTCAATATTCCAAATAAATTCATCAGAGATGTAATTTAACCAATTTAATTGTCCTGCATCTGTGATAACTGGTCCATGCAATAAAAGAGAAAAAGACTTACATTTCTGTTATGCTTTCTATCATCTCAAAGCACTTTACAGCCAATGAAGTACTTCTGAAACGTAGTCACTGTTGTAATGTAGGAAACACGGTGGCAAATTTGTGCACTGTGCAATTTCCACAGACAGCAATGTAATAATAACCAGATAATCTGTATGTGATGTTGATTGTGGGATAAATATTGGCAGGACACCATTGCCCTGCTTTTCTTCAAATCGAGCCATGGCACCTTTTATGTCCACCTGAGTGGGTAAATGGGGGGCTCAATTTGATGTCTCATATGATATACCATGAAGCAAAGGAAAGTCAGGCCGAGCGTGAGACTCTTGGGCTTTAAACTTAAGCAAAGCCAATGACATAGTTATGAGGGGAGAGCTGGCTAAGGTTGATTGGTTAAATAGACTAAAAGGTATGGCTGTAATGAACAGTGGGAAACCTTTAAAGAAACAATTCAAAATGTTCAACAAAAATACCATAGAATCATTGAACCATGGAAAAGTTACGGCACAGAAAGAGGCCATTCAGCCCATTGTTTTTGAGCTGGCTGAAAAAACTAGTCACCCATTCTAATCCCACCTTCCAGCACCTGGTCCATAGCCTTGCAGGTTACAGCACATCGGGTGCAGGTCCAGGTACCTTTTTAAATGAGTTGAGGGCTTCTGCCTCCACTGATCCGGGCAGTGAATTCCAGACACCTACCACCCTCTGGGTGAGGGAGTTTTTCTTTTTGTCCCCTCTAATCCATCTACCAATCACCTTAAATCTGTGTGGAATACATTCCATTAAGAAACAAAACTCAACAACAAAGATTCAACCTTGCCTTACTAGGAAAGTTAAGGATAGTCTTAGATTAAAAGAGGCTTATAATATGAAGACAGTAGTAAACCTGAAGTTTGGAAGAATTTTAGAAACCAGCAAAGGGTAACAAAAATGTTGCTAAAAAGAGAAAACTAGAATATGAGAGTAAACTAGCTAAGAATATAAGAACATATTGTAAGAGCATTTACAGGTGTATAAAGAGGAGAGTAGCTAAAGTAAACATTGGTCCCTTAGAGGCAGAGACAGGAGAAATTATCATGGGAAAAGGAAATGGCAGAAACACTGAACAAATATTTTCTGTCTGTCTTGTAAAAACACAAATTAAATACCAGAAATAAAGGGTAACCAAGGGGCTAATACGAGTGAGGAACTTAAGGTAATTAATATCAGCATGGAAAAAATTATGGGACTAAAAGGTGACAAATCCCCAGGACCTGATGGCCTATAATCCTAGGGTTCGAAAAGAGGTAGCTGCAGAGATAGTGGATGCACTGGTTATGATTTTCCAATATTCCCTTGATTCTAGAATAGTCCCAGCAGATTGGAATATACACAGAGGTTGCTATTCTCTATATTATGGAGAATAGGCAGCCCTGTATTTATTATAGTAAAAGGCCACCAACTCTGTACATTATGGAGAATAGCAGCCCCTTTGTAAATTATGGAGAGTAGCAGTCTCTGTACCATAGAGTCATTATGTCGCAGAAGAGGGCCATTCAGTCCATACTTTATGGAGAATATCAGCCATCATTTATATTATGGAGAATAGCAGCCCCTGTTTATTTCATGGAGGAAAGCAGCTCCTGTGTATATTATAGAGAATAGAGGCCCCTTGGTATATTATGGGGAATAACAGCCCTTGTATATAGTAGGAGAATTGCAGACTCTGTATATATTACGGAGAATAGCAGCCACTGTGTATATAATAGAGGATAGCGGCCCCTTTATATAATGTAGAGAATAGAAGCCCCTGTGTATATTATGTAGGATAGCAGCCCTTGAGAATATTATAGAGAGTAGAAACCCCTGTCTATATTATAGAGGATAGCAGTCCCTGTGTATTCTATAGAGAATAGCAGTTCCTTTGTAAACGATGGAAAATAGCACTCTGTGTACATTTTGGAGAATAGAAACCCCTGTATCTATTATGGAGAATAGCAGCCACTATGTTCATTATAGAGAATTGCACCCCGTGTGTACAAGATGGAGAATAGCAGCCTCTGTGTGTACACCAGCAAATAGCAGCCCCTGTGTATAATACAGAGAATAGCTGTCCATGTATATATTATGGAGAATAGCTTCCCCCGTGTACCTTATGGAGAATCGCAGGTCCCTGTATATACTATAGGGAATAGCAGCCCCTGTGTAAATTAATGGAGAATAGAAGCCCCTGTGTATTTTATGGAGGATAGCAGCCCCTGTGTATATTATAGAGAATAGCAACAATCTTCAGCCAGAGGTGCCAAGTTGATGATCCATCTCTGCCTCCTCCCAAAGTCCCCAGCATCACAGATGCCAGACTTCAGCTAATTTGATTCACTCCACATGATATCAAGAAATGCCTGATGGCAATGGATACTTCAAAGGCTATGGGTCCTGACAATATTCCAGCAATAGTATTGAAGACCTGTACTCCAGAACCTGCCGCGCCCCTAGCCAAGCTGTTCCAGTATAGCTACAACACTGGCATCTACCCGGCAACGTGGGAAATTGCCCAGGTATGTCAGTACACAAAAAAGCAGGACAAATCCAACCCCACCAATGACTGCCCCATCAGTCTACTCCCGATCATCAGCACAGTTATGGAAGGTGTTGCCAACAGTGCTATCAAGCGGTACTTGCTGAGCAATAACCTGCTCAATGATGCTCAGTTTGGGTTCCACCAGCTCCTGACCTCATTGCAGCCTTGGTTCAAACATGGACAAAAGAGCTCAACTCAAGAGGTGAGGTAAGAGTGACTGCTCTTGACATTAAGGCAGCATTTGACCGAGTATGGCATCAAGGAGCCCTAGCAAACCTGGAGTCAGTGGTAATCAGGGGAAACCTCTTTGCTGGTTGGAGTCATACCTAGCGCAAAGGAAGATGGTTGTGGTTGTTGGAGGTCAATTATTTCAGCTGCAGGACATCACTGCAGGAGTTCCTCAGGGTAGTGTCCTAGGCCCAACCATCTTCAGCTGCTTCATCAATGACTTTCCTTTAATCATAAGGTCAGAAATGGGGATGTTCGCTGATGATTGTACAATGTTCGGCACAATTCGCGACTCCTCAGATACTGAAACAATCCATGTAGGAATGCAGCAAGACCTGGACAATATCCAGGTTTGGGCTGATAAGTGGTAAGTAATATTCGTGCCACAAAAGTGCCAGGCAATGACCATTTCCAACAAGAGAGAATCTAACCATCTCCCCTTAACATTCAATGGCATTACCATCGCTGAATCCCCCACTATCAACATCCTGGGGTTACCATTGACCAGAAACTGAACTGGAGTAGCCATATAAATACCGTGGCAACAAGAGCAGGTCAGAGGCTAGGAATCCTGAGGTGAGTAACTCACCTCCTGACACCCCAAAGCTTGTCCACCATCTACAAGGCACAAGTCAGGAGTGTGATGGAATACTCTCCACTTGCCTGGATGGGTGCAGCTCCAACAAAACTCAAGAAGCTCGACAACATCCAGACAAAGCAGCCCACTTGATTGTCACCCCATCCACAAACATTCACTCCCTCCACCACCGACGCACAGTGGCAGCAGTGTGTACCATCTACAAGATGCATTGCAGCAACGCACCAAGGCTCCTTAGGCAGCATCTTCCAAATCCGCGACCTCTGCCACCTAGAAGGATAAGGGCAGCAGATGCATGGGAACACCACCACCTGCAAGTTCCCCTCTGAGCCACACACCATCCTGACTTGGAACTATATCGCCGTTCCTTCACTGTCACTGGATCAAAATCCTGGAACTCCCTTCATAACAGCACTGTGGGTGTACCTACCTCACATGGACTGCAGCAGTTCAAGCAGGCAGCTCACCACCACCTTCTCAAGGTTAATTAAGGATGGGCAATAAATGCTGGCCTAGCCAGCAACACCCACATCCCATGAACAAATAAAAAAAATAGTAGCAACCCCTGTGTATATTATATAAAGAGTAGCCCCTGTGTATATTATGGAGAATATCAGGCCTATGTATACTATAGAGAATAACAGCCCTTCTGTATAGGATGGAAAATAGCAGCCCCTATGTGTACTATAAAGTATAGCAGCCCCTGTGTATATATTTTTATCCTTTCATGGGATGTGGGCGTCGCTAGCAAGGCCAGCATTTGTTGCCCATCCCTAATTGCCCTGAGAAGGTGGTGGTGAGCCTCCTTCTTGAACTGCTACAATCAATTACCGCTGCTGGGTAAGTAAAAACTTATATATTTGGGCAGTGGCTGAACCTGAGATACTACACATGTAGTGTCTCCCACCCGCCCTCCTCCTCCAACCAAAAAAAAGGATTCTGGTGTGTTGATAAGGTAAGCTTTTTTATTTCTTCTGTGTCCTGTGATTGGTTAAAAATTTACTTTCTTTTTTTACTTTTTTTTGATTTATCTATTGGTTATTTGAAAAAGACCATAGCAGAGAAGTATCAAAGTATTTAACTCATAAATTTATATAAAGTAATAAAGTAATTAACTAAGTAGAGATGGCTGGGCAGGTGATGTGCTGTAGCTGTATGATGTGGGAGCTGGCTGTCCCCATTGTGAACGGCAGGGACCACATCTGCAGCAAGTGTTGGTTGCTGGAAGAACTCCGGCTCAGAGTTGATGATCTGGAATCTGAGTTTCAAACACTGCGGCACATCCGGGAGGGGGAGAGTTACCAGGACGTTTTGTTTCAGGAGGCAGTCACACCTGGTAGATTAAGTAATTCAAATTCAGTTAGTGATCAGGGACAACAGGGTGTGATTGCAAGTGAGGCAGGTAGGGGGATCCTGAGTTCAGGAGTGGAGGAGCCTCAGCCTTTGACCTTATCCAACAGGTACGAGATACTTGCTCCCTGTGTGGATGAGGAAAAGGGCTGCGGGGAGGATGAGCCAACTGACCATGGCACCATGGTGCAGAAGGCCATTCAAGAGGGGGGAGCAAAAAGACAAGTGGTAGTTTTTGGAGATTCTATAATTAGGGGGATAGATAGTATCCTTTGCAAGCCGGATCGGGAGTCCCGCATGGTGTGTTGCCTGCCCTGTGCCAGGGTGCAGGACATCTCTGACCGGCTTGAAAGAATATTGGAGCGGGAGGGGGAGGATCCAGTTGTTGTGGTCCACGTTGGGACTAACAACATAGGCAAGGCTAGGATGGAGGACCTGTTTGGGGATTATAAAGCACTAGGAACGAAATTAAGGAACAGGTCCTCGAGGGTCATAATCTCCGTATTACTGCCCGAGCCACGTGCAAATTGGCATCAGGATAAGAATATTAGGGAAGTAAACATGTGGCTAAGGGAGTGGTGTGGGAAAGAGGGGTTCCATTTCATGGGGCATTGGCATCAGTTTTGGAACCGGGGGGGATCTGTACCGATGGGACGGTCTCCACCTGAACCGATCTAGAACCAGTGTTCTAGCGAAACGGATAAATAGGGTGGTCTCTAGGACTTTAAACTAGTGACTCGGTGGGGGGGGGGGTAGAAGGGAAAGGGAAAACGACAGGGAGTATGATAAATAAAAAGGTAAGCAGCAGGCTAACATGTGTGCAGGAGGGTTTAGGTTCAAGGCAGACGATGAAAGAAGCAGAAAGGAAGGATAACTCAAGAGTTATTATTAGAGATGTTGGGAATCATGAGGGTAAGAAAGCTAGCATAAAGGCACTTTACCTGAATGCTCATAGCATTCGTAACAAGGTTGATGAGTTAATGGCACAAATCATCGTGAATAAATATGATTTGGTAGCCATTACGGAGACATGGTTGCAGGTTGGTCACGACTGGGAGTTAAATATCCAGGGGTACCAGATTATTCGGAAGGACAGACAGGAAGGTAAGGGACGTGGTGTAGCTCTGATACTCAAGGACGACATCAGGGCGGTGCTGAGAGATGATATAGGTTCTATGGAGAATGAGGTTGAATCCATTTGGGTGGAAATTAGAAACTCTAAGAAGAAAAAGTCATTGATAGGCGTAGTCTATAGGCCACCAAATAATAACATCACATTGGGGCGGGCAATAAACAATTATCATGGGGGATTTTAATCTACATGTAGATTGGTCGAACCAGCTCAGTCAGGGTAGCCTTGAGGAAGAATTCGTTGAGTGTATCTGTGATAGTTTTCTTGAACAGTATGTAATGGAACCGACGAGGGAGCAAGCTATCCTAGATCTAGTACTGTGTAATGAGATAGGAATAATTAATGACCTCATGGTTAGGGATTCTCTTGGAAGGAGTGATCACAGTATGGTTGAATTTAGAATACAGATGGAGAGTGTGAAGATAAAATCCAATACCAGGGTCCTGTGCTTGAACAAGGGGGACTACAATAGAATGAGGGAGGACTTGGCTAAAGTGAACTGGAAACAAAGATTTTACGGTGGGACAGTTGGAGAGCAGTGGAGGACTTTCAAAGCAATTTTTCAAAGTGCTCAGCAAAAGTATATTCCAGTGAAAAGGAAGGACTGGAAGAAAAGGGGTAATCTGCCATGGGTGTCTAAGGAAATAAGGGAGGCTATCAAATTGAAAAAGAAGGCATACAAAGTGGCCAAAAGCAGCATGAAACTGGAAGATTGGGAAAACTTTAAAGGTCAACAGAAAGCTACAAAAAGAGCTATAAAGAATAGTAAGATGGAACATGAGAAAAAACTAGCACAGAATATAAAGACAGATAGCAAAAGTTTCTTTAAATATATAAAACGAAAAAGAGTGGCCCAAGTAAACGTTGGTCCTTTAGAGGATGAGAAGGGGAATTTAGTTATGGGATATGATGAAATGGCCGAGGCATTGAACAGGTATTTTGTATCGGTCTTCTCAGTGGAGGACATTAATAACATGCCAGTAATTGACAAAGAGAAGAACGCAGGTGAGGACCTGGGAACAATCATTATTACGGAGGAGGGAGTGTTGGGCAAGCTAATGGAGCTAAGGATTGATAAGTCTCCTGGCCCTGATGGAATGCATCCCAGGGTACTAAAAAAGATGGTGGGAGAAATGGCAGGTGCACTGACGGTAATTTTCCAAAATTCGCTGGACTCTGGGGTAGTCCCAGTTGATTGGAAAACAGCAGATGTGACGCCACTGTTTAAAAAGGGAGGTAGACAAAAGATGGGGAATTATAGACCGATTAGCTTAACCTCTGTAGTGGGGAAGATGCTTGAGTCTATTATCAAGGAAGAAATAGCAGGGCATCTCGATAGAAATTGTCCTGTTGGGCAGACACAGCATGGGTTCATGAAGGGCAGGTCATGCTTGACAAATCTTTTGGAATTCTATGATGACATTACGAGCAAGGTGGACAATGGGGACCCAGTGGATGTGGTGTACCTAGATTTCCAAAAGGCCTTCGTCAAGGTGCCACACAAGAGGCTGCTGCATAAGATAAGGATGCATAGCGTCAGGGGTAAAGTATTAGCATGGATAGAGGATTGGTTGACTAACAGGAAGCAGAGAGTGGGGATAAATGAGTGCTATTCTGGGTGGCAATCAGTCACTAGTGGTGTGCCTCAGGAGTCGGTGTTGGGACCGCAATTATTTACAATTTATATAGATGATTTGGAGTTGGGGACCACGTGTAGGGTGTCAAAGTTTGCAGATGACACAGATGAGTGGCAGAGCAAAGTGTGCAGATGACTGTGAAACTTTGCAGAGGAACATAGATACATTGAGTGAGTGGGCAAAGGTCTGGCAGATGGAATACAATGTTAATAAATGTGAAGTCATTCATTTCGGTAGGAGTAACAGGAAAAAGGATTATTACCTGAATGGTAAAAAGTTGCAGCATGCTGTTATGCAGAGGGACCTAGGTGTCCTTGTGCATGAATCGCAGAAGGTTGGTCTGCAGGTACAGCAAGTAATTAGGAAGGCAAATGGAATTTTGTCCTTCATTGCTAAAGGGATTGAGTTTAAAAGCAGAGAGGTTATGTTGCAGCTGTATAAGGTACTGGTGAGGCCGCACCTGGAGTACTGTGTGCAGTTTTGGACTCCTTACTTGAGAAAGGATATACTGGCACTGGAGAGGGTGCAGAGGAGGTTCACTAGGTTGATTCCGGAGTTGAGGGGGTTGGCTTATGAGGAGAGACTGAGTAGATTGGGATTATATTCATTGGAGTTCAGAAGAATGAGGGGGGATCTTATAGAAACATATAAAATCATTAAGGGAATAGATAAGATACAAGTAGAGAGGATGTTTCCACTGGCAGGTGAAGCTAGAACAAGAGGGCATAGCCTCAAGATTAGAGGGAGCAGATTTAGGACTGAATTAAGAAGGAACTTCTTCACCCAGAGGGTTGTTAATCTATGGAATTCCTTGCCCAGTGAAGTAGTTGATGCTTCTTCAGTAAACGTCTTTAAAGCTAAGGTAGATATCTTTTTGAACAATAAAGGAATTAAGGGATACGGTGGGAGCGCGGGTAAGTGGATCTGAGTCCACGAAAAGATCAGCCATGATCTTATTGAATGGCGGAGCAGGCTCGAGGGGCTGGACGGCCTACTCCTGCTCCTAGTTCTTATGATCTATGATCAATCTGGTGCGGGTACACCCACAGTGCTGTTAGGAAGGGAGTTCCAAATTGTCGACCCAGTGGCAGAGAAGGAACGGTGATATAGTTCCAAGTCAGGATGGCGTGTGAGGGGAACTTTCAGGTGTTCCCAAATGTGTCTTGCTCCCTTGCTCCAGGTGGTAGAGGTCATGGGTTTGGAAGGTGCTGTCGCAGGAGGCTTGGTGAGTTGTTGCATTGCATCTTGTAGATGGCATACACTATTGTCATTGTGCACTGATGGTGGAGGGAGAGAATGTTTAAGGTGGTGGATGGGGTGCTGATCAAACCAGCTGCTTTGTCCTGGATGGTGTCGAGCTTCTTGAGTCTTGTTGGAGCTACACTCATCCAGGCAAGTGGAGAGTATTCTGACTTGTGCCTTTTAGATGGTGGACCGGCTTTGGGGAGTCGGGAGGTGAGTTACTCCCTGCAGAATTCCCAGCCTCTGGCCTGCTTCTGTAGCCACAGTATATGACTACTCCAGTTCAGCTTCTGGTCAATGGTAACCTCCAGGATGTTGATGGTGGGGGATTCAGTGATGGTAATGCCATAGAATGTCAAGGGGAGATGCTTATATTCTCCCCTGTTGGAGTTAGTCATTGCCTGGAGGCTGTGTGGCGCGAATATTTGCCACCTGTCAGCTCCAGACTGAATGTTGTCCAGGTCTTGCTGCATGTTGGGCACGGACTGCTTCAGTATCTGAGCAGAATAGCAGCTCTTCTGTCTATAATGGAGAATAGCTGGCCCTCTATGTATCATGGAGTGCATTATCCCCAGTACATAATCTGAAATCTGAGTTATTACAGTTGTACGATAATTACTTACCATATCTGTCGCTTAGTGACATCCCAGTGTAGTATGTTCCTGTCCCACACATGGTGCATTTTTTCACTGACTGTTGTAACCTCAGTTTCTTTGGTAATATATGATCTCACGGGAAGTGAATTGCTGCTCTTTGGGGAACTTTTCATGGTCACCTCAAACCTGCTCACCAGAAGTTTCACTGCTTCTACTGTGTTTTCTTTGTAAATTCCAGTCAGCTTTTAGTTCCCAGAATTATTCTGTGTTGTTCAAATGTCTATCAGGCCAGTGCTCAATCTGTAGAACACCCTCAAGTGAGAGAGTAGAGAGTAGTAACCTCTCCACCTGCTACCTCTCTCTCCTCCTTTAAGATGTCCATTTAGGGGGAGATGGTGGCATAGTGGTGTTGTCACTGGACTAGTAATTCAGAGGCCCAGGCTAATGACCTGGGGACATGGGAACAGTTTTTCCTTGTCTAACTTATCTAAGCCTGTCATAATCTTGTACACCTCTATTAAATCTCCCCTCAATTGCCTTTGTTCTAAGGAGAACAAACCCAGCTTTTCCAACCTAACTTTGTAACTAAAATTCTCGATCCTTGGAACCATTCTGGTAAATCCTCCTCTACACCTTCTCTAGGACCATCATATCCTTCCTAAACTGCAGTGACCAGAACTGGACACAATACTCCAGATAGGGCCTAACCAGATCTTAGTAATGGTGCCGTAAAACTATTATCGATTGTCGTAAAAACCCATCTGGTTCGCTGATGTCCTTTAGGGAAGGAAATCTGCCGTCCTTACCTGGTCTGACCAACATGTGACTGCAGACCCACAGCAATGTGGTTGACTCTTAACTGCCCTCTGACATGGCCTAACAAGCTGCTCAGTTCAAGGGCAATTAGGGATGGGCAACAAATGTTGGACTTGCCAGCGATGCCCACATCCTATGAAAGAATTAAAAAAAAATTAAAACCAATCTCTTTGGTCCTAATACCTCCTTTTGTGGCTCAGGGTCAATTTAGCTCCTGTGAAGTGCCTTGGGTTGTTTTACTGCTATAAAAGTAGTGTATAAGTTATTGCCATGTAGGGATCATAACCTCATGTGACAGGATGGATGGACCAGTTGTTCATTCTGTGTTTAACATTTTGTATTTAAACTGGGAGAAAAATCAAGGTGAATATGGGTGGTGCAGTGGTTAGCACCGCAGTCTAACAGCTCCAGCGACCTGGGTTCAATTCTGGGTACTGCCTGTGTGGAGTTTGCAAGTTCTCCCTGTGTCTGTGTGGGTTTTCTCCGGGTGCTCCGGTTTCCTCCCACAGCCCACTTGCAGGTTGATAGGTAAATTGGCCATTATAAATTGCCCCTGGTATAGGTAGGTGGTAGGGGAATATAGGGACAGGTGAGGATGTGGTAGGAATATGGGATTAGTGTAGGATTAGAATAAATGGGTGGTTAATGGTCGGCACAGACTCGGTGGGCCGAAGGGCTGTTTCAGTGCTGTATCTCTAAAATATTGAGCGGTCAATCAGATTTCTGCTGTTATCTGCTTTGTACATTCTGGAGCCTCGAGAGTCTGTACGGTATTTGATATGTCAATGCATCGCATGCCTGCCCTCCTCAACCACATTATTGCTGTAAAGGTCCTGTGAAGAAGAACAATACTATAGCATTGGCATCCTTGGACAAGAATCCTATGCCCCCAGTGTTGCTAAAGTGTGAACAACAGAAAATACATCGGATGATGTTCCTCCGTCACTTCAAGATGGAAATCCAGGAAGTGGTGGTGTGGGGCTGGGGGTGCGGGGTGTGAGGAAAATGGTGGGTTCTGCACGGGTGGGGCAGCAAGCAGAGAAGCCAGTGGTACAGTCCCTCATTAGAGTGCGCGACTTACTCCATTACATGGCATCAGATCAAACATGGGCAAGGAAACCTCCTGCTGATTATTACCTACCTCCCTCACCCTCAGCTGATGAGTCAGTACTCCTCCATGTTGAACAGCACTTGGAGGAAGCAATGAGGGTGGCAAGGGCACAGAATGTACTCTGGGTGGGGAACTTAAATGTCCATCACCAAGAGTGGCTCGGTAGCACCACGACTGACCGAGCTGGCCGAGCATTGAAAGGCATATCTGTCAGACTGGGCCTGCAGCAGGTGCTAAGAGAACCAAGGGAAAAACTTACTTGACCTTATAGTGACCAATCCAGCTGTTGCAAATGCATTTGCCCATGACAGTATAGGTAGGAGAAATAACTACACAGTCCTTGTGGAGACTGAGTTCCATCTCTAGAGTGAGGGCATCCTCCAGTGTGTGTGGCATTACCACTGTGCCAAATGGGACTCAGAACAGATCTAACAACTCAAAACTGTGTATCCATGATGAACTGTGGGCCATCAGCAGGAGCAGAATTGTATTCAGCTACCATTTGTAACCTCAAAGCCTGGCTCACTTTACCATTACCATTACCATCAAGGCAAGGAATCAACCCTGGTTCAATGAAGGGTGCAGGAGAGCATGCCAGGAGCAGCACCAGGCACATTTAAAAATGAGGTGTCAGTCTGGTGAAGCTACAACACAGGGCAATATGAATGCTAAACAGTGAAAGCAACATGCTATAGACAGAGGTAAGTGATCCAATAACCAACAAATTAAACCAAAACTCTGCAGTCCTGCCACATCCAGTCATGAATTGTGGTGAACACTTAAACAACTAACAGGAAGAGGAGGCTCCATGAACATTCCCATTCTCCCAGCATGTGAGTGCAAGAGCCAAGGCTGAAGCATTTGCAACCATCTTCAGCCAGAAATGCAGAGTGGATGATCCATCTCGGCCTCCTCCTGAAGTCCCCACCATCACAGAAGCCAGTCTTCAGCCAATCCGATTTACTCCATGTAATATCAATAAATGGCTGAACCATTGGCTGAACACAGCAAATACTATTGGCCCTGACAACATCCCATCTGTAGTGCTCAAGACTTGTGCTCCAGAACTAGCCGCACCCCTAGCCAAGATGTTCCAGTACAGCTACAACACTGGTATCTACTCGATAGTGTGGAAAATTGCACAGGTATGCCCTGTCCACAAAAAGCAGGACAAACCCAACCTGGCCAATTACTGCTCCATCAGTCTACTCTTGATCATTATCAAAGTAATGGAAGGTATCATCAACAGTGCTATTAAGCGGCACTTGCTTAGCAATAACCTGCTGAGTGATGCTCAGTTTGGGTTGAGCCAGGACCACTCAGCTCCTGATCTCATTAAAACCTTGGTCCAAACGGGAACAACAGAGCTGAATTCCAGAGGTGAGATGAGAGTGACTGCCCTTGACATCAAGGCAGCATTTGACTGAGTGTGGCATCGAGGATCCCTAGCAAAATTGAAGTCAATGGAATCAGGTGAAAACTCTCACTGACTGGAGTGACTTGGAGAGGAACTTGTAGGTGATGGTATTCCCATGCACCTGTTGCTCTTTACTTTTAGTTGATAGAGGTTGTGGGTTTGGGAGGTGCAGTCGAAGAAGCCTTGGTGAATTTCTGCTTTGCATCTTGTAGATGTTACACACTGCTGCCACTGTTAAGGTTCTGGTCAATGGTAATCCCCAGGGAGTTGATAGTGGGGGATTCAGCGACAGTAATGCCATTGAATGTCAAGGGGAGATGGTTAGAATCTCTCTTGTAGGAGATGATCATTGTCTGGCATTTGTGTGACGTGAATGTTGCTGTTCCAGATCTTGCTACATGCAGGTACAGACTGTTTCAGTGTCTGAGGGGTTGTGAATGAACATGCATGCAATCGAACGAATTAGGAACAGGAGTAGGCCATTCGGCCCTTCGAGCCTGCTTCACCATTTGATAAGATCATGGCTGATCTGATTGCGGCTTCAACTCTCCTTTCCTGTCTACACCCTACTGGATACTGTGTAATCATCAGCGAACATCTCTACTTCTGACCTTATGATGGAAGGAAGGTCATTGATGAAGCAGCTGTAGATGGTTACTAGGACATTGCCCTGAGGAATTCCTGCAGTGATATCCTGGGACTAAGATGATTGACCTCCAACAACCACAACCATCTTCATTTGTGTTAGGTGGTACTCCAGTGGGTGAAGTGTTTTCCCCCTGATTCTCATTGATTTCAGTTTTTCTAGGGCTCCTTGATACCATACTCTGTCAAATAAAACCTTGATGTCAAGGGAAGTCACTCTCACCTCAGCTCTGGAGTTCAGCTCTTTGATTCAAGTTTTGACCATGGCTGTAATGAAATATGGCGCTGTGTGGTCCTGGTGGAACCCGAACTGAGCATCGGGGAGCAGGTTATTGCCAGGTAAGTGCTGCTTGGTGGTACAGTCTAAGACAACCTCCAACACTTTGCTGATGATTGAGGGTAGACTGTTGGGACATTAATTATCTGAATTACATTTGTCCTGCTTTTTGAGGACAGGGCATACCTGGGCAGTTGTTGGGTAAATGCCAGTGTCGTAGCTGTACTGGAACAGCTTGGCTTGACGCGTGGCTAGTTCTGGAGTTATCAGCACTGCAGGTGGAATGTTGTTAGGTTCCTAGCGTTTGCTGTATCCAGTGCACTCTGCAATTTCTTGATATCATGTGGAGTGAATTGAATTGGAGAAGACTTGGCCTTTATGATGGTGGGGATCTCAGGAGGAGGCCGAGGTGGATCATCCACTCAGTACTACTGGCTGAAGATTGTTGCAAACATTTCAGTCTTGTCTTTTGCACTCATGTGCTGGATTCCCCCATCATTGGGCAGGGGGAACCTCCTCCTCCCATTAGCTATTTAATTGTCCATCACCATTTCCGACTGGATATGGCAGGAGTGCAGATCTTTGATTATTGGGATTGCTTTGCTCTATCAATAGTGTGCTTTGACTGTTACGCATGCATGGATTCCTGTGTTGTAGGCCGGAATTTTATGTTAGGGCAGAGGCCCTACCCGCCAGCCAAAAAGTCGGGGGCGAGCCTACCTCCACAGGGCTTGAAAGCCACGCTGTAATTTTACGTGGCCCAGGCCTTTAATTGGCCTCAGGTGTGACTTCTAACCCTCTGAGGCAGGAAGTCCCACCTCCAAGTGCTGCCAGCCAATCAGCGGGCCAGCAGCTCTTCAGTCCTAGCAGCAATGGAGGAAGCCCCACAATTAAGGTTCGTGTGTGGGGCCTCATTGGGGACAATCGGTTGGGCCCCGGCAAGGCCAGGATGTGTCAGTTGAGGCGGGAGAGGGCCTTCCGTGGGGCACAGGGAGCCCAATAAGGAAGGCGCCGCTCCCCAGCCTACAAAAAGGCTGCCAGGTTTAACTGGGCGGCCTTCTCAGCTGGAGAAGTCGCCATCTACTGCTGGGACATTACCACTGGTGGGAGGAGGCCCTTAAGTGGCAATTAATTGGCTATTTAATTGGGCTGGGGCAAGCGGGCCGTTTGTCACCTCCCCCGCTGCTTGTAAAATTGCAGTGGGGGCGGGAAGATGAAGGGAAGGGCACCCACCACCTCCCACTCAATATTACACTCCTCACCAACGCCGCACCCCCCCACCCCACCCCCACTGCCTCCAGCCCGCTCGGGAGAGCATAAAATCCTGGCTATGGTTTCACTAGGTTAGCACTGCAGTTTTTAGCTATGCCTGGTGTTGAAAGGTGCTTCAGAAATGAAAGTCTTTCTTTTTTATTCCAAAATATTTCTCGTTGCAAGCTACTCAACTAGTTAACTAGGCACTTCCGTTTAAACAGAGCATTGATGTGGTTCTGTGTTTAACAGACTTAATGTCTTTAGTTCATTATTAACTTTTCAGTGATTCCAATAATAAACCTGATCAGCTCGATCTGGAGTTGTATATAGCGAAGGCTAATTTTAAATCTATTTGTTTGCTTAACGTTCCTTCCTCAGTTGCCACCGACCCCTCTTCCCCATTTAAGTAAAGTTGTGGCGAGTTTTTTTTCAACTCGGTAACCAGTCTTCCCCTGTATCTGTTCCTCTTAACTGCTTCCTCGGCTGGGCTGGGCTGGGCTGGGCTGAAAGTCTCAGTCTCTTTCACTGACTCGGTGGCCGTGCTGAGCAGGTTTCAGGCTGTGAGTGTTCGGGAAGATAACAGCCTCCGAATGGCAGGTTTCACAAGCATCCTTTATTGACGCCCCAACCTGGTCAGTGGCTGAACATCTCTGCAATCTTTTTGTTGAGGTAAATCTTCTCTGTTCTCTCAAAGTGCCTGTGTATCTGAAAGGGCCACACCAAACAGGGACCTTCAGTTTAGTGCAGGTCAGAGATCGTGTCCTAACGGTTGGGTTGGGGGGAATTGCTCACCCTCTGAACCATGCTCGCCACGGGATGTTGCAATAGAACCGGTCTTAGCTTACAGTTTAACACGCTCAGGAAGGGATGATATTTTTTAATTCTCACCTCTTTTGATCCCCTCCTCATCCAGATTGTTGATATGCCTTTGAGCACAGAATTCTCTCTTTCTCTCCTCCTGACCCCAGATTCCTGCTCTGGAGTACAGGACTCCCCTCCTCTCCCAGATCCCTGCTCTGTGTTGGGGTATAGTATTTCCCTCTTCTCCCAGGATCAGTGTTAGGGTGCAGCCCCAGAGATATCAGCAGCACTCAGGGCCTATGTCCAATTGGCCATTCTACATGCATGGGTCTCTCACACACACACCCACACACACATACTCACACACACACACCCACACACACATACTCACACACACACACACACACACACACATACTCACACACACACACACACACACCAAGGTGATATCTTGCTCGCAATCCTGGCTGATTCTCCCTCTCCCACCGGAGGCCAAATATAGTTCCTCTCCACAGCCCTGGGTGGGATCAGCCCCAGGCCTATCGGGCACCCTCGCATCAGCGCTGTCCTTGCTGCGCCACATAGATGCCCAATCATTCTCCAGCCCTACAACCCCTCTCTCTACCCCGGGGAAAGTGTCCTATTGCTATGCGTGGGCACGTTGAATGGGGTGAGCTAGGGGCTGAGAGGACCATCGGGCAGTGTGACTCTCTGTCACAGCCTGCCCCTTTCCCATCCACTGGGTGGAAAAGCCCTTCACAGGGGGTGAAATACCTCCGACAACAGGCTGAGCCCAGGCTCAGGAACCACAGAATCTTTCCCCATTGTGGAAGATTTATTCAGCTGACTTCCTGTTCTGCTGCTAACGGATGTGGCCGTTCATCATCTAATGGCTGCATAATAAGCACTTACAAAGAGTTTCCAGTGCTTTTGCAATCTTAGGATGGTGAAACAGCAGGGATTAACTAATCTGATCACATGTCATTTTGGATCAGGGCTCCACTGGTAAGATTGAAATGGCCATAGGTCTCACTGCATGCCCCATATTTGCATCACTTCTCCGTTTGCCCCCTTTCCACTGGAGTTTTTAATTTCATATTCATTCTCAGGACGTGGGCATCACTGGCAAGGCTAGCATTTATTGCCTTTGAGAAGGTGGCAGTGAGACGCCTTCTTGACCCACTGCAGTTGTGTTGTAGGTGCTCCCACAGTGCTGATAGGGAGGGATTTCCCTGATACTCGGGGCATGTGGGAGGATACTTTTCCATGCTCGCGGCAAGTGGGGAGGGTAATATTTCCCTGATACTCGGGGCAGATTGGGTAATATTTCCCTGATATTGGGGGGAGGGAGGGAGTTCCCTGACACTTGGGAGAGGAGGATATTTTCCTGATACTTGGGCATGGGATGGCTGGGTGGGGGTATTTCCATATTTCCCTGATACTCAGAGGGGCAGAATATTTCCATATCTTCCTGGTACTCGGGGTGGGGGGGTAATTAGTTCCATATTTCCCTGGCAATCGGGGTGGGGCAGATGGTGGTGATATCAGGGCTATTGGGATTGGTGGTAATAATTAGCATGGATAGAGCATTGGTTACAGGACAGAAAACAGAGGGTTGGAACAAACAGATCATTTTCAGGTTGGCCGGTGATGGTGTTCCCATGCACCTGCTGCTCTTTTCCTTCTAGTTGCGGGTTTGGAAGGTGCTGTCCAAGGAGCCTTGGTAAATTCACAGAATCACAGAATCGTTACAGCACAGAAGGAGGCCATTCGGCCCATCATGTCTGCACCAGCTGTCCGAATGTGTAACTTACCTAGTGCCACTTTTCTGCTTTCCTCCTGTACCCCTGCACATTCTTCCTTTTCAGATAACAATCCAATTCCCTTTTGAAAGCCTTGATTGAAGCTGCCTCCACCACACTCTCAGGCAGTGCATTCCAGATGCTAACCACTCGTTGTGTGAAAGAGTTTTTCTTCGTGTCGCCATTGTTTCTTTTGCTAATTATCTTAAATCTGTTCTCTCTTGTTCTTGATCTTTACACCAATGTGACTAGTTTTTCCCTATCTACCTTGCCCAGACCCTTCATGATTTTGAATACCTCTATCAAATCTCCTCTCAACCTTCTCCAAGAAAAATGGTGCCAACTTCTGCTATCTATCCTCGTAGCTGAAGTTCCTCATCCATGGAACCATTCTTGTGAATGAATTGCTGCAGTGCATCTAGTAGATGATACATACTGTGTGTCGGTAGAGGAGGGAGTGAATGTTTAAGGGGTGCCAATCAAGTGGGCTGCTTTATCCTGGATGGTGTCAAGCTTCTTGAGTGTTGTTGGAGCTGCACCCATCCAGGCAAGTGGAGACCATTCCATCACACTCCTGACTTGTGCCTTGTCGATGGTGGACAGGCTTTGGGGAGTCAGGAAGTGAGTTAATCGCCGTAGAATTCACAACCTCTGAACTGCTCATTTCTTTTATTTATTCATGGGATATGGGCATCGCTGGCTAGGCCAGCATTTATTGCCCATCACTAATTGCCCTTGAGAGGTTGGTGGTGAGCCGCCTTCTTGAACCGCTGCAGTCCATGTGGGGTAGGTACACCCACAATGCTGTTAGGAAGGGAGTTCTAGGATTTTGACCCAGCGACAGTGAAGGAACGGCGATATAGTTCCAAGTCAGGATGGTGTGTGGCTTGGAGGGGAACTTGCAAGTGGAGAGTATTCCATCACACTCCTGACTTATGCCTTATGGATGGTGGACAGGTTTTGGGGAGTCAGGAGGTGAGTTACTCGCCACAGGATTCCTAGCCTCTGACCTGCTCTTATAGCCACTGTATTTATATGGCTACTCCAGTTCAGTTTCTGGTCAATGGTAACCCCCAGGATGTTGATAGTGGGAGATTCAATGATTGTAATGCCATTGAATGTCAAGGGGAGATGGTTAGATTCTCTCTTGTTGGAGATAGTCATTGCCTGTCACTTGGGTGGCATGAATGTTACTTGCCACTTATCAGCTCAAGCCTGGATGTTGTCCAGGTCGTGCTGCATTTCTACATGGACTGCTTCAGTACCTGAGGAGTCACGAACATTGTGCAATCATTAGTGAACATCCCCACTTCTGCTCTTATGATTGAGGGAGGATCAATAATGAAGCAGATGAAGATGGTTGGGGCTAGGTCACTACTGTGAGGAACTCTTGCAATCATGTCCTGGAGTTCAGATGATTGACCTACAACAACCACAGCCATCTTCCTTTGCGCTAGGTATGACTCCAACCAGCGGAGAGTTTTCTTCCTGATTCCCATTGACTCCAGATTTGCTAGGGCTCCTTGATGCCAGACTCGGTCAAATGCTGCCTTGATGTCAAGGGCATGTTGAACACCACTTAGAGGACGCACTAAGGGTAGCAAGGTCACAGAATGTACTCTGGGTGGGGGACTTCAATGTCGATCACCTAGAGTGGCTCTCACCTCACCTCTTGAATTCAGCTCTTTTGTCCATGTTTGAACCAAGGCTGTAATGAGGTCAGGAGCTGAGTGGCCCTTGTGGAACCCAAACTGAGTGACGCTGAGCAGGTTATTGTTAAGCAAGCGCCACTTGATAGCACTATCAATAACACCTTCCGTCACTTTACTGACGATCGAGAGTAGACTGATGGGGCGGTAATTGGCCGGGTTGAATTTGTCTTGCTTTTTGTGTACAGGACATACCTGGGTAAGTTTCCGCATTGCCAGACAGATGCCAGACTTGTAGCTGTACTGGAACAGCTTGGCTAGGGGCACAGCAAGTTCTGGAGCACAGGTCTTCAGTACTATTGCCGGAATGTTGTCAGGGTCCATAGCCTTTCCAGTATCCAATGCCTTCAGTCGTTTCTTGATATCACTTGGAGTGAATCAACTTGGCTGGCATATGTGATGCTGGGGACCTCAGGAGGAGGCTGAAATGGATCACCAACTCGGCACTTGTGGCTTAAGATTGTTGCAAATTATTTAGCCTTATCTTCTGCACTGATGTGCTGGGCTCCCCCATCATTGAGGATGGGGATATTTGTGGAGCCACCTCCTCCAGTTAGTTGTTTAATTGTCCACCACCATTCATGACTGGATGTGGCAGGACTGCAGAGCTTAGATCTGATCTGTTGCTTCGCTCTGTCCATTGCATGCTGCTTATGCTGTTTGGCACGCAAGTAGTCCTGGATTGTAGCTTCACCATATTGACACCACATTTTGAGGTATGCCTGGTGCTGCTCCTGGCATGCACTCCTGCACTCTTCATTGAAACAGGGTTGATCCCCTGGCTTGATGGTAATGGTAGAGTGGGGGATATGCCGGGCCATGAGGTTATAGATTGTGGTTGAGTACAATTCTATTGCTGCTGATGGCCCACAGCGCCTCATGGATGCCTAGTTTTGCATTGCTAGATCTGTTCGAAATCTATCCCATTTAGCACAGTGGTAGTGCCACACAACACGATGGACGGTATCCTCAATGTGAAGCTGTGCAAATGGTGGTGGTTATTTCCATTACTCCTATTCCATGGTGAGGGGCTGTGACAGAATCGTGCCAGTAGATATTTATGTCCCAGGCTGCCCACCCACAGCCAAAGCCCTTCTGTATGGAATTCTACAACTGCAGAAGGGAATAAAGAGGGAACGAAGGTTAAGCATTTGGTATTGGAAATAAATGGGCAGTATAATTGCAACTAGTATTGTCTCTACAAGAACTGTGCGGTGGTCATTCCTACCAATACTGTCATTGACAGATGGATCTGCAGCAGGTAGATTGTTGAGGACAAGGTCAAGTATGTTTTTCCTCTTGTTGGTTCCCTCACCACCTGCGGCAGACCCAGTCTAGCAGCTATGTCTTTTATGACTCGGCCAGCTCGGTCAGTAGTGGTGCTACCAAGTCACTCTTGGTGATGGACATTGAAGTCCCCCACCCAGAGTACATTCTGTGCCCTTGCTACCCTTAGTGCTTCCTCCAAGTGGTGTTCAACATGGAGGAGTACTGATTCATCAGCTGAGGGAGGGCAGTGGGTGGTAATCAGCAGGAGGTTTCCTTGCCCATGTTTGGCCTGATGCCATGAGACTTCATGGGGTCCAGAGTCGATGTTGAGGACTTCCAAGGCAACTCCCTCCCAACTATATACCATTTTGCCACCACCTTTGATGGGTCTGTACTGCTGGTGGGACAGGAAGCCACAGTATTTATATGGCTGGTCCAGTTAAGTTTCTGGTCAATGAGAACTCCCAGGATGTTGATGTTGAGGGAATTCAGCAATGGTAATGCTGTTGAAAGTCAAGCGGAGATGATTAGATTCTCTCTTGTTGGAGACTGTCATTGCCTGGCACTGTGTGGTACGAATGTTACTTGCCACCTGAATGTTGACCAGGTCTTGCTGTATGCGGTCTTATTCAGTATCTGATAGTTTCAAATTGCCTTTAGTGACTGGCATAAGCAGCAAAAGTGAGCTGAAATCATCAAGGGTGGCACAGTGGCGCAGTGGTTAGCACTGCAGCCTCACAGCTCCAGGGACCTGGGTTCGATTCTGGGTACTGCCTGTGCGGAGTTTGCAAGTTCTCCCTGTGACCGCGTGAATTTTCGCCAGGTGCTCTGGTTTCCTCCCACCGCCAAAGACTTGCAGGTGATAGGTAAATTGGCTGTTGTAAATTGCTCCTAGTGTAGGTAGGTGGTAGGGAATATGGCATTGCTGTAGGGTTAGTATATATGGGTGGTTGTTTGTGCTGGGCCGAAAGGGCCTGTTTCAGTGCTGTATCTCTAAATAAAATAAAAAATCCCTTGTCTCAGTACTACTGTAGGATGCATTCAGAGAATCTCTTAGATGCAGGACAAATTGGTTTTTGAACTCAATTGTGCCTTTCTCCATAAGAACTTTTAACAGGAGCCTGATGAATGGATGAGATACAGACTCATTATGGAACTCATTGATTGATTATTTTAATGTACTGAAATTTGTTTTTAATATTCGTTTGTGGGATGTGGGTGTCACTGGCCAGGCCAGCATTTATTGCCCATCCCTAATTGCCCTTGAGAAGGTGGTGGTGAGTTACTGTCTTGAACTGCTGCCATCCTTATCTGTATTTATATACATATATTTTAATCAAGTTAGACTTTTTGAGAGTGATTTTCTTTCTTTTTCTTTTTATTATTCATATGTAATTTTAATAAATGAGCAATTGTACCCGAAATGAATTTCTGTACGGACAATAAACTGAAATTGAATTGAATTGAGACACTCCGTTCATGTCTGGGGACTGTAAGTGTACTGAGATAACCCACATAAAAGAAAAAAGAAAGATTTACATTTATATCACACCTCAAAATGTCCCAAAGTGTTTTACAGCCAATGAAGTACTTCCTGAAATGTCGCAGGAAACACAGCAGCCAATTTGCACACAGCAAACTCCCACAAACAGCCGCGTAATACTGACCAGATAATCTGTTTTAGTGATGTTGGTTGAGATGCCAGGGAGAACTCCCCTGGTTGTCATTGAAATAGTGCAATGGGATCAGGCCTCACCTCATCCAAAGGACAACACCTCCAACAGTGCGGTGCTCCTTCAGTACTGCACTGGTGTGTCAGCCTACATTTTGTGCTCAAGCCCCTGGAGTGGGACTTGGTCCCACAATCTTCTGACTCAGAGGCAAGTCAATTGGGACATATCTTGAACCATGGGTTTACATATAGAGGATTACATACGTAAAATATACGGCACAGAAACAGGCCATTCAGCCCAACCAGTCCATGCCAGTGCTTATGATCCACTCGAGCCTCTTCTCATCTTTCCTTACCTAAATCTATCTTCACAACCTTTTAGTCCCTTCTCTCACATATGCTTCTGGGGACCAATGGCACACAAATATAATACATGACAGAACATACACATGTCAATGCAGGAGGACCTAGATAGGCGAGCTGAAAGGGCAGAGAGGTGGAAGATGGAATTTAATACTGACAAGTGTGAGATGATACATGGCAGAAGGAACAGGGAGAAGCAATATATACTTAATGGTGCAGTTCCAAAGAGTGTGCAGGAACAGAAGGACCTGGGGGTGCATGTGCATCGATCTTTAAACTTGGCAGGACATATGAACCCATCTGGTTCACTAATGTCCTTTAGGGAAGGAAATCTGCTGTCCTTACCTGGTCTGGCCTAAATGTGACTCCAGACCCACAGCAATGTGGTTAACTCTTACATGCCCCCTGAAATGGCCTAGCAAGCCACTCAGTTGTACCTAACTGCTACAAAGCCAATAAAAAGGAATGAAACGGACGGACCACCCAGCATCGACCTAGGCACCGGAAATGACAACGGCAAACCCAGCCCTGTTGACCCTGCAAAGTCCTCCTTACTAACATCTGGGGGCTTGTGCCAAAGTTGGGAGAGCTGTCCCACAGACTAGTCAAGCAACAGCCTACCATCATCATACTCACAGAATCAAACCGGACAGACAATGTCCCAGACACTGCCATCGCCATTCTTGGGTATGTCCTGTCCCACCGGCAGGACAGACCCAGCAGAGGTGGCGGCACAGTGGTCTACAGTAGGGAGGGAGTTGCCCTGGGAGTCCTCAACATCGACTCTGGACCCCATGAAGTCTCATGGCATCAGGTCAAACATGGGCAAGGTAACCTCCTACTGATTACCACCTACTGCCCTCGCTCAGCTGATGAGTCAGTACTCCTCCATGTTGAACACCACTTGGAGGAAGCACTAAGGGTAGCAAGGGCACAGAAAGTACTCTGGGTGGGGGACTTCAATGTCCATCACCAAGAGTGGCTCAGTAGCCCACTACTGACCGAGCTGGCCGTGTCGTAAAAGACATAGCTGCTCGACTAGGTCTGTGGCAGGTGGTGGGGGAACCAACGCAAGGGAAAAACCTTGTCCTCACCAATCTGTCTGCCGCAGATGCTTCTGTCCATGACTGTATTGGTAGGAGTGACCACTGCACAGTCCTTGTGGAGACGAAGTCCCGCCTTCACATTGAGGATACCGTCCACTGTGTTGTGTGGCACTATCACCGTGCTAAATGGGATAGATTTCGAACAGATCTCGCAATGCAAAACTGGGCATCCATGAGGCGCTGTGAGCCATCAGCAGCAGCAGAATTGTACTCAACTACAATCTGTAACCTCACGGCTCAGCATATCCCCCACTCAACCATTACCATCAAGCCAGGAGACCAACCCTGGGTCAATGAAGAGTGCAAGAGGGCATGCCAGGAGCAGCACCAGGCATACCTCAAAATGAGGTGTCAACCTGGTGAAGCAACAACCCAGGACTACTTGCATGCCAAACTGCATAAGCAGCATGCAATGGACAGAGCTAAGCGATCCCATACCCAACGGATCCGATCTAAGCACTGCAGTCCTGCCACATCCAACCGTGAATGGTGGTGGACAATTAAACAACTAATTGGAGGAGGTGGCTCCACAAATATCCCCATCCTCAACGATGGGGGAGCCCAGCACATCAGTGCGAAAGATAAGGCAGATGCATTTGCAACAATCTTCAGCCAAACGTGCTGAGTTGATGATCCATCCCGGCCTCCTCCTGAAGTCCCCAGCATCACAGATGCCTGACTTCAGCCAATTCGATTCACTCCACGTGATATCAAGAAACGACAGAAGGCACTGGATACTGCAAAGGCTATGGGTCCTGACAATATTCCGGCAATAGTACTGAAGACCTGTCCTCCAGAACTTGCCGCACACTAGCCAAACTGTTCCAGGATTGCCATAACACTGGCATCTACCCGGCAATTTGGAAAATTGCCCAGGTATGTCCTGTGGACAAAAAGTAGGACAAGTCCAACCCGGCCAATTACCGCCCTATCAGTCTACTCTCAATCATCAGTAAAGTGATGGAAGCTGTCATCAACAGTGCCATCAAGATGCACTTTCTTAGCAATAACCTGCTCACGGATGCTCAGTTTGGGTTCCGCCAGGGCCACTCAGCTCCTGACCTCATTACAGCCTTGGTTCAAACATGCACAAAAGAGCTGAATTCAAGAGGTGAGGAGAGAGTGACTGCCCTTGACATCAAGGCAGCATTTGACCGAGTATGGCACAAGCAAAACTGGCGTCAATGGGAATCAGGGGGAAAACTCTCTGCTGGTTGGAGTCATACGTAGCGCAAAGGAAGATGGCTGTGGTTGTTGGAGGTCAATCATCTGAGCTCCAGGACATCACTGCAGGAGTTCCTCAGGGTAGTGTCCTAGGCCCAACCATCTTCAGCTGCTTCATCAATGACCTTCCTTCAATCATTAGGTCAGAAGTGGGGATGTTCACTGATGATTGTACAATGTTCAGCACCATTCGCGACTCTTCAAATACTGAAGCAGTCCGTGTAGAATTGCAGCAAGACCTGGACAATATCCAGGCTTGGGCTGATAAGTGGCAAGAATCATTTGTGCCACACAAGTGCAGGCAATGACCATCTCCAACAAGAGAGAATCTAACCATCTCCCCTTGACATTCAATGCCATCGCTGAATCCCTCACTATCAACATCCTCGGGGCTACCATTGACCAGAAACTGAACTGGAGAAGCCATATACATACTGTGGCTACAAGAGCAGATCAGAGGTGAGGAATCCTGCGACGAGTGGTCAAAAAGAAAAAGGAAGCATTCGTAAGGGCTGGAAGGCTAGGAACAGACAAATGCCTTGAGGAATATAAAGACAGCAGGAAGGAGCTTAAGCAAGGTGTCAGGAGGGCTAAAAGGGGTCATCCAAAGTCATTGGCAAACAGGATTAAGGAAAATCCCAAGGCTTTTTATACGTATATAAAGAGCAAGAGGGTAACTAGGGAAAGGGTTGGCCCACTCAAGGACACAGAAGGGAATCTACGTGTGGAGCCAGAGGAAATGGGCGAGGTGCCAAATGAGTACTTTGCATCAGTATTTACCAAAGCGAAGGACTTGGTGGATGATGAGCCGAGGGAAGGGAGAGTAGATAGTCTCAGTCATCTCATTATCAAAAAGGAGGAGGTGTTGGGTGTCTTGCAAAGCATTAAGGTAGATAAGTCCCCAGGTCCTGATGGGATCTACCCCAGAATACTGAGGGAGGCAAGGGAAGAAATTGCTGGGGCCTTGACAGAAATCTTTGCATCCTCATTGGCTACAGGTGATGTCCCAGAGGACTGGAGAATAGCCAATGTTGTTCCTTTGTTTAAGAAGGGTAGCAAGGATAATCCAGGAAATTATAGGCCGGTGAGCCTTACGTCAGTGGTAGGGAAATTATGAGAGAGGATTCTTCGGGACAGGATTTACTCCCATTTGGAAACAAACAAACTTATTAGCGAGAGGCAGCATGGTTTTGTGAAGGGGAGGTCAAGTCTCACTAATTTGATTGAGTTTTTTGGGGACGTGACAAACATGAAGGAAGGGCAGTGGATGTTATCTATATGGACTTCAGTAAAGCCTTTGACAAGGTCCCTCATGGCAGACTGGTACAAAAGGTGAAGTCACGCGGGATCAGAAGTGAGCTGGCAAGATGGATACAGAACTGGCTCAGTCATAGAAGACAGAGAGTAGCAGTGGAAGGGTGCTTTTCTGAATGGAGGGATGTGACTAGTGGTGTTCCGCAGGGATCAGTGCTGGGATCTTTGCTGTTTGTAATATATATAAATGATTTGGAGGAAAATGTAGCTGGTCTGATAAGTAAGTTTGCGGACGACACAAAGGTTGGTGGAGTTGCGGATAGTGTTGAGGATTGTCAAAGGATACAGCAGATATAGATCGGTTGGAGACTTGAGCAGAGAAATGGCAGATGGAGTTTAATCCGGACAAATGTGAGGTAATGCATTTTGGAAGGTCTAATGCAAGTGGGAAGTATACAGTAAATGGCAGAACCCTTAGGAGTATTGACAGGCAGAGAGATCTGGGCGTACAGTTCCACAGGTCACTGAAAGTGGCAACACAGGTGGATAAGGTAGTCAAGAAGGCATACGGCATGCTTGCCTTCATCGGTCAGGGCATAGAGTATAAAAATTGGCAAGTCATGCTGCAGCTGTACAGAACTTTAGTTAGGCCACACTTAGAATATTGCGTGCAATTCTGGTCGCCACACTACCAGAAGGACGTGGAGGCTTTGGAGAGGGTACAGAAGAGGTTTACCAGGATGTTGCCTGGTCTGGAGGGCATTAGCTATGAGGAGAGGTTGGATAAACTCGGATTGTTTTCACTGGAACGACGGAGGTGGAGGGGCGACATGATAGAGGTTTACAAAGTTATGAGCGGCATGGACAGAGTGGATATTCAGAAGCTTTTTCCCAGGGTAGAAGAGTCAGTTACTAGGGGACATAGGTTTAAGGTGAGAGGGGCAAAGTTTAGAGGGGATGTGCAAGGCGAGTTCTTTACACAGAGGGTGGTGAGTGCCTGGAACTCACTGCCGGGGGAGGTGTTGGAAGCAGGTACAATAGCGACGTTTAAGAGGCATCTTGACAAATACATGAATAGAATGGGAATAGAGGGATACGGTCCCCGGAAGTGCAGAAGGTTTTAGTTTAGGCAGGCATCAAGATTGGCGCAGGCTTGGAGGGCTGAATGGCCTGTTCCTGTACTGTTCTTTGTTCTTTGTTGTTCTTTGAGTAACTTACCTCCTGACTCCCCAGGACCTGTCCACCATCTACAAGGCACAAGTCAGGAGTGTGATGGAATACTCTCCACTTGCCTGGATGGGAGCAGCTCAAACAACACTCAAGAAGCTCGACACCATCCAGAACAAAGCAGCACACTTGATTGGCACCCCATGCACAAACATTCATTCCCTCCACCACTGACGCACTGTGGCAGCAGTGTGTACCATCTACAAGATGCACTGCAGCAATGCACCAAGGCTCCTTGGACAGCTCCTTCCAAACTCGCGACCTCTACCACCTCGAAGGACAAGAGCAGCAGATGCATGGGAACGTCACCACCTGCAAGTTCCCGTCCAAGTCACGCACCATCCTGACTTGGAACTATATCGCCGTTCCTTCACTGTCGCTGGGTCAAAATCCTGGAACTCCCTTCCTAACAGCACTGTGGGTGGACTGCAGCGGTTCAAGAAGGCAGCTCACCACCACCTTCTCAAGGGCAATTCGTGATGGGCAATAAATGCTGGCATAGCCAGTGACGCCCACATCCCATGAATGAATTTAAAAAAATTAAAGGAGTGGTTAGTAAAGCATATGGGATCTTGGGCTTCATAAATGGAGGCACTCAGTACAAAAGCAGGGAAGTTATTCTGAACCTTTATAAAGCTCTGGTTCGACCCCCAACTGGAGTATTGCACCCAATTCTGGTCACCACATTTCAGGAAGGATGTGCAGGTCCTTGAGGGGATGCAGAGGAGATTTACCAGAATTGTTCCCGGTATGGAGGATTTTAATTACAAGGTTAGGTTGGAAAAGCTGGGTTTGTTTTCCTTAGAAGAAAGGAGATTGGGGGGAGATTTAATAGAAGAGTGCAAGATTATGACAGGCTTAGATAACTTAGACAAGGGAAAATTGTTCCCATTAACAAATAGTACTAAGACTGGGGACACGGATTGAAAGTTTTGGGCGAGAGATGTCGGGGGAATATGAGGAAGAACCTTTTTGCGCACTGCGTGATAATGACCTGGAACTTGCTGCCAACAAGCCAGCAAGGACGCAATGGGCTGAATGGCCTCCTTCTGTGCGGTAAATGACTCTATGACTCCACATCTGTAACCAGGGGTTCTGGGGACCAATGGTCCACTGCGATAATGCACATCTGGAATCTGGATTAGATTCCAGCTCAGGCTGATGGGATGTGAGCATCAACAGGCCTCCGAAGAGTCAGGGAGAGATAGAGGAGCAGCTAGGTAGACAAATCTCAGAGAGATATAAAATAATAGGGTAATACTAGTAGGGAACTTCAACTTCCCCAATATTAACTGGGATAGTCTTAGTGCAAAAGGCTTAAAAGGGGCAGAATTCTTTAAGTGCATCCAGGAGAGCTTTTTGAGGCAGCATGTAGAAAGTCCCACAAGAGACTTGCAAGTTCTCCCTGTGTCTGCGTGGGTTTTCTCCGGGTGCTCCGGTTTCCTCCCACAAGCCAAAAGACTTGCAGGTTGATAGGTAAATTGGCCATTATAAATTGTCACTAGTATAGGTAGGTGGTAGGGAAATATAGGGACAGGTGGGGAAGTTTGGTAGGAATATGGGATTAGTGTGGGATTAGTATAAATGGGTGGTTGATGTTCGGCACAGACTCGGTGGGCCGAAGGGCCTGTTTCAGTGCTGTATCTCGAATCGAATCTAATCTAAGTACTGGACCTAATCCTTGGGAATGAAGCCAGAAAAGTGGTAGAAGTGTCAGTGAGGGAGCATTTCGGGATAGTGACCATACCTCTGTAAGATTTAAGGTAGTTATGGAAAAGGACAAAGATGGACCAGAAATAAAGGTACTGAATTGGGGGAAGGCTGATTTCAATATGATAAAACAGGTTCTGGCCAAAGTGGACTGGGAGCAGCTACTTGTAGGAAAGTCAACATCAGACCAGTGGGAGTCATTTAAAAAGAAAATAGAGTTCAGGGCCAACCTGTTCCTGTAAAGTTGAAAGGTAGGACCAATAAGTCCAGGGAATTCTGGATGTCAAGGGATATAGAGTATTGGATCAGGAAAAAAAAGGAGTCTTATGGCAGATTCAGTGCACTGAAAACAGCGGAGGCACTAGAGGAGTCTCGAAAGTGTAGGGGGTACTAAAAAAGTAATTAGGAGAGCGAAGAGGGGGATGAAAAAGCACTGGCGGGCAAGATAAAGGAAAATCCCAAAGCATTTTCTAAGTATATTAAGGGCAAGAGGATAACGAGGGAAAAGAGTAGGGCCCATTAGGGACCAAAATGGTAATCCATGTGTAGAGCCGGAGGACGTAGGTGAGGTTTTAAATGATTACTTTTCATCTGTGTTCACTATGGAGAAGGGCAATGTAGGTGTAGAGATCAGGGAGGGGGATTGTGATATACTTGAACAAATTAGCATTGAAAGGGAGGTGATATTAGCAGTTTTAGCAGGCTTAAAAGTGGATAAATCCCCAGGCCCAGATGAGATGTATCCCAGGCTGCTATGTGAGGCAAGGGAGGAGATAGCAGGGGCTCTGACACAAATTTTCAAATCCTCTCTGGCCACAGGAGAGGTGCCAGGGGACTGGAGGAGAGCGAGTGTGGTACCATTATTCAAGAAGGGTAGTAGGGATAAACCAGGTTTATAAGCCAGTCAGTCTAACATCAGTGGTAGGGAAACTATTGGAAAAAGTTATGAGGCACAGGATTAATCTCCACTTGGAGAGGCAGGGATTAATCAGGAATAGTCAGCATGGCTTTGTCAGTGGGAGATCATGTCTAACAAATTTGATTGAATTTTTCGAGGCGGTGACTAGATGTGTAGATGAGGGTAAAACAGTTGATGTAGTCTACATGGACTTCAGTAAGGCTTTTGATAAGGTCCCGCATGGGAAATTGATTAAGAAGGTAAGAGCCCATGGAATCCAGGGCAATTTGGCAAATTGGATCCAAAATTGGCTTAGTGGCAGGAGGCAGAGGGTGATGGTCAAGGGTTGCTTTTGCAATTGGAAGTCTGTGACCAGTGGTGTACCACAGGGATCGGTGCAGGGACCCTTGCTGTTTGTGGTGTACATTAATGATTTAGACGTGAATATAGGAGGTATGATCAGTAAGTTCGCAGATGACATGAAAATTGGTGGTGTCGTAAATAGTGAGGAGGAAAGCCTTGGATTACAGGATGATATAGATGGGCTGGTAAGATGGGCAGAGCATTGGCAAATGGAATTTAATCCTGAGAAGTGTGAGATGATGCATTTTGGGAGGACTAACAAGGCAAGGGAATATACAATGGGTGGTAGGACCCTAGGAAGTACAGAGGGTCAGAGGGACCTTGGTGTACTTGTCCATAGATCACTGAAGGCAGCAGCGCAGGTAGATAAGGTAATTAGGAAGGCATATGTGATACTTGCCTTTATTAGCCGAGGCATAGAATATAAGAGCAGGGAGGTTAAGATGGAGCTGTATAAAACGTTAGTTAGGCCACAGCTGGAGTACTGTGTACAGTTCTGGACACCACACTATAGGAAGGATGTGATTGCACTGGAGAGGGTGCAGAGGAGATTCACCAGGATGTTGCCTGGGCTGGAACATTTCAGCTAAGAAGAGAGACTGGATAGGCTAGGGTTGTTTTCCTTAGAGCAGAGAAGGCTGAGGGGGGACCTGATTGCGGTATACAAAATTACAAGGGGCATAGATAGGAAGAAACTTTTTCCCATAGCGGAGGTGTCAATAACCAGGGGGCATAGATTTAAGGTAAGGTTTAGAGGGGATTTGAGGAAAAAATTTTCACCCAGAGGGTGCTTGGAATCTGGAACGCACTGCCTGAAGGGTTGATAGAGGCAGGAACCCTCACAACATTTAAGAAGTATTTAGATGAGCACTTGAAACGACATAGCATACAAGGCTACGGGCCAAGTGCTGGAAAATGGGATTAGAATAGATAGGTGCTTGATTGCCGGTGCGGATACGGTGGGCCGAAGGGACTGTTTCTGTGCTGTATAACTCTATGACTCTAACTGTATGTGTGCTGAGTGTGATGAGCTTAGCGTCAGTCCATACTCTGCACCTAGTGGGCCGCAGCAATGAGCAGATGACATCTCATTTGTACTGTCAGCAAAAATGTAGCCGGATGTGCCTTTAAATGGAGAGGGCTGGAGCTCACCTTAGACAGTGAAGCCTCTCTCTGCTCTGTAGAATGTAATACCCCGTAGTTTCAGTTTGGTTGCAGTTTCCTGTAATGATCTTGCAACACGAAATTAAGATAGAAGGAAGTGCCCCTATCTAGCACTTGTGGCCACTGCATGTAAGACTAGCTTACGTGCACACACCTTGCTGTTGCATTTATTGTTGCAAAGCTTGTGCAGACCACAGCAAAGGAAGGCTTTGGTCGGCCTGTTGCTACAATGACAGGAAACTGAAAATGTCACGCTGTTGAGATGCACCAATTAGGGGGCCTCTTTGCTGTTACTCAGAAAACCTCCTTTCTTTTAAGCTCACTTTCACACAAACCTTACTGATATTTTATTTTTTTCTACTTCTTTCGTTTTGGGGTTTCTTAGGATGCCAAGTCGGACGTGAAAGCTCTGATGGCGCGGTTTGGCAACAAGCCTGTGGAGGAGACATCTGCCATAGGCTCCCGGCCTGTCAAGTTCACTCCTCATTCTTCGCTCCAAGGTAACATGTCTTCTGTCGCCAGCAAGGCTGCTGGGTTTGAAAGCTCATCGGCTCCCAAGTTTCCATTGCACAGGACAGCAGGCTCTTTCAATGAGAAACCCAGTCAGGCTGCACCCAACCTAACCACAGATAAACCTGCCTTTCCCAAGCCGTCAGCTGTGAAAGCTCAGTTTGTGGGACTGCACCTCCAGAAGGAAGCCAACGATTCCAAGCCTCCATTTCCAAAGTCCAATTTGGGGAGTAAACCCTCACTGAATGCCTTCAATGCTCAAAGAGACGAGAGAGATGAGAAAGCTCCTTTCACAAAGCCTCATTTTGGGCTGAGGCCTACGGTGGACTCAGGAGATTCGCACAAAGAGAATGAAGTCCGGCCAGGCTTTCTGAAACCGTCTCCATTTTCCAAACCATTGAATCCAGTAACTTCACATGAAGCCAAGCCGGCTTTCCCCAAACCTCAATTCCCAAAGCCACCAAATTCCAATTCAGGCAACGCAAGCGAAGACAAATCCTTGAAGCCTGTATTCCCCAGGCCAACTGTCGGTTTGAAGCCTTGGAATGAATCTAGCAGCTCGCCGAAAGAAAACACGGAGGCCGTTGGAAA
The DNA here is from genome assembly GCF_036365525.1 of Heterodontus francisci. Classification (NCBI taxonomy): domain Eukaryota; kingdom Metazoa; phylum Chordata; class Chondrichthyes; order Heterodontiformes; family Heterodontidae; genus Heterodontus; species Heterodontus francisci. Next base: position 10,835,434 of record NC_090374.1, read on the forward strand.
CGACAGCGGGATTGGGAGAGGCAGTGGGCTCTTTGCTTTGAAGCCACTCAAGCCCGTGAATGAGCGAGGGAGATTTCCCAGTCAGAGCAGCGAGGACAAAACGTCAACATCAAATGATAGCAAGAGTGAAATCTTGAGGCCTATTGGCCTGAAGAGCTTCCCCCCAAAACCCAAGCAGGACGAGGCCTCCCCTTTGCCCTCTGGCCCCAGCAAGATCCTGAAACTGCAGAACCAGTTCCTGAGCAAGCCACAGAGGCAAGAGCCCGAGGAGGAGGAGAACGATCCAAATGCTCCCAAACGGAGAACCTTGCCTGCTCCATGGACCTTGGGAGCCCCACCCCAGAAACCCAACAGACCCCCGACGGTGAACTTGGACCTTTTCCGGCATCCCCAGGAGAAAGAGCTCCCGGTACCCCCAGGTACATCACCCATTTCTTTGAATATAATTTGCACTGTATTGATAAATCGTACCTGTGTCCTGGGAAAAAGTGGTATTTAAAAGACTAATCATGTTCCCATTGACATCTGCTACCAAATTCCACTGGTGACTATAGTATTACAGATTTGTGGGGCATCAGGCAGATTTTTTGTTAAACCCTTGTTATAGTCAACAGCACTCAACAACAACTTGCACTTATATAATCCCTTTAACATAATATGCCCAAACATGTTTCAGAGGAGCATTATCAAACAGAATTTGGCATTGAGCCACATAAGGAGATAATAGGACAAGAGAGCTAGGTTTTCTGGAGAGTCTTCAAGGTGGGGAGAAAGGTAGTAAGGCAGAGTGGTTTAGGGAGGGAATTTTAGAGCTTAGGGCCAGGCAGCTGAATTTTCTTCCCCACCTTCCTTTCCCTGTTATGGTCTCTCCTCAAAGCTTTATTTCTTCAAGGATCAGGGCCAAGATTAGGAACTCACTGTGCAGAAGGTTCAGCTTTAGATGACTGCAGGTTAGTTTTACCCTACTGATGATGTGTTGTTGCAATAGTAATCCTGCTCAGTACGAGAGGAACCGCAGGTTCAGACATTTGGTGTATGTGCTTGGCTGAAGAGCCAATGGTGCGAAGCTCCCATCTGTTGGATTATGACTGAACGCCTCTAAGTCAGAAACCCCCCTAAGCGTAATGATACCCTAGCGCCACGGATCACTGCAAAATAGCAGAATGTATGACTTCAATGGGGAGGGAGCCTGGTCAGTGCTAGCTGTGGCTCAGTGGGTATCACTTTCACTTCTGAGGCAGAAAGTGGTGGGTTCAAATCCCACTCCAGAGACTTAAGCACAAAAGTTTAGGCTGACAATCTTGTGCAGTACTGAGGGAGCATTGCACTGTCACAAGTGCTGTCTTTTGAATTGTGATGTTAAACTGCCCTTTCAGGTAGATGTAAAAGATCCCATGATCCCACTGTTTCAAAGAGGAACAGGGGAGTTCTCCCCAGTATCCTGGTCAATATTTATCTCTCAACGAACATCAGTAAAACAGATGTTCTGGTCATTATCACATTGCTATTTATGGGAGCTTGCTGTGTGCAAATTTGCTGCTACATTTCCTACATTGCAACAGTTCAAGAATACTTCATTGGCTGTAAAGCATTTTGAGACATCCTGCGGTTGTGAAAATTTTTAAAATTTTATTTTTGAGATACAGCACTGAAACAGGCCCTTCGGCCCACCAAGTCTGTGCCAACCAAGAACCACCCATTTATACTAACCCTACAGTAATCCCATATTCCCTACCACCTACCTACACTAGGGGCAATTTACAATGGCCAGTTTACCTATCACCTGCAAGTCTTTGGCAGTGGGAGGAAAACGGAGCACCCGGCGAAAACCCACACAGGGAGAACTTGCAAACTCCACACAGGCAGTTCCCAGAATTGAACCCGGATCCCTGGAGCTGTGAGGCTGCGGTGCTAACCACTGCACCACCCCATAAAATGAGGATTTCTTTCTTTTAGTAACGGCCAAAATTTGAACATGCCACCCAAAGTGTACATGAGTGGCATGTACCAATGGTGATTTGGATGCACACATGCATGTAGGGGGAGGAGGCCAGAAATGGTGTCAGCATTCCACCAGCATGCAGTAGAGGAGCCCTTCTACTTGCTTTTCCATGTCATGATCTATCAGAGTTAATCAACTAGTTACCGAGAAATATCATTGTGGTTTTTCTTCCCCCGTAAGCTCTTTGTTTAAACTGGAGGACAATCGGCTAAGTGCAGGTGGAGATTCAATGCCGGATGTACGGAGGGGACCTGGAATACAGCAGCAAATGAAGAACATTACCCACATCTGTGCTTCAGGTCTGTTGGTTTCAGCACCTCGAGGGCAAGAATCACTAGGGTCTCTGCTTCCCAGCGACCCCCTTCACAGGAAAGTGCCCCATGACTGAGTTTGGGGACAGGATCAAACCATGATGCCTTCAATTGTCAAATATCCCCACCACCACTCACTATGTAAATGAAGAATAGCCACCTGCCGCAATGTACCCTCTGTGGCCCTTGAAGCTATGCATAAGTAGGGGCAGCATCTTCAGGAGAAGAGGGGAAACAATGATCAGCCAGCCAGGGAATCCTGTTGCACTTTAATCTCCAACTTCTGTAACCAGGACTTGGAGAGATAGTACTGGGGTGAGGGACTTGTTATATGGAGAGACCTGAGACGATTAAGAGATTTCACAAAGGTCTTCAAAATTATGAATGGGTTGATAGAGTAAATAAGGAGAAACTATTTCCAAGGGCAGGAGGGTCGGTAACCAGAGGACACAGATTTACAATGATAGGCAAAAGAACCAGAGGAGAATTGAGTGAGTTGTTTTGATCTGAAATGCGTTGCCTGAAAAGGTGGTAGAAACAGATTCAATAATAACTTTCAACAGGAAACTGGATAAATACTTGAAAAGGAACAATTTGCAGACCTATGGGAAAAGAGCAGAGGAGTGGGACTAAATGGATAGCTCTTTCAAAGAGCCAGCATAGACACAATGGGCTGAATGGCCTCCTGGAGTGCTGTATTATTCTTTGATTTTAATACCAACTCTGTCCCAATGAGATCAACTCCATCAGCACAGAACGAGGACTGAGCCTGTTGTTTTTTTGGCTGTGTGGCTCAGTATAGATACTCCTTTTCTTCAATTTCCGTTTTCATTAAATAAGTATTGAGAATGAAATAAATATAGATTGGTGATGACAGGATAAGATGGCAGTACCCATTCGCGCCTGTCATTTCCTCCTGTTGTGCTTCCACCTGCCTCAGTCGGGTCTCTCTGTTCCTTCTGCCAGGCTGAGTTCTGTGTGAAGATGAAAAGAAAGTTTGCAGAAGGAGCTGAGCATTAGTTTGCACCCTGTGTGTGCTGTTGAGAACTTCACTCCCACTGTGCTCATCGGCACCTTTCTCACCTGCTGGCTTGACCACTCAGAATCATAAAAAGTTGACGGCACAGAAAGAGACCACTCAGCCCATCGTGTCTGGACGGCTGAACAATGATCCACCCAGACCAATCCCACCTTCCAGCATTTGGTCTGTAGCCCTGCAGGTTACGGCACTTGAGGTGCATATCCAGACTCCTTTTAAATGAGTTGAGGGTTTCTGCCTCAACTACCCTTTCAGGCAGTGAGTTCCAGACCCCTAATCTTTCTACCAACCACTTTAAATCTATGTCTCTTCATCACTGACCTCCACTCTATCCAGGTCCCTCACAATTTTGTACATTTTAATCAGATTTCCCCTCAGCCTTCTCTGTTCCAAGGAGAACAACCCCAGCCTATCCAATCTTTCCTCATAGCTGCCTTTTTCCAGTCCCAGCAACATGCTCATAAATTTCCTCTGTACCCTCTCCAGTAGAGCATGGCTATCCAACCCGAACCCGACGGAACCTGATGACACGTGTCAGGGTCGGGTCAGGTCGCTCATCCGGGTGCAGCATTCGGGCTCGGGTCGGGTCGGGCCGGGTCGGACACACTCTATCACCACCCCAGTACGTGGCTCCAATCTTAATGTACTTCTTAAACAACCTTTCAAATCCAGTTACAGTTTTTGTTGCTTATCTACACAAGCTTAAAAAGTGAAAAACGGAAGCTACGTTAATTGAACATTCCGGTGGTTGGGTCAGGTCGGGCACAAGAAAAAATGAAAGGACACAGGCCGGGTCAGGCTCGGGTCAAATGTCGTTCTGTCGGGCTTGGGTCAGGTTTCATTTGCAGACCCAAGCCAGCCTTTACTCTCCAGTGCAATCACATCCTTTCTGTAATGAGGTGACCAGAACTGCACGCAGTACTCAAGTTGTGGCCTAACTAATGATTTATACAGTTCCAGAATAATCTCCCTGCTTTTATATTCTATACCTCGGTTAATAAATGATTTCATATGCCTTCTTAACCACCTTATCGACCAGTCCTGCTACCTTTAGGGATCTGTGGACATTCACTCAAAGGTCCCTCACTTCCTCAACCCCTCTCAGCGTTCTCCCATTAATCGTGTATTCCTTTGCCTTGTTTGACCTCTCTTGACATCCATGGGGCTCTAGATTTGACCGTCCCACCCTTTTTCTTTGTGGGAACATGTTTACTCTGAACCCTTTGAATCTACCCTTTGAATGCCTCCCACTGCTCTGACACTTATTTACCTTCAAGTAGCTGTTTCCAGTTCACTTTCGCTAATTCACTCCTCAGTTTAGTAAAATTGGCCTTGCCCCAATTGAGAACTCTAACTCCTGTTCTATAATTATGTTAAAACTGACTGAATTATGATCACTACCACCAAAATGCTCTCCCACTGCCACTCCTTCCACCTGCCCATCTTCATTTCCAAACACTAAGTCTAAAACTGCGCCCTCTCTTATTGGACTTGCTACATACTGGCCAAAAATGTTCTCCTGAATGCACCTCAAGAATTCTACTCCCTCAATTCCTTTCACACTAAAACTATCCCAGTTAATATGGGGGTAGTTAAAATCCCCTATTATTACTGCCCTATTGTTCTTGCACTTCTCAGAGATTTGCCTACATATCTGCTCTTCTATCTCCCTCTGACTGTTTGGGGGTCTATAGTACACTCCCAGCAGTGTGATTGCCCCTTTTTTGTTCCTTAGCTCAATCCATATGGCCTCATTTGATGAACCTTCCAACATATCATCCCTCCTCACAGCTGTAAGAGTTTCTTTGACCAAAATTGCCATTCCCCCTCCTTTCTTACCCCCCTCCCTGTCCCAACTGAAAATCCTGTAACCAGGAACGTTGAGCTGCCATTCCTGTCCCTCCTTAAGCCATGTTTCTGTAGTAGCTATGATATCATACTACTGCATGACCATCTGTTCCCTCAGCTCATCTGCTTTATTTGCTATACTCCTTGCATTGTAATAGATACCCTGGAGCACTGCCAAACTCTTTTTTTAATTTTCTAACCCTCATTTCCTCTGTCTTCCAGACTCATCCATTAATTTTCTGCCTTCCATTTTCATTTCTGATTTTGTCCCAACTGAGTCTATCCTCAGGTCCCCATCACCCTGCCAAACTAGTTTAAACCCTCCCCAACAGCACCAGCGAAACGTCCCACAAGGAACTCAGTCCCGGCTCTGTTCAGGTACAACCCGTCAGGCCTGTACATGCCCCATCTCCCCCAGAGTTGGTCCCAGTGACCCAGGAATCTGAAGCCCTCCCTCCTGCACCATCTTTCCACCACACATTCATCTGTCTTATCCTTCTATTTCTATACTCACCTGCGCATGGCACTGGGAATAAGCCAGAGATTACTACTTTTGAGGTCCTGCTTGCTAATTTCTTTCGTTAGTGTCGCTAGCTACTGCTCAAGTTCTGAAACCTGGAGCTGAAGCTGCTGCAACTGGCGACACTTCCTGCGCATATGGTTATCCAGGTTGCAAAACGCATCCTGGAGTTTCCACATAGCACAGGATGTGCACTCTAGAGTTTGGAGCAGCCCTGCCATTCCTTTATCTGTTAGTTAACAACCTTGCTGCTGATAGTAAACCTTTACCAATTCTAATAAACTTTACTACTATTAATAACCCTTACTAATGTTAACAAACCTTATTAAAACTGATAGACTTTATTAATACTTAATAAACCTTATTGGTAGTAATAAATGTTATCATAAAAAAGCTAAGACACACCAGTTTATTTCTTAGTTTAGAAAACAAGGAAATACTCATCAGCCAATCATCTACCTGCTTCTCTGTGATGTCACACCTCAATTTTTCTTTCCAAACGCCGGCAGACTGGTGGAGGCAGCAGCAGCAACAACAACAACAACCAGCCCTGCTCTGCTCCCACTGTTTCCCGGTGAATTCTCACTCACTCTTTCTCTCTTCCCTGCGTTCTTTATGCCCCACTCTGCTCTCGCTGTTTCCCATTCTCTGAGTGAACTGTCGCTCTCTCTTGTTGTCTCCTGGGTTCCTTATGCCCTGCTCTGCTCTCGCTATTTCCCACTCTCTGAGTGAACTCTCACTCTCTCTCTCTCCTGGGCTCTTTATGCCGCTGCTCCTCGCTCACTCACTGTTTCCCGCTCTCTCAGTGAACTCTCCCTCTCTCTCTCTCCGGAGCTCTTTATGCCCCACTCCTCTACTGCTGTTTCCTGTTCTCCCGGTGAACTCTCGTTCTCTCTACTGGGCTCTTTATGCCCCACTCCTCTCCTGCTGTTTCCCGCTTTCTCACTCCAAATAGTTCCTCATGGATCTCCCAAGTTGCACTGTAAATGACAACCTGTCCAAACCATCAACCAGTCCCACACTTTCTCTATCCCTAGCCATTGTCCTTACCAGTCTTCACTCTCCTAATCTCCTGATCTATCAAATACAATATCTTGATCCTTATTTGCCAATCCCTCTATCTCACCCTTCTCAACCTCTGCAACCTCCTTCAGCCCTCCAGCATACCTTTCATTCTTGTGTCTTGGAACTCCTTTGCATCCCTCCCAACCAACCCCTGTCACTCACTCCCGCTTTGTTCTGAGCCCAGGATATGTATCTCTCTCCTCGTTCACAACACCTGAAAACCATCCTATATGATCGTACCTCTGGTCACCTGCGCTGACTCCTCTCCCCTCAGCTTTGGGCCGCTTTCTCCTGTTTGAAATGTTTTGCTATTTTAAAGCAGCTTTATAAATTGTTGTTGAATGAGAGGAAATGAAAGGGGAACATAGGAACATTAGGAGGCTATCAGCCCCTTGAGTCTGCTCTACCATGCAATTAGATTATGGCTCACTTATAGCTCAACTCCATTTTCCTGCCTATTCTCCATATCCCTTAAAACCCTTACCCAACAAAAATCTACTAATCTCAGTCTGAATACCTGAATTTACCCACCATCAACAGGGGAAGATAACTCCAGATTTGCACTCCCCTTTGTGTAAGAAGTGCTTCCTGATGAACGGCCGAGCTCTAATTTTATGGTTAAGCCTCTTGTTCTTGCTTGCTCCGCCAGAGGAAATAGTGTCTCTGTATCAACCTCATTGAATCCTATTAACATTTTAAACAACTTGATTAGATAGATTGCCCCTCATAAGATAAGATTAAGGCGTTATTCACGGGAGGACATATGATAGGATTGCTAGGCTTTCTTGAAGCAATGTTCTGATGGAGTCTCATACATGTTTGTGCAGCATTACTTTTGTTCACTGCTGCCATTTCTTCATTAGTTAACATAACTTCTCAAAGTAAAGACTGAACTAAATTAAATGAATGTGCTGGAAGTAGACAGTTGGTCCATCAGGGTCTGAGAGCAACAAAGATCAGGTCTGGGTTTTGGACAAAACCCTTCATCAGAACCATATAAAGAGAGAAAGACTTGCATTTCTATAGCGCCTTTCAGGACCTCAGGATGTCCCAAATTGCTTTACAGCCAATGAAGTACTTCTGAGTGTAAACACTGTTATATTGTAGAAAACACGGCAGCCACTTTTTGCACAGCAAAATCCCACAAACAGCAATGAGATAATGACCAGATAATTTGTTTTAAGTGATGTTAGTTAAGGGATAAACATTGGCCAGAACGCCAGAGATAACTCTCTTGCTCTTTGAAATAGTGCCATGGGATCTTTTAGGTTCACCTAAAAGACGAGATGGGGGCTTCGTTTTAACGTCTCATCCTAAAAGGTGGCCCCTCAGTATTGTAACGGGAGCACCAGCCTAGATTTTGTGCTCAAGTATCTAAATGGGACTTGAACCCACAAACTTCTGATTCATTGGTGAAAATGCTACCAACTAAGCCACAGCAAAGCAGGAAAGCTAGTAGAAGAGTCTGCTCTGTGAGGAGCTATTTTCAGCACAGGTTGTACAATCAAAGGAGTTTGAAGTCAGAATGCTACTAGGTGCTTTACTGGGTAACAGCTAACATTTGTTTTGCCTCCTCTGTATTTATAAAAACTTAACCAGTGCAGCAGCCAGGTTCTGCATTACAATATAACTGAGTTTGGGCAGAGGAAACCGGATGGGTATATGAGAATTAGGACCGTGCTCGAGTGGAGGATAAACACCAGCAAGGACTGGATGGGCCGAATGGTTGTTTTCATGCTGTTATTTTATATATACATACAAATAATGACATATATATATATATATATACACACACACATATATATTATATATATTAATATATATAATATATTATATATTAATGACCGAGACCTTGGTGTACAGAGCACAATTTCAAAATTTGCGGATGATACAAAATTTGGAAGCATTGTGAACTGTGAGGAGGATTGTGTAGAACTTCAAAAGGACATAGGCAAACTGGTGGAGAGAAATGTGAAGTGATTCATTTTGGTAGGAAAAACATGGGGAGACAGGATAAAGGGTACAATTCTAAAGGGGGTGCAGGAGCAGAGGGACCTAGGTGTATATGTCATTGAAGGTGGCAGGACAGGTTGAGAGGGGGTTAATAAAGCATACAGTATCCTGGACTTTATTAATAGGGGCATAGAGTACAAGAGCAAGGAAGTTATGTTGAACTTGTATAAGACACTAGTTCGGCCTCAGCTGGAGTATTGCATCCAGTTCTGGGCACTGCATTTAAGGAAAGATGTGAAGGCATTGGAGAGAGTACAGAAAAGATTCACAAATGGTTCCAGGGATGAGGAACTTCATTTACGAAGATAGATTGGAGAAGAGAAGGCTGAGAGGAGATTTGATGGAGGTATTCAAAATCATGACGGTTCTGGACAGAGTAGATAGGGAGAAACTGTCCCCATTCATGAAAGGATTGAGAACAAGAGGGCACAGATTTAAGGTAATTGGCAAAAGAAAAAAAGGTGACATGAGGAAAAACGTTTTCACGCTGCCAGTTGTTAGGATCTGGAATGCACTGCCTGAGAGTGTGGTGGAGGCAGATTCAATCAAGTGAATTGGATTGTTATCTAAAACGAAGAAGGTACAGGGTTATAGGGAGAAGGCGGGGCAATGGCACTAAGTGAATAGTTCACTCGGAGAGCCAGTGCAGACACGATGGGATGAATGGCCTCCTTCTGTGCTGTAACAATTCTGTGATTCTTTGTTAAAGTGGGAGGAGTGTCTCCTACTGTACCAGGCCTGACCTATGTCAGTCTTAGTCATCTTGGGGAGACTCAATCATTTGCACAGTCAATTGAAGTGAGCGACTTCACCACTCTTTATAAGGGTTCTTTTTTTGCATTCATTGGATGTGAACATAGCTGGCTAGGCCAGCATTTGTTGGCCATCTCTAATTGCCCTTGAGAAGGTGGTGGTGAACTGCCTTCTTGAACCGCTGCAGTCCATGTGGTGTAGCTACACCCACAATGCTGTTAGGAAGGGAGTTCCAGGATTTTGACTCAGCAACAGTGAAGGAACGGTGATATAGTTCCAAGTCAGGATGGTGTGTGACTTGGAGAGGAACTTGTAGGTGGTGCTTTTCCCATGCACTAGCTGTCCTTGTCCTTCTAGGTGGTAAAAGCCGCGGGTTTGGAAGGTGCTGTCGAAGGAGCCTTGGTGCGTTGCTGCAGTGCATCTTGTAGATGGTGAAAGAATTGAATTTTGAAGGTGATGGATGGGGTGCCAATCTAGCGGGCTGCTTTGTCCTGGATGGTGTTGAGCTTCATGAGTGTTGTTGGAGCTGCACCCATCCAGGCAAGTGGAGAGTATTGCATCACACTCCTGACTTGTGCCTTATAGATGGTGGACAGGCAATGGGGAGTCAGGAGGTCTGTTACTCGCCACAGGATTCCTAGCCTCTGACCTGCTCTAGTAGCCACAGTATTTATGTGGCTGGTCCACTTCAGTTTCTGGTCAATGGTAACCCCCAGGATGTTGATAGTGGGGAATTAAGTGATGGTGATACCATTGAACATCAAGGGAGATGATTAGATTCTGTCTTGTTTGAGATGGCCACTGCCTGGCACTTGTGTGGTGCAAATGTTATTTGCACCAAGGCTGGATATTATCCAGATCTTGCTGCATCTGGACACGGCTGCTTCAATATCTGAGGAGTCACAACTGTTGCTGAATATTGTGCAATCATCAGCGAACATCCCCACTTCTGACCTTATGATGGAGGGAAGTCATTGATGAAGCAGCTGAAGATGGTTGAGCCTCGGACACTACCCTGAGGAACTCCTGCAGTGATGTCCTGAAGCTGAGATGATTGACATCCAACAACCTCGACCATCTTCATTTGTGCTAGGTATGACTTCAACCAGCAGAGAGTTTTCCCCTGGTTCCCAATGACTCCAGTTTTGCTAGGGCTCCTTGATGTCATACTCAGTCAAATGCTGCCTTGATGTCAAGGGCAGTCACTCTCACCTCATCTCTGGAGTTCAGCTCTTTTGTCCATATTTGGACCAAAGCTGTAATGAGGTCAGGAGCTGAGTGACCCTAGCGGAACCCAATCTGAGCGCCAGTGAGCAGGTTATTGCTGAGCAAGTGCCGCTGGATAGCACTGTGGACGACACCTTCCATCACTTTGCTGATGATCAAGAGTAGACTGATAGGGCCAGGTTGAATTTGTCCAGCTTTTTGTGTGCAGGTCTTACGTGGGCAATTTTCCACATTGCCGGGTAGATGCAGTGTTGTTGCTGCACTGGAACAACTTGATTAGGGGCACGCCAAGTTCTGGAGCACAGGTCTTCAGTACTATTGCCAGAATGTTGTCAGAACCCATACATAGCCCTTGCAGTATCCAGTGCCTTCAGTCGTTTCTTGATATCACATGGAGTGAATTGGATTGGCTGAAGACTGATATCTGTGTTGCTGTGACCTCAGGAGGAGGCCAAGATCCACTCGGCACTTCTGGCTGAAGATGGATGCAAATGCTTCAGCCTTATCTTTTGCACTGATGTGCTGGGCTCCCCCATCATTGAGAATGGGGATGTTTGTGGAGCCTAAGTTATTAATGTATACCATAAAAAGCAAGGGATCTAGTACTGAGCCCTGCAGAACCGCACTGGAACACAGCATTCCAGTCACAAAAACACCCGTTGACTATTGTCCTTTTCTCCCTGCCACTGAGTGAATTTTGGATCCAACTTGCCACTGCCCTTGGATTCCATGGGCTTTTACCTTTCTGACAAGTCTGCCATGTGGGATCTTGTCAAAGCCTTGCTAAAATCCATATAGACTACATCAAACACGCTACCCTCATCGACCGTCCTATTACTTCCTCAAAAAATTCAATCAAGTTTGTCAGACATGACCTCCCCTTAACAAATCCATGCTGACTGTCCTTGATTAATCCACGTCTTTCTGACGATTAACATTATCTCTCAGAATTTTTTCCAATAATTTACCCACCACCGAGGTTCAGCTTACTGGCTCGTAGTTTTTCGATCTCCCTTTCTCCCTTTTTAAACAACAGTATAATGTTAGCTGTCCTTTAGTCCTATGGCATCACGCCTGTAGCCAGAGAGGTTTGGAAAATGATGGTCAGAGCCTCCGCTATTTCTTCCCTTGCTTCTCCTAACAGCCTGGGCTGCATTTCATCCAGGCCTATATTTATTCCATCCAAAATTTCACACTCCTCCTCCTTAACTACAGTGCTTGCATCATCGCCCTCTTTTGTGAAGACAGGCGCAAAGTATTCATTAAGAATCATGCTCACGTCTTCTGCCTCCACACACAGGCTAACCTTTGGGCCTCTCATAGGCCCAACTCTTTCCTTAGTTACTCTTGCTTTTAATGCATTTATAAAACATCTTTGGGTTTTCCTTGATTTTACTTGCCAATATTTTTTCATGCTCTCTTTGCTTTCCTAATTTCCTTTTTAATTTCACTCCTGCACTTTCTATACTCCTCTCGGGCTTTCTGCAGAATTGAGCTCTCATAAAAGCTTGCCTTTTTTTGCTTTATCCTACTCTGTATGATCTTTGACATCCAAGGGCTCTAGATTTGGGAGTCCCACCCCTTTTCTTTGCTCTGAACTCTCACTATCTCCTCCTTGAATGCCTCCCACTGCTCTGACACTGATTTACCTTCAAGTAGCTGTTGCCAGTCTACTTTTACCAAATCACATCTCAGCTTAATAAAATTGGCCTTGCCCCAATTTAAAACTTTTATTCTTGGTCTACCAATATCCCTTTCCATAACTACTCTAAAGCTAATTGAATTATGATCACTACCACTAAAATGCTCTCCCACTGATACCGCTTCTACCTGTCCAGTTTCATCCCCACTCTCTTGAGCTTGCTCTTACTGGATGCATTTTAACAATTCTATCCCCTCGAAACCTTTTACACTGATTTACCTCAGTTAATATTAGATATTTGAAATCCCCGACTGCCCTTTTGATTTTGCACTTCACAACAATTTGCCTACATATTTGCTGTTCTGTTTGCGGGTCTATAGTACACACCCAGCAGTGTGAATGCCCCTTTTTTGTTCTTCAGTTCAACCCATATGGCCTCATTTGATGATCCTTCTAGCTTTTCATCCCTCCTCACAGTGATTGTTTCTTTAACCAATATTGCTAATCCCTCTCTATCTCATCCGTAACCAGGAACGTTGAGCTACCTTTCCAGCCCTTCTTTAAGCCATGTTTCAGAAATAGCTTTAATATCATACTTTCAAGGGTCTATCTCTGCCCTCAGCTCATCTGCCTTATTCACTAGACTCCTTGCATTGAAGTATATAGAACATAGAACATAGAACATAGAAAATACAGCACAGAACAGGCCCTTCGGCCCACGATGTTGTGCCGATCCTTTGTCCTCTGTCAAGGACAATTTAATCTATACCCCATCATTCTCCTTTATCCATATACCTATCTAAAAGCCGTTTGAAAGTCCCTAAAGTTTCTGACTCAACAACTTCCCCAGGCAAGGCATTCCATGCCCCTACCACTCTCTGGGTAAAGAACCTTCCCCTGACATCCCCCTTATATCTCCCACCCTTCACCTTAAATTTATGACCCCTTGTAACGCTTTGCTCCACCCGGGGAAAAAGTTTCTGACTGTCTACCCTATCTATTCCCCTGATCATCTTATAAACCTCTATCATGTCACCCCTCATCCTTCTCCGTTCTAATGAGAAGAGGCCTAGAATGTTCAGCCTTTCCTCGTAAGACTTATTCTCCATTCCAGGCAACATCCTGGTAAATCTCCTCTGCACCCTCTCCAAGGCTTCCACATCCTTCCTAAAATGAGGCGACCAGAACTGCACACAGTACTCCAAATGAGGCCTTACCAAGGTCCTGTACAGCTGCATCATCACCTCACGGCTCTTAAATTCAATCCCTCTGCTAATGAACGCTAACACCCCATATGCCTTCTTCACAGCCCTATCCACTTGAGTTGCAACTTTCAACGATCTATGCACATAGACCCCAAGGTCTCTCTGCTCCTCCACATGCCCAAGAACCCTACCGTTAACCCAGTATTTTGCATTCGTGTTTATCCTTCCAAAATGGACGACCTCACACTTTTCAGGGTTAAACTCCATCTGCCACTTTTCAGCCCAGCACTGCAACCTATCCAAGTCCCTTTGCAGACGACAATAGCCCTCCTCGGTATCCACAACTCCACCAACCTTTGTATCATCTGCAAATTTACTGACCCACCCTTCGACTTCCTCATCCAAGTCGTTAATAAAAATCACAAACAGGAGAGGACCCAGAACTGATCCCTGTGGCACGCCACTGGTAACTGGGCTCCAGGCTGAGTATTTACCATCTAAGACCACTCTCTGCCTTCTATCAGTTAGCCAATTCTTAATCCAACTGGCCACATTCCCCACTATCCCATGCCTCCTGACTTTCTCCATAAGTCTACCATGGGGGACCTTATCAAATGCCTTACTAAAATCCATGTACACCACATCCACTGGTTTACCCTCATCCACTTGCTTGGTCACCTGCTCAAAGAATTCAATCAGGCTTGTGAGGCAAGACCTACCCCTCACAAAACCGTGCTGACTGTCCCGAATCAAGCAGTGTCTTTCCAGATGCTCAGAAATCCTATCCCTCAGCACCTTTTCCATCAACTTGCCTACCACCGAAGTAAGACTAACTGGCCTGTAATTCCCAGGGTTGTTCCTATTCCCTTTCTTGAACAGGGACACAACATTTGCCACCCTCCAATCACCTGGTACCACCCCCGTCAACAGAGAAGATGAAAAGATCATTGCCAGCGGCTCTGCAATTTCATCCCTTGCTTCCCAGAACATCCTTGGATATACCCCGTCAGGCCCGGGAGACTTGTCTATCTTCAAGTTATTCAAAAACCCCAACACATCTTCCCTCCTAACGAGCACTTCCTCGAGCTTACCAGTCTGTTTCACACCGTCCTCTTCAGTAATACACCCCTTCTCATTCGTAAATACCGAAGAGAAGTACTCATTCAAAACCTCACTTATCTCTTCCGGCTCAACACACAGTCTCCCGCTATTGTCCTTGACCGGACCTACGGTCCCCCTAGTCATCCTCATATTTCTGACATACGCGTAAAAGGCCTTGGGGTTTTCTTTTATCCTACCCGCCAAGCATTTTTCATGCCCTCTCTTAGCTCTCCTAATCCCTTTCTTCAGATCCTTCCTGGCCATCTTGTATCCCTCCAGAGCTATGCCTGTGCCCTTTTTCCTCAACCTTATATACGCATCCTTCTTCTTCCTAACAAGACTCTCAACCTCTCTTGTCAACCACGGTTCCCTCACATGACCATCCCTTCCCTGTCTGACAGGGACATGCTTATCAATGGCCCCTACTATCTGCTCCTTGAAAAAGTTCCACATTTCGACCGTGCCCTTCCCTGCCAGCATATGCTCCCAACTTATGCTCCTCAGTTCCTGCCTGACAGCATCATATCTACCCTTCCCCCAATTGTAAACCTTGCCCTGTTGCACATACCTATCCCTCTCCATTACCACAGTGAATGCTACAGAATTGTGATCACTATCTCCAAAGTGCTCGCCCACCAACAGCTCTATCACTTGCCCTGGTTCATTACCTAGTACCAAATCCAATATTGCCTCCCCTCTGGTCGGGCAGTCTACATACTGAGTCAGAAAAGCTTCCTGGACATACTGCACAAACACTACCCCATCCAAACTATTCGATCTAAAGAGTTGCCAATCAATATTTGGGAAGTTGAAATCCCCCATAATTACTACCCTGTGACTTCTGCTCCTTTCCAAAATCTGTTTCCCAATCTGCTCTTCCACCTCCCTGCTGCTATTGGGGGGCCGATAGAAAACTCCCATCAAGGTGACTGCTCCTTTCCTGTTCCTGACCTCAACCCACAGTGCCTCAGTCGGCAGATCCTCCTCGAAAATTCTTTCAGCAGTTGTTACACTATTTCTAACTAACAATGCCACCCCCCCACCTCTTTTACCACCTCTATATACCACTTATCACTGAACAACTCCTTTGTTGTCTATTTTCTAGCCTATGTTTCCTCTGCTTTCCATACTTGTTTACTAATTTTCTGCCTTCCATTTCCACTTTTGCTTCTCTCAGTTATGAATCTACTCTCAGGTTGCCATCCCTCTGCCAAGCTAGTTTTAACTCTCCACAACAGCACCAACAAGCCTCTTGGCCAAGACGGTCCCAGCCCCATTGAGATGCAACTCCTGTACAGGTCCCATCTCCCCCAAAACTGGTCCCAACGTCTAAAGTTCTCCCTTCTGCACCGTCTCTCTAGCCATACATTCATTGCTCTATCCTCTTATTTCTGTATTCGCTAGTGCGTGGTACTGGGAGTAATCCGGAGATTACAACATTTAAGGTTGTACTTTTTAATTTATTTTCCAGTTCCCTAAAATCTGCCTGCCGGACCTCATTCCTCTTTCTGCCTATGTCATTGGTACCGATATAGACCACTACCTCTGGCTGTTCACCCTCCCCCCTCAGAATGTTCTGCAGCGGCTCAGTGACATCCTTGACCCTGACATGGCGAAGGCAACATATCATCCTGGAGCCACAACTGCAGCTACAGAAACGTCTGTTTCCCTAACTATAGAATCCCCTATCACTATTGCTTTCCAAATCTTCCTCCTACCCCTGTACCGCTGAACCAGCCGTGGTGCCGTGGACTTGGCTCTGGCTGCACTCCCCAGAGGAACCATCACTCTCACCAGTATTTAGAACTGAATAGTTCTGGAGAGCGAGATGCACTCCTGCACTACCTGCCTGGCCCTCCTTGACAGTCTGGCGGTCACACATTCCCTCTCTGCCTGAAAACCCTTCAGCTGCGGAATGACCATATCCAGAAAGGTGCTCTCCTTGTGGCTCTCAGCCTCACGTATGTACTGCAGTGACTCCAGCACCTGCTCAAGCTCCTGATCCAGAGCTCAAGCTGCTCCAGCTGATGACACTTCCTTGTCCAGGACATGAGAAACATGCTGGAAATCCCACATGTCACAGGATGTGCCTTCAACGAGACTGGGGTGCCCTGCCATCCCTCTATGTATTAGACTGTTTTCCAAACTTACCCAAAGTAAACCTTCACTTAATTACTTGATCTAGTTTAAATTATAGGTAGTTTACATTAAAAGTTTACTTGTAATTTACTCTATTTGCCTTCCCCCTTCTGATGTGACGTTCTCCTCTGCATTTACTGTGACATCACCTTCTCAAATTCCCTCAGTGTTTGTTTTCTGCGCTCTCCTGATTCTGCTGCTCTGTTTCAATGTCAGGCCTTTCCTGTGGTGCTCTGTGCTCCATCATCTGTTCTTCCTGCAAGGCTTCATGACCCTCTTTAGGCAATACCATTTGAAGCACAGACGTTGCCTGACCCGCTGAGTTTTTCCAGCATCTTTTGCTTTGGTTTGAAACTTCCAGATTCTGCAGGACTTTGTTCTGTCACTGCATTTGCCTCCTGTGAACAACTCTCTCTGTTGGAGGGTGCGGGAGGTGGTGGACTTGTTCTTCAAAGTTTCGATTTCCCGTCAACCTACCCCAGGAGACTCAGGGTTGGCACTTTCACCCACTGCCCCAACGTCTCTGTGATGTTACGTTGGACGAGATCTCATTGGGCTCTTCTCCCCGTGAAAACGCTGACTGCTGCTAGAGATGTTGGCTCTGGGGTTGGTTTTGGGAGGGGTGAGATCCACAGTCAATCCCTGCACCTGTAAAGGATGGGGGACTATTTCAGATGGCAGGCCTGTCTGGAGCACCAGCCTAGAATTGCTTCTTTAGGCTTCATCCTGAGCTGAGACCTTCATCTAGTGGTTGGGGCTTGAGTAAAGCAAAGGGAGATCATCACCTGGGCATTCTCCTTCCTAAAGGGAGTACATATTTCTTCTGCTACCACCTCAGGGGTTACCCACATCCTTCTCCAGGCACAAAAATACCAGCAGCGGATGGGCACTTCAGCACCTGAGGAAGCTGCCCAGTAATACCCGTCAACCTCCTTGCAGGGTGGTGTGGGGGGGTGGGGGCGGCAGTCCTTCCACCACACCCCCCCCCCCGAGCCCCATAGAGGGCCCCCTCCAGCAGCACGGGCCACTCCCCCTAAAACAACTGCACCCCCCCCCCCCCGCTCTACATTCTGGCTGCCACCCACCTTCACTGGGGAGGAACCAATTGTCCCTGGCAAGACCCGACCTCCACTACTTTTTCCGGGGCCTCCTCCATTTTGCTGGTCCTGGCTGGCTGTAGTCCCAGCAGTGGCCACCACTCCCAGTGGCACTGCTGGAACTGAAGAGCTGCTGGCCCTCTGATTGGCCTCAGAGGGGTGGAAGTCCTGACCAAGGCCAATGGAGAGCCTTGGCCACGCGAAATAGCAGCGTGGCATCCAGCCCCAGCAGAGGTGGGCTGTTCCCCGACATTTTTACTGGAGGTCGGGCCACCGCTGCGACATAAAACTCCAGCCTCTGTCTCTCAGTCTCTCTCTCTCTCTCAGTCTCTCTCTCTCTCTGACTCTCTCTTTCTCAATCTCTGACTCTGTCTCTCTGACGTTGTCTTTCTCTCTGACAAGTCTCTCTCTCTCTGTCTCTCAGTCTTTCTCACTCTCTCTGTTTCTCTCGCCCCAACCCTCCCTCTCTCTCTGACCGTGGTTGACTCACTCCGGAATTAATGGCCTATTAAGCTGGGAGAGGGGGTATCCGTACAGTTTTTGTCAATTCCGGCAACCCTCCCTCTGTCTGACTCTCTGTCTCTCTCTGACTCTCTCTCTCTATCTCTTCGGGCTAAATTTTATCAGCCCTGTAGGGATGGGCAGGCTGGCATAGGGGCCCCTAAAATTGCGAGGGAAGGCGGGGGCGGCGTGCCAATCGCCTTCCCAACCCCATTCAATATCGTTGGAGGCAGTGCCCAGAGGCTAACTAAGTCCCTTAAATGACCACCAATTAATGACCACTTAAGGGCCTCATCCCGCCACTGCTAGCATTTTATCAGTGGTGTCAGGGGCCCTCCGCCACATGAGGAGACCACTCACTAATTCCAGGCGGCCTCCGTGAGGGCTTGGGGAGGGGGGAACCCTCCTGTTTGGGCAATCTGTGGCCCATGGAGGGCCCTGATGGCAAAGGCCATTCCTGTGCCATGACCCACCAGCCCCTCTACCCTCAACAACCCACCCACCCCCCAACCCATGAACCCGGGGTTCCAGCACTGCTCCTGGTCCGCGACCTCCTGCTGTATCGGCAGTGGCTATCACTCCCTGTGGCATTGCCAGGACTGCTGGGTTGCCTCTGATTGGCTGGCAGCTCTTGGAGGCGGGACCCCTGTCCTTAAAGGGACAGAGGCACCGGCACTGGGTAGTTAATTACCCTAACTCCCTAAATGCAGCCAGGGGTCCCCGAAAGGCCGAGGTAGGGTTCCCCTTGCCTTTTTGGCTTGGTGTCAGGACCCCTGCCTGCTGCAGAAAATTCAGCCCTCTCTCTCAGAGTCTCTGCACCAAATTTTCCTGACCCCAGGGTGGCAAGCTGGAGGCAGGGTGGCCAGAAAAATAGTGGGGAGCCATGTTGGAACAGCTCCTCTGCGCAATCCGCTTTCCTACCCACCAGGGAACTTTACCAGAGGTGGGCAGGAACGCGAATTAGCTGCCCACACCATGGAGGCAGCCAATTTACATAATTAAGGCCCCCTTTAGGGGCAATTTTACCAACTCACTTGCATTTTGCCAGCGATGGAGCAGCCCCTTGCCCTGTGTGCAATGGGGAAGCTGCTCGCCTCCAATTAATGGCCTATTAAGCTGGGAGAGGGGGTATCCGTACAGTTTTTGTCAATTCCGGCAAGCCCAACCAGTCTGGCGCACGATAGTGCACAGCTATCAGCCTCGCAGTGAGCAGGGGCAAACTTTATTGCTTCATTGCTGGGCCCATGAAGACCTGCACCAGGCCAAGCACAGCACTTTTTTTTATTTTGGAAATGCTGCCTCACTCCTTTATTCCGTGGGCCCTCCAAAGAGCTACCTGCTGTCATTGGTCAGGCAGTGACAGACCCCATCATGGCTGCCACCTGCCTTTGCCGCTCGCGCTCTGTAGACGGCTCCTGCCCCCTGCAGACACTTGGCGACACTAATTGGGCACCTAGCTCACTTTCTGCCCAATTAGAGCACTAATAGGCGCCAGATCTGTGACCTGGAAATAATCCGGGTGTCAGGTTCCTGACCCCGATTTGAAAATTTGTTCCTCTCCCTCTGACTCTGTCTGTCTCTGACTCTCTCAGACACACTCTCAGTATCTGACTCTGTTTCTCTCTGAATCTCTCGCTGAATCTCTCTCTCTTTCTCAGTTTATAACTGTGTGTGTCCGTGTGTTTGTGTGTGTCTCTCTCTCTCTAAAACTCTCTCTGAATCTCTGGCTGTCTCTCTCTGACATTCTCTCTCTCTTTCTCTGAGTGTCTAACTTTCTGTGCTCATTTGTTTACTACAATAGGAAATGCTAAAGGCTGTATTTTATTGTCGGAACCCACATCTCGGCTGTCTGTGCAACGCTATCTCTGAGCTGTGGGTTTTGAGAATGTCAGGTAACTCTAGTCTGTTCCTTGTGGCTTTCTGACTATATTTCAGTTACCGAGTTAACCCATTGAGAGTAGTTTACCAGATAATAATGATTTCTTCCATTGTGGCTGCTAGAACTGGGGTTTGTCTCATATCCTGCTGTAATGTCTGCTGGGTTTTTAATTACGTATCCAGATGAAACGTAGTTCTTTTTGCTCATTCTGGGATGCAGATGTCACTGGCAGGGCTGGCATTTATTTCCTATCCCTAGTTGCCCTGAGAAGGTGGAGGTGGGCCACTTTCTTGAACCCTGCAGTCCATATATTGTTCTTTGTAGCAGTTTGAATCAACTGCGTGGCTTGCTAGGCCATTTCAGAGGGTAGTTAAGAGTCAAGCACATTGATGTGGGAATGGAGTCACATTTTGGCCCAGACTAGGTAAGGACAGTAGGTTTCCTTCCCTAAAGGACATTAATGAACCAGCTGGGTTTTAAAATAATCTGACAGCTTCATGGTCACTTTTGCTAGTACCAGTTTTTCCATTTCCAGATTTCTTCAGTGAAAACTGAATTCTAATTCTCAATCTGCCAAGGTGGAATTTGAACTCTGATGTTCTGGTCCAGTAACATAACCACTACATCACCATGTAGAACCACGACCCCACCATGTGTAACAACTGCACTGTCACAATGCAGGACACTACCAAGATGGAAAGAGTCTAAAGGGGCAGCGAGGTCTAGCAGGAATAGTGATTTTTGGAGAAAGACTGAGGGGGCTGTGGGGCAGGGAGAGAGAGGGTTAAAAAAATAAGCCCTGCATTTATTGCCCATCACTAAGTGCCCTTGAGAAGGTGGTGGTGAGCTGCCTTCTTGAGCCGCTGTAGTCCATGTGGGGTAGGTTCACCCACAGTGCTGTTAGGAAGGCAGTTCCAGGATTTTGACCCAGCGACAGTGAAGGAATGGTCGAAATGTTTCAGAACATCACTGTGATTTAAAGAATCCATGCGAGATGGGGGTGTTTCAGTCCAGGGGCATCCAAGAGGAGATACCTGCTGATTCTTATTTGAACAGAAGGCCCTGCCTCTCCTGGGATAGGAAGATGGGACGAGCCCATATTACACATTGGTCTTTGGTTCCTTTCCTTGATATGACAATACTCAAGGTCAGGAGCTGCTGTTTGTGCCTTGGAATCTCCCTGGAGATGCTCTTGCTCCATCACTGTAACTTTGTCAAAAATGTCTTTCCACAGAAAGTCTGTTTACACACGGTTTCCCAACTCATGGTGAAGTCACCATGGGAGAGCAGGAGTGGCTCCAAGGAAATTGCAGGCCACAATCAAATTTGCCCTCATCACATTCAGTTCCCAATCAACACTTCCTTTATTTCACTTATTCTTTGGATGTGGGTGTCACTGGCAAGACTGACATTTATTGCCTATCTCTAGTTGCCCGGAGAAGGTTATGGTATGTTTTCTTGAACCAATGCTGCAGTCTGTGTGATAAAGGTGTTAGTGTTGTTAGGAAGGAGCAGAAGAGCCTGTTTGAACTGGAGGGAGGAGGGAGAATGAGGAAGAAAGGGAATGAGGAGGGGAATGAGGAGGAGGGGAGGAAGGGGAATGAGGACGAAATGAGGAGGGGGAATAGGGCGGAGGGGGAATGGGGAAGAGAGTATGTGTGAAATGTGCGTGTTAACTTTTGAATTAATCCAGAGCACGATCTTCTTGACACTCCTTATTTGGTTGAAAGCCATTTTGGAATCAGTCCACAAGCAGCAATTCAATTCAATACTCTGGCAGCCTACACATTTTTATTTAAAGCTGCTACACCTTTAACCCACAGAGTCACTGTTTCAGTCCAACAGTTGCAGCCTGGTGCCTCTGCAGCCCAGGTGCTGCACAGATGGCTCCCCCCCCCCCCAGGAATATGGGCAACGCTTACGGATGGCGAATGACTTCCTCTATTGCTAGTCTAGTATCGCTGGCATTTACTCAAGCGCAACCAATTCATAGTGAATCTACTCCCGCTGATCTTTTTTGTAAAAGTTACTTACAAATACGGCAACTAGGCGCACTAAAAGTGGGTCACCTGATGTGCAAATTCACCCTAAACAACCCAGGACTTTCCTCGCCTAAGTGGCTCAGTGCCACACCTGGTACAGTAGTAATCAGCCGAGCTGGGGGAGTGCACAGGGAATTATTTTATAGCCAGTTTTCATAGAATTATAGAAATTTCAGCTCACAAAAAGACCTTTCGGCCCATTGCACCAGTGCTGCTGCTAGACACATATTGGAGCTATCTGCTGTATTCCGACTCAACCTTTAGCGTCAAAACAGAAAATGCTGGAAATATTCAGCAGGTCAGGAAGCATCTGTGAAGAGAGGAGCAGAGTTAATGTTTCAGGTCAGTGACCTTTCATCAGAACTGATGCTGCCAGAGCGGCTGAGTATTTTCCAGTATTTTCTGTTTTTATTTCAGATTTCCAGTATCTGCAGTATTTTGCTTTTATATTAACGTTTAACATGTTTCTTCTTCGCTTCCCTTTTAAATGCTTCAACTGTCCACTCTTCCCATGGAAACAATTTCTACCTATCTACTCTATCCATTCATGATTTTGAACACCTCGGCCCCAGTCTTCCATTACCCTTCTCTGCTCTAAGGAGAATAATCCCAGCTGCTGTCCATGTAATGAAGTCCCTCATCTCTGATACCGTTCCAGTAAACCATCTCCACACTCTTTCCCAAGCCTCGGTAGTCTATACACATTGTTCAACAACCATTGTGCTAAAGTCTTCTATATTCTAATAACCTTGTGTAAAAAAATTCCTTCCAGACTTCCTTTTTTATGCTTCCAGTACTAATCCTGAATCTATGTCTCCTTATTATCCATTCACTAACCAGTAGAAGGAACCTTTCACCATTTACCAACAACAGCAACTGTCACCATTTATATAGCACCTTTAATTTAGTAAACTGTACCGAGGAGAGTAGCGTTGAGGCCACAATCAGATCAGCCATGATCTTATCAAATGGCGAAGCAGGCTCGAGGGGCCGAATGGCTACTCCTGCTCCTGTTCCTATGTTCACAGGAGCTTCAGCAGACAAAAACCAAGCCAAAGGGGTCTTTAGGACAGGTGTCCAAAAGCTTGGTCAAAGGGGAAAGTGGTAGGTTTTAAGGAGCATCTTAAGCACAGAGAGGCAGAGAGGTTTATGGAGGGAGTTCCAGAGACTTGGGCCCAGGCAACTGAAGGCACAGCCACCAAAAACGGGGCAATATGAAGTAGGGGATTGCACAAAAGACCAGAGTAGGAAACACGTTCAAATCTTTCAACACCTGTAGTAGATCTCTCCTATACTCCACAGCTCCAGCATAAGCAGACCTGCTCATCCTAACTACAGGAGTACATTTAGAAGTGAGTGCATATTAGGAATTAATGGGGCACGCACACCTAAATCACTGATATTTAGTTTAATCTTTCCTTCATCAAGTGTCCATGCAACAGGGCTGGATTCTCACATGCTCAATAGGTAGCAGTCTGGTCTGTGAGTCCGAAGGCTGTGGTTTCAAGTCTTGAGAAGAAAAATCTAGGCTGACAATCAACGCAGTACTGAGAGGGAGCTGCACTGTCACAAGTGCCGTCTTTCAGTTGAGATGATAAACCGAGACCCTATCTGCCCTCTCAGGTGGGTGTAAAAGATCCATTGGCACTATTTCAAAGAAAAGCAGGGGGGTTATCCTCAGTGTCTTGGTCAACATTTATGCCTCAATCAACAGCTCTAAAAAAAAAAGCAAAATACTGCAGATGATGGAAATCTGAAATAAAAGCAAGAAATGCTGGAAATACTCAGCAGGTCTGGCAGCATCTGTGGAGAGAGAAACAGAGTTAACGTTTCAGGTCAGTGACCCTTCTTCAGAACAGTTCTGATGAAGGGTCACTGACCTGAAACGTTAACTCTGCTTTTCTCTCCACAGATGCTGCCAGACCTGCTGAGTATTTCCAGCATTTTTTGTTTTTATCTCTAAAAAAAAATAGCTTTCTGTTCTTAGCACATTGCTGTTTGCGGAATCTTGCTGTGTGCAAATTAGCTGCTGTGTTTCCTACATTACAACAGCAGCTATACTTCAAAAGTACTTAATTGGCTATAAAGCACTTTGGGACGTCCTGAGGTTGTGAAAGGTGCTATGTAAATGCAAGTTTTTTTTTCTAACAGCTATTTTTGACTTCTCCCAGCAGGAGAGGGAATTCCCCTGAGATTTCCAGCTCATGGCTATTCAAGCAGAACCTCTTGGGGGAAAAAAATTAAGTTCATTCAGCATTCCCTCTAGTCTAACCACAAATAATGTTGCTGTTCTTAATAAGGGCAGCTGCTGTAGCATTTAGAACACATTGTAGTAAAGATTTTATTTTTAAATCTTGCATTGTATAAAGTTTTACCGCACAAGTAACAGCTCATAAAACAAGCCTTGGATGTAGTAAGCTTATCTGTTTCTAGACACGAGCTGTTGCAAAGTCAGAGAGTTCTTGCACTACTTTGAGCTTGCTGTTTGATACAAAAATACATTTCTGGTTATGATCACCTTCCCAAACCCTGGTTACATTCATAGAGTTAGTAGCTCGGAGTCAAAAGCTTGTGGGTCTGTGTCCTGCTTGAGTATTTGAGCACATAATCGAGCTGATAAAACCAAGAAGACAAATTAACTGATCATTTATCTCCGTTAATGTGTGTGAGACACATAAACACACAAGTACACTCATATACACTCTCTGTCACACACACACAAACTCACTCAAAAACACACACTCACATGGACATGCTCAATATTTACCCCTCAGCCAGCACCACTAAAATAGAATACCTGATCTTGGAATTTATTTGTGGGACCTTGCTTTATGCAAATTTACTCCCATGTTTTCTCATGTTACAACAGTAACTACACTTCAAACAGTACTAGAGTTGTTTTAAAATGCTTTGGGATGCCCTGAACACATAAATGGAAGTTCCTCCCTTTCCCTCTCTATCTTAAATTGTACCCTGCTTACCCTACTGAGTAAATTAATGTCAACCTGGGAAACAAGGAGATGGGTGGGTTTGTCTTAATGCTTACAGGCAGAGAGGGGAAATTAGTAGGGTTCTGTTTCTGATCATTATTATCCATTGAATCTTGTAAGTGTATGTCATTGGATGAGGGTAGAATTGATGCCGCCAGCTCAAAAAGCCTGCCGTCACTTCCCTCAATACCATGAATGAGGTTCCAGAGACTACCATGTGGCTTGGCTGGTGCCAGTGTTAATAAGAATCATGGAACTTTGACAGCAGGAGGTCTCTGTAATGTAGTAAACAGTGAGAAGAAGAATACCTTACACAGTGAGTGATCCTCTGGAATGCACTGCCTGAAAGTGTGGTGGAAACAGATTCAGTAATAACTTCCAAAAGGAGATTGGATAAATACTAGAAAAAGGAAACATTTGCTGAACAATGGAGAAGGTGTAGGGGATGATTGATTGGGGCTTCGAAGAGCTAGCACTGGTTTGGTGGCCCGAATGGCCTCCTATATAGTTCTGATTAGTTGCTTGTGCCTACTCGAGTAATCTAATCACATCCATATACCTTTTATATTTTTCTTTACAAATACTCATTCAATTCCCCTTTAAATGATACAGTTTTGCCTTAATTGATACTTGTGGTAAAGCATTCAGTGTGAGAAAGCAACTTTTCAAACCTGCCCCTTTGTACCTCAGTGCCAGCGAAAAACAACCTTCTACTGTTGACATCTCAAAACTTTTCATAGGTTTAAAAAGTTCTACTTGGTCCACATTTTATTAGTATTTTGTCATAATGATAGCCTCTAATTCTAGTATCTTTTTCATGGCTGTAATATGTCTATAATGTGTGTCTGGAACTGTATGCAGCATTTCAATTGTGGCCTAACCAGTGCCTTTTTTATGGCCTTTTCTACTTGTGCTCTAACTGTTGAACCATGGTTGCAGCTGCACCCCAGATCTCTGTTTCTCCACTCTTGAGAATTTTGCCATTTAGACTATCTTTTCAGTATTTCCCCCAAAATATACCATTCAACATTTCTCTGCACTGAAATGCATCTGCTCCCTGTCTCCTTATAGTTTGCCATACTCTCTCAACTGATATTCCCAGCAAACATTGATATTATGTCAGTGCCAATGCCAAAATCATTTACAAAATAGCAAATGAGAATTTTACTGTTTTAAAACAAAAAGGAAAAAAAATGCATAAGCCATACCTCTTTAACAGTGCTTCTTCAAAATCTAATGTAGGTAAAATTTAATTTAATATGAACAAAACTTAAATGTAGTAAATAGTGAGGAGGATAGTAACATATTAATAAAGTGGGCAAAACTGTGGCAAATGGATTTCAGTATAGGCAAATGTGAAGTCATTTGGACCTAAAATGGATAAAACAGGGTACTTTCTAAAGCTAGAGGTGGTTCAAAGAAACTTGAGAATCCAGGTACATAGATCACTAACATGACCTGAACAGATACAAAAATAATTTTTAAAAGGCTAATGGAATGCTGGACTTTATATCTAAAGGACTAGGAATTTCCTTTCCTTCCTTTTGGCCTCCTTGTCTCGAGAGACAATGGGTAAGCGCCTAGAGGTGGTCAGTGGTTTGTGAAGCAGCGCCTGGAGTGACAGACTCTTCCACAGATGCTGCAGGTAAAATTGGTTGTCGGGGCTGTTACACAGTTGGCTCTCTCCTTACACTTGTCTCTTTTCCTGCCAACTGCTGAGTCTCTTCAACTCACCTCTCTTCATTCCCGCCTTTATGGCTGTCCGCCAGCTCTGGCGATCGCTGGCAACTGGCTCCCACGACTTGTAGTCAATGTCGCAAGATTTCATGCCGCATTTGCAAACATCTTTAAAGCGGAGACATGGACGGCCGGTGGGTCTGATACCAGTGATGAGCTCGCTGTACAATGCGTCCTTGGGAATCCTGTCATCTTCTGTGCAGCTCACATGGCCAAGCCATCTCAAGCACTGCTGGCTCAGTGGGGCATACATGCTGGGGATGTTGGCTGCCTCAAGGACTTCTGTGTTGGAGATACGGTCCTGCCACATGATGCCAAGGATTCTCTGGAGACAGTGAAGATGGAATGCGTTGAAACGTCGCTCTTGGCTGACATATGTTGTCCAGGCCTCGCTGCCGTAGAGCAAGGTATTGAGGATGCAGGCTTGAAACACTCGGACTTTTGTGTCCCGTGTCAGTGCGCCATGTTCCCACACCCTCTTGGCCAGTCTGGACATAGCCGCAGACGCCTTTCCCATGCGCTTGTTGATTTCTGCTTCGAGAGACAGGTTGCTGGTAATGGTTGAGCCCAGGTAGGTGAACTCTTGAACCACTTCCAGAGTGTGGTCGCCAATATTGATGGATGGAGCATTTCTGATGTCCTGTCCCATGATGTTCATTTTCTTGAAACTGATGGTTAGGCCAAATTCATTGCAGGCAGCTGCAAACCTGGTGATGAGTCTCTGCAGACACTCTTCAATGTGGGTTGTTAATGCAGCATGGTCAGCAAAGAGGAGTTCCCTAATGAGGACCTTCCGTACTTTGGTCTTCACTCTAAGATGGGCAAGGTTGAACAACCTGCCACCTGATCTTGTGTGGAGGAAAATTCCTTCTTCTGAAGACTGAGAGAGCAGCAGTGAGAAGATCCCAAACAGTGTGGGTGCGAGGACTAGGAATACATGGAGTAAAAGTCACAGCTATACAAAGCTGGTTAAATCTCACCTGGAGCACTGTGATCGCACTGGTCACCGCACCTTAGGAAGGATGCATCGGCTTTGGAAAGAGTGCAGTGCAGATTTACCACAATGACATCTGGATTCCAAGAGTTAAATTATGAGGCAAGATTAAGGAAACTAAGGTTGTATTCCCAAAATTTTGAATGTTAAGGGGTGATTTAATAGTTTTCAAGATATTAAGGGGAACAGATAGGATAGTTAGAGAGAAACAATTTCCACTGTTTGGTGAGTCTAGGACTAAGGGGCATAGTCTAAAAAAATAGAGCCAGATGCTAGATCAATTGTTAATTTAAAACTGAGAGATTTTTGTTAACCAAACGTATTGAGAGATATGGGGTAAAGGCAGGTATATGGAGTTAGGTCACAGATCAACCATGATTTTATTGAATGGTGGAGGAACAGGCTTATGGGGCTAAATGGCTCCTGTTCCTAACAAACTTCATACGAGCATACAAAAACAAGAAATGCTGGATTCACTCAGCAGGTCTGGCAGCATCTGTGGAAAGAGAAGCAGAGTTAACGTTTCGGGTCAGTGACCCTTCTTCGGAACTTCGGTCAGTTCCGAAGAAGGGTCACTGACCCGAAACGTTAACTCTGCTTCTCTTTCCACAGATGCTGCCAGACCTGCTGAGTGAATCCAGCATTTCTTGTTTTTGTTTCAGATTTCCAGCATCCGCAGTATTTTGCTTTTATTCATACGAGCATAAACTGGTGAAGTGAGCAAGTACATTACAGATGCAATTTAACACAGAGAAGAGTGAAGTGATGCATTTTAGTAGGAAGAATGAGGAGAGGCAATATAAACTAAATGGTACAAATTTAAAGGGGGTGGGGTGCAGGAACAGAGAGACTAGGTGATGTTTGAAGGTAGCAGAACAAGTTAAGAAAACTGTTAAAAAGGCATGCAAAATCCTTGGCTTTAAAAAGGAATAGAGGGCAAAAGCAAGGAAGTTCTAATAAACTTTTATAAATCACTGCTTAGGCCCCAGCTGGAGTATTGTGTCCAATTCTTGGGACCACACTTTAGAAAGGATGTCAAGCGTTGGAGAGGGTGCAGGGAAGATTTACTAGAATGGTACCAGGCATGCAGGACTTGTTATGTGGAAAGCATACAGAAGCTGGAGTTGTTCTCCTGAGAGTAAAGAAGGTTAAAGGGTAGATTTGATGATGTGTTCAAAATCATGAATCATTTTATTGGAGTAAATAAGGAGAATATGCTTCGACTGGCAGAAGGGTCAGTAACCATAGGACACAAATTTAAGGTAATTAGCAAAAGAGCCAGAGCCAGTGCAAAGAATTAAGTAAATACTTGAAAAGGAAACATTGCGGGGCTATGGGGAAAGGTCAGAGGAGTGGGACTAATTGAATAGCTGTACATTCAGTCGAATGGCCTCCACATGTGCTAAAGTAGTCTATGAATATGCCCTTCCACGATTTGAGTATCCAGCTCAACTTTTGATAAACATGTTCTTGAAAAGATTTCTTTCTATAAATGGGTATATTTAGTTTCATTGAGTTGTCATTGTTTGAAATGATAGCTTGTACTTATAATACACAGTAAGTTTCGACTGAGTTATTTTATGATTCATCAAGCTGATTGATTTTTTTAGCATTTATTATTGTAGTTTATATGATTGCAGTTCATAGCAAAATCCTTATTTACATAGTCAGAATACCTGGTGTGTCGCAAGAGAGAGAGAAGGTGGTTCTGTGCTCTACTTTAATGAGTTTTTTTATTCATTATTGGGATGTGGGCATTGCTGATGAGGCCAACATTTATTGCCCATTTCTAATTGCCCATGAGCAGGTGGTGGTGAGCACGCACAGTGCTGTTACGGAGGGAGTTCCACGATATTGACCCAGCAACAGTGAAGGAACAGTGATATATTTCCAAGTCAGGATGGTGTGTGACTTGGAGAGGAACTTGCATTTGGTGGTGTTCCCATGCACCTGCTACCCTTGTTCTTCTAACTGGTAGAGGTAATAGGTTTGGAAGGTGCTGTCAAAGGAGCCTTGGCAAGTTGCTGCAGTGCATCTTGTAGATGATACACACTGCTGCCACTATGCGTCAGGGGTGGAGGGAGTGAATGTTGAAGGTGGTGGATGAAATGTTGATCAAGTGGGCTGCTTTGTCCTGGATGGTGTCGAGCTTCTTGAGTGTTGTTGGAGCTGCACCCATCCAGACAAGCGGAGAGTATTGCATCACACTCCTGACCTGTGCCTTGTAGCCTTGTAGATGGTGGACAGGCTTTGGCGAGTCAGGAGGTGAGTTACTCGCCACAGAACTCACAGCCTCTCACCTGCTTTTGTAGCCACAGTATTTATATGGCTGGTCTAGTTACATTGCTGATCAATGGTGACCTGCCAGGATGTTGATGGTGGGGAATTCAGTGATGATAATGCTTTGAATGTTAAAGTTCTCTTCTTTTGGAGATGGCCATTGCCTGGCACTTGAGTAGTGTAACATTTGCTACTTGCCACTTATCAGCCCAAGCCTGAATGTTGTCCAGGTCTTGCTGCATCGGGCACGGACTGCATCAGTATCCGAAGAGTTGCAATTTTTTTTTTATTCTTTCATGGATGTGGGTGTCACTGGTAAGGTCAGCATTTGGTGCCCATTCCTAATTTCCCTTGACAGCTGAGTGGCTTGCTAGATCATTTCAGAAGGCAGTTAAGAGTCAACCTGGAGTCACATGTAGGCCAGCAGATTTCCTTAAACGAACCAGGTGGGTTTTACAACCAGCAATGGTAGTTTCATGTCATCATTACTGAGAGTAGCTTTCATTCCAGATTTTTTATTAATTAATTGAATTTAAATTCCACCAGCTGCCATGGGATTTGAACCTGTGTCCCCAGGGCATTAGCCTGGGCCTCTGGATATTAGTTCAGTGACATTACTATGCTACTGTTTCCCCCTAATGTTCAATCATCAGCAAACATGCCCACTTCTGACCTTAAGATGCAGAGAAGGTCATTGATGAAACAACTGAAGATGGTTGGGCCTAGGACACTACCCTGCTGCGATGTGCTGGGGTTGAGATCATTGACCTCCAAGAACCACAAACATCTTTCTTGGTGCTAGGTATCACTCCTTATTCCCATTGACTTCAATTTTGCTGGGGCTCCTTGATGCCACACTCGGCCAAATGCTGCCTTGATGTTATGAGCAGTCAACACAATTCACCTCTGGAATTCAGCTCTTTTCTCCATGTTTGAACCAAGGCTGTAATGAGGTATGGACTGTATGAGTGTTGCTAGGGAACTAAACTGAGCATCGGTGGGTAGGTTATTGCTGAGTAAGTGCCCCTTGATAGCATTGTCGACGATACCTTCCATCACTTTGCTATTGATTGAGAGTAGACTGATGAGGCATTAATTGACTGCTTTGTGTGGATAGGACATACCTTGGCAATTTTCTACTTTGTCGGGTAGATGCTGGTTTTGTAGCTGTAATGGAGCAGGGTTGCAGATAGATCTAGAGCATGTCCTCAGCAGTGCAGCACAATGTTGTCAAGGCCATAGCCTTTGCTGTATCCAGTACCTTCAGCCATTTCTTGGAATCACATGGAGTGAATTGAATTGGTTGAAGACTGATATCTGTGATTCTGGGGACCTCAGGAGTTGGCCAAGATGGATCATCCACTCAGCACCTCTGGCTGAAGATGCTTGCCAATGCTCTAGCCTTGCCCTTTGCACTGATGTGCTGGGTTCCTCTATCTTTGAGGATGGGGTTGTTTATGGAGAATCCTCCTTTGGTTAGTTGTTTAATTATCCATCACCATTCATGACTGTGTGTGCTTTGATCTGATCTGTTGGTTCTGGGATCACTTCACTCTGTCTGTAGAATGCTGCTTCCACTGTTTAGCATGCATGTGTGCAGATTTGCCAGGTTGGTACCTCATTTTTAGAGGTGCCTGGTGCTGCTCCTGGCATGCTCTTCTACACTCCTCATTGAACCAGGGTTAGTAATTGGAGACTGAGGTTACAGCAGGCCGTGAGGTTAAATATAGTAATGGAATGTAACTCTGCTGATGATGGTCCACAATGCTTCATGGATGCCCAGTTTTGAGCTGCTACATCTATTCTAAATCTATCCCATTTAGCACGGTGGTGGTGCCACACAACACAATGGAGGGTGTCCTCAGTGTGAGGCCAGGACTTCATCTCCACAAGGACTGTGTGGTAGTCACCTCGACCACTATTTTCACACACACTCTCATACACTGTCACACATACAAAGCCTCTCACACATACAAACTCTCAAACACATTCTCTCAAACACGCAAACTCTCAAATACACAAACTCTCTCGCATATAAACTCTCGTAAATAGACAAACTCTTTCCCACATAATGAGATCAAAAGGGTAAATTTAAAAAAACTGGACTGTCACTGCTTGAACAAATTTAAAACACCACAAAGTGTTTTGAACTAAAAATACTTCTGTTCTCTGCTCTCTTGAAGAGGTCTACAGCAGTGTGGTTTGATACACACATCACAGGCGGAAACTCACTCTGTACCTGTCCTGGGAGTGTTTGATGGGGACAGTGTGGAGGGAGCTTTACTCTATATCTAACCCTGTGCTGTACCTGTCCTGGAGTGTTTGATGGGACAGTGTAGAGGGAGCTTTACTCTGTATCTAACCCTGTGCTGTACCTGTCCTGGGAGTTTTTGATGGGGACAGTGTAGAGGGAGCTTTACTCTATATCTAACCCCATGCTGTACCTGTCCTGGGACTGTTTGATGGGGACAGTGTAGAGGGAGCTTTACTCTGTATCTAACCCCGTGCTGTACCTTCCCTGGGAGTGTTTGATGAGACAGTGTAACATGCGAACATATGAATTAAGAGCATGAGTAGGCCACTCGGCCCTTGAGCCTGCTTTGCCATTCAACAAGATCATGGCTGATCTGATTGTAATCTCAACTCCACATTCCCACCTACCCCCCGATAACCTTTCCCCCCTTGTTTATCAAGAATCTATCTACCTCTGCCTCAAAAATATTTAAAGACTCTGCTTCCACTGCCTTTTTCGGAAGACAATTCCAAAGACTCACAACCCTCTGAGAGAGAAATTTCTCCTCATCTCTGTCTTATAAGGGCGACTCCTTATTTTTAAATAGTATCCCCTAGTTCTAGTTTCTCCCACAAGGGCGGCACAGTGGCGCAGTGGTTAGCACTGCAGCCTCACAACTCCAGTGACCTGGGTTCAATTCTGAGTACTGCCTGTGTGGAGTTTGCAAGTTCTCCCTGTGTCTGCGTGGGTTTCCTCCGGGTGCTCCGGTTTCCTCCCACAGCCCAAAGACTTGCAGGTTGATAGGTAAATTGGCCATTATAAATTGCCCCTAGTATAGGTAGGTGGTAGGGAAATATAGGGACAGGTGAGGATGTAGTAGGAATATGGGATTAGTGTAGGATTAGTATAAATGGGTGGTTAATGGTCGGCACATAGTGGGCCGAAGGGCCTGTTTCAGTGCTTTATCTCTAAATCTAAATCTAAAATCTTTTCAGCATCCACCCTGTCAAATCCCCTCAGGATCTTATGTTTCAATAAGATCACGTCTCATTCTTCTAAACTCCAATGGATGCAGACCCAACCTCTCCAACCTTTCTTCATAAGATAGCACCCCCATCCCAGGTATCAGTTGAGTGAACATTCTCTGAACTGCCTCTAATGCATTTATATGCTTTCTTATATAAGGAGACCAAAACTGTACACAGTACTCCGGAAGTGGTCTCACCAATACCCAATTAACAGTAGCAAAATATCCCAACTTTTATATTCCATTCCCCTTGCAATAAACAAGCACATTCCATTTGCATTCCTAATTACTTGCTGTATTTGCATACCAACCTTTTGTGATTCATGTACGAGGACACCCAGATCCCTCTGTACCTCAGAG
This sequence comes from Heterodontus francisci, assembly GCF_036365525.1. Lineage (NCBI taxonomy): Eukaryota > Metazoa > Chordata > Chondrichthyes > Heterodontiformes > Heterodontidae > Heterodontus > Heterodontus francisci. Next base: position 10,869,439 of record NC_090374.1, read on the forward strand.
TTCTGCAATCTCTCACCGTTTAAATAATATGCTGCTTTTCTATTCTTCCTGCCAAACTGGATAAGTTCACATTTCCCACATTATACTCCATTTGCCAAATTTTTGCCCAGTCACTTATCTCTATCACTTTGCAGACTTCTTATGTCCTCTTCGCAACTTACTTTCCTACCTATCTTTGTGTCATTAGCAAATTTAGCAACCATACATTTGATCCTTTATCCAAGTCATTGATATAGTTGAGGTCCTAGCACTGGTCCCTGTGGCAATCCACTTGTCACATCTTGCCAACCTGAAAATGACCCATTTATGCCAACTCACTGTTCCTTGTTAGCTAACCAATACTTTATCCATGCTAATATGTTACTCACAATGCCATGAGCTCTTACTTTGCTTAGTAACCTTTTATTTGGCACCTTGTCAAATGCCTTCTGGCCACCTCCATCACCATCCCACCAGCAGGACAGACCCAACAGAGGTGGCGGTACAGTGGTATACAGTCGGGAGTGAGTTGCCCTGGGAGTCCCCAACATCGACTTCAGACCCCATGAAGTATCATGGCATCAGGTCAAACATGGGCAAGTACACCTCCTGCTGATTACCACCTACCGCCGCCCTCGGCTGATGAATCAGTACTCCTCCATGTTGAACAACACCTGGAAGAAGCACTGAGGCTGGCAAGGGCACAGAATGTGCTCTGGGTGGGGGACTTCAATGTTCATCACCAAGAGTGGCTCGGCAGCAACACTACTGACCGCGCTCACCAAGTCCTAAAGGACATAGTTGCTAGACTGGGTCTGCGGCGGGTGGTGAGGGAACCAACAAGAGGGAAAAACGTACTTGACTTCGTCCTCACCAATCTGCCTGCCACAGATGCATCTGTCCATGACTGTATTGGTAGGAGTGACCACCGCACAGTCCTTGTGGAGACGAAGTCGTGCATCCACATTGAGGATACTCTCCACCGTGTTGTGTGGCAGGACCACCGTGCTAAGTGGGATAGATTTTGAACAGATCTAGCAATGCAAAACTGGGCATCCATGAGGCGCTATGGGCCATCAGCAGCAGAATTGTACTCAACCACGATCTGTAGCCTCATGGACCTCCACATACCGCACTCTACCATTACTATCAAGCCAGGAGACCAACCCTGGTTCAATGATAAGTGCAGGAGGGCATACCTCAAAATGAGGTGTCAACTCGGTGAAGCTACAACACAGGACTATCTGCGTTCCAGACTGCATATGCAGCATGTGATAGACAGAGCTAAGCAATCCCATAACCCATGGATCAGACCTAAGCTCTGCACTCCTGCCACATCCAGCTGTGAATAGTGGTGGACAGTGGATACAAGTAACATCCCAGTATTAGCTGTAAATCAGGAAATGGAAGGGAGGGAGGACCTCAAGAAAATTACAATCACCAGGCAAGTGGTACTGAACAAATTGTTGGAGCTGTGGGCTGACAAGTCCTCGGGTCCCGATGGACCTCTTCCTAGGGTGTTAAAAGAGGTGGCTAATGAGATAGTTAATGTGTTAGTTTTAATTTTCCAAAACTTCTTAGGTTCAGGGAAGTTTCCGGTAGATTGGAAAATAGTGAATGTAACTCCTTTATTCAAAAAGGGAGGGAGACAGAAAGCAGGAAACTACAGGCCAGTTAGCTTAACATTTGTCATAAGGAAAATGTTAGAAGCTATTATTAAAGACGGTATAGCAGGGCATTTCGAAAAATTCAAGGTAATCAGGCAGAGTCAACATGGTTTTGTGAAAGGGATATCATGTTTAACCAATTTATTTGAGTTCTTTGAGGGAGTTACATGTGCTGTGGATAAAGGGGAACTGGTGGATGTACTGTACTTAGATTTCCAGAAGGCATTTGATAAGGTGCCACATCAAAGGGCATTGCAGACAATAAAAGCTCATGGTGTAGGGGGTAACATATTTGACATGGATAGAAGATTGGTTAGCTAACAGGAAACTGAGGGTAGGCATAAATGGGTTATTTTCTGGTTGGCAAGATGTAACGAGTGGTGCGCCACAGGAATCTGTGCTGGAGCCTCAATTTTTTACAATTTATATAAATGACTTAGATGAAGGGACCGAAGGTATGGTTGCTAAATTTTCTGATTACACAAAGATAGGTAGGAAAGTAACTTGTGAAGAGGAAGTAAGGGGGCTACAAATGGATTTAGATAGGTTAAGTGAGTGGGCAAAGAAAATGGAGTATAATGTGGGAAAGTGGGAAATTGTCCACTTTGGCAGGAAGAATAAAAAAGAAGCATATTATCTAAATGGTAAGAGATTGCAGAGCTCTGAAATGCAGAGGGATCTGTGTCTCCTCATGCATTAATCGCAAAAGGTTAGTATGCAGGTACAGCAAGTAATTAGGAATGCTAATAGAATATTATAGTTTATCATGAGGGGAATTTAATACAAAAGTAGGGAGGTTATGCTTCAGCTATACAGGGCATTGGTGAGACCACATCTGGAGTACTGTGTACAATACTGGTCTACTTATTTAAGGAAGGATGTAAATGTGTTAGAGGCAGTTCAGGGAAGATTTACTGGACTAATACCTGGAATGGATGGACTGTCTTACGAGGAAAGATTGGACAGGCTAGGCTTGTATCCGCTGGAATTTAGAAGAGTAATAGGTGATTTGATTGAAACATATAAGATCCTGAGGGGTCTTGACTGGGTGGATGTGGATGTTTCCCCTTGTGGGAGAATCTAGAACTAGGAATCACTGTTTAAAAATAAGGTGTCACCCATTTAAGACAGAGATGAGGAGAAATTTTTTCTCTCAGAGGGTCATAAGTCTTTGGAATTCTCTTCCTCAAAAGGCAGTGGAAGCAGAGTCTTTGAATATTTTTAAGGCAGAGGTAGATAGATTCCTGATAAACAAGGGGGTAGGTTGAAATGTGGAGTAATCAGTTTAGCCATGAACGTATTGAATGGTAGAGTAGGCTCAAAGGGTCAAATGGCCTGCTGCTGCTCCTAATTTGTATGTTGGTAAACAAATAACTGGAGGAGGTGGCTCCACAAATATCCCCATCCTCTTTGATGGGGGAGCCCAGCACATCAGTGCAAAAGATAAGGCTGAAGCATGTACAACAATCTTCATCCAGAATTGCCAAGTGGATGATCCATGTCAGCCCCCTCCTGAAGTCCCCAGCTTCACAGATGCAAGTCTTCAGCCAATTCGATTCACGAAACGACCGAAGGCACTAGATACTGCAAAGGCTATGGGTCCCGACAACATTCTGGCAATAGTACTGAAGACCTGTGCTCCAAAACTTGCCGCACCCCTGAAGTGATTTATGACTTTAACCCCTTGTAGGGACTAAACCAAATCAGGAGCACATCCCCACGAATCTCCTTTAATCAAGTTCAAACCAGACAAATTCTCAGACACTTATTTGGGTCCAAAGACTTGCACTAGCTTTCCCTCAAAGAAAGAAAACCACAGAGAATTTTACATTTTTCGGATAGCCAACTTTTAATATTATGGCTAAGTCATAAATATCCCAGATATTATAAGTGTCTGGGATGCGTCTCTTCAATACGTATCTCTCCACTTAGAGACACAGAGAGGGGGTTCTTGTAGTTGTATACAGAATACTACATGAGACGATTTATTAACTTTTATATATTTAATTGAAGAATTTAACACGCAATAAACTTCTTAAGTGGATAAGTATATCACAATATTAAATATTACTGAGAGATGTAACACATATTCTTATTTCTAACATAGAATTCAAAAGTTTAACCTTGCTAATGTTACAGCAAAATTATCTTAGAATATCTAGAATATCCTTCAAAATTTAAAGTAAACTTGTACCTTAAATCCCTGTAGTTGAAAAGCATTGTTGAGGATACAACACTTCTAAGTGTCTGCTGCAGAACGTTGTATTTTTATACTATTTCGAAGGTATCATATGACTTTTGCATTAGATGTTACCTTTCTGTGTTCCCTTTTAAAATCTATATTTGGATTTTAATGTTTTACTGGAATTTGAAGTTTGTATGCTTTTATCTGGTCAAAATGTTCATAATTGTGTTTACCTGACCTCTCTTGTTCCTGTGAGTACATTCCATTTATTGTTAATTGCCCTTTCCATGGTACCCACAGTAACCTCCAGAGCCGACCTGTCTGAACAACAACCCCATAAACAAATCAAGTTTATTGCGACCTCTTACTGAGGTCACACAGGATATTTCAATTTGTGTGTTTATCACCCAAGTCCCTGGTAACAGCAATTCTATTCTAACAGAGACCCCTGGTACCAGAAATTCTAACCGAGACTTTGAAATGTTTAACTCTACCATCTTAAAGGGGATCTTCAGTGAGCTCTGAAAATGAACCATTTATTCAATCTTTAACTCTAAAGGTATAATGCACAAACTGTTTCCAAATTCTACTTAATCAAGCCTATTATACCTATATTCCTTCACACCCCTAGCCAAGCTGTTCCAGTACAGCTGCAACACTGGCATCTACCCAGCAATGTGGAACATTGCCCAGGTATGTAGTGTACGCAAAAAGCAGGACAAGTCCAACCCGGCCAATTACCGCCCCATCAATCTACTCTCAATCATCAGTAAAGTGATGGAAGGTGTCATCAACAGTGCCATCAAGCGGCAGTTGCTTAGCAATAACCTGTTCACTGATGCTCAGTTTGGGTTCTGCCAGGGCCACTCAGCTCCAGACCTCATTACAGTCTTGGTTCAAACATGGACAAAAGAGCTGAATTCAAGAGCTGAGGTGAGAATGACTGCCCTTGACATCAAGGCAGCATTTGACCGTGTATGGCATCAAGGAGCCCTAGCAAAACTGGACTCAATGGGAATCAGGGGGAAAACTCTTAGCTGGTTGGAGTCATACGTGGCTCAAAAGAAGATGGTTGTGGTTGTTGGAAGTCAATCATCTCAGCTCCAGGATATCACTGCAGGAATTCCTCAGGTTAGTGTCCTAGGCGCAACCATCTTCAACTGCTTCATCAATGACCTTCCTTCAATCATAAAGTCAGAAGTGGGGATGTTCGCTGATGGTTGCACAATGTTCAGCACCATTCGCAACTCCTCAGGTACTGAAGCAGTCCGTGTAGAAATGCAGCAAGACCAGGACAATATCCAGGCTTGCGCTGATAAATGGTAGGTAATATTTGCGTCACACAATTGCCAGGCAATGACCATCTCCAACAAGAGAGAATCTAACCATCTCCCCTTGATGTTCAATGGCATTACAATTGCTGAATCCCCCACTATCAACATCCTGGGGGCTGCCATTGACCAGAAACTGAACTGGAGTAGCCATATAAATACCGTGGTTACAACAGCAGGTCAGAGGCTAGGAATCCTCCAGCAAGTTAGTCACCTCCTGATTCCCCAAAGCCTGTCCACCATCTACAAGGTACAAGTCAGGAGTGTGATCGAATACTCTCCACTTGCCTGGATGGGTGCAGCTCCAACAACACTCAAGAAGCTCGACACCATCCAGGACAAAGCAGCCCGCTTGATTAGCACCCCATCCACAAACATTCACTCCCTCCACCACCGATACACAGTGACAGCAATGTGCACCATCTACAAGATGCACTGCAGCAACTCACCAACGTTCCTTCGACCGCACCTTCCAAACCCGCAACTTCTACCACCTAGAAGGACAAGGGCAGCAGCTGCATGGGAACACCACAACCTGCAAGTTCCCCTCTACACACCATCTTGACTTGGATCTTCCCCGATTGCCTGCCCCACCTCCGCGGTTACATTCGCGCCCGGGTGTCCCTGGAGAAGGAGCATGCGGTGTCCGCCGGCATGCTTGAGGCCTTCCGCGACCGGTGGGCACCGCAGGGACTGGGGTGCATTGTCGACGCCGAGAATGGAATTTTAATTTGAGTTTTTGTTTATTTCTGGTTTTAATAAAGTTATTTTAAAAATATAAGTATGTTTACAAAGGGGGCCTGAGGAATAAAGGCCCCCTCGACATAAAATATATAAAAGGGGCCTGGGGTATAAAAGCCACCTTAGAGAAAAAAAAAACGGGGTTAGATACAGAGTAAAGCTCCCTCTACACTGTCCCCATCAAACCCTCTCAGGGCAGGTACAGCATGTGGTTAGATACAGAGTAAAGCTCCCTCTACACTGTCCCCATCAAACACTCTCAGGGCAGGTACAGCATGCGGTTAGATACAGAGTAAAGCTCCCTCTTCACTATCCCATCAAACACTCCCAGGACAGGTACAGCACAGGGCAAAAGCGAGAACAGGTTACTGAGTTGGATCATCAGCTATGATCATAATGAATGGCGGAGCAGGCGCAAAGGACCGAATGGCCTACTCCTGCTCCTATTTTCTATGTTTCTATGTTAGATAACACAGTAAAGCTCCCTTTAAGATTGGACAGGCTAGGCTTGTATCCATTGGTGAGTAGAAGAGTAAGAGGCGACTTGATTGACACTGACCCCTGGGGAACTCCACTGCAAACCCTCCTCCAGCCCTAAAAAGATCCATTAACCACCGCGCTTTGTTTCTTGTCACTCAGCCAATTCCGTATCCATGTTGCTACTGTTCTGTTTATTCCATGAGCTATAGCTTTGCTCACAAGTCTTTATGCAAACTGTCAAATGCCTTTTGGAAATATGTTTGTATGTATGTTTGTAAATGGGGGAGAGAAAGATCGCATGGGGCCAATCCCCAATGTCAAAGGGATCAAGTTATGAAAAGAGAGCAATGGGAGGGAATCTTACAGCGGTAGCTCAGGTATTATGTGGAATAGAAAGGGTTAATTCCGAGCACTACTTCAAACCAACCACAACTGCAAGACAAGGGTCATTGGTTCACATCGGGAAAAGGGAATTTCAGGGTTGATGGCAGGAAGCACCTTATCACACAGATTGTTTAATACCAGAGTGGGAGCAATGATCTCTGACATTGCTCAGGAGGTGGTTAGATGCTGTGGGGGTTTCGTTTAGTTTTGTTTAGAGATACAGCACTGAAACAGGCCCTTCGGCCCACCGAGTCTGTGCCAACCATCAACCACCCATTTATACTAATCCTACACTTATCCCATATTCCTACCACATCCCCACCTGTCCCTATATTTCTCGACCACCTACCTCTACTAGTGGCAATTTATAATGGCCAATTTACCTACCAACTTGCAAGTCTTTTGGCTTGTGGGAGGAAACCGGAGCACCCGGAGAAAACCCACGCAGACACAGGGAGAACTTGCAAACTCCACACAGGCAGTACCCAGAATTGAACCCGGGTCACTGGAGCTGTGAGGCTGCGGTGCTAACCACTGCGCCACTGTGCCGCCCATATGGTTATGGGGGTGCAACCATGGGTTTCCATGGAAGGATGGCCTGGAGGGACTGAATGGCCTTCCTCACCTGTACTAATCTTTTGTGATCTTTGTGAACTCCTGTTTATATACAGTACATAGTGGGTAAAAGAGAATGATTCATTCCTGTCTGGTACTGTAGGTCCATGTGTATCTCAGTGTCCGATCCTGTACAAGTACAGTACACTGTGTAAAAGGGAATGATTCATTCCTGTCTGGTACTGTATGGTCCGTGCGTATCTCAGTGTCAGCTCCTGTACAGTACACAGTAGGTAAAAGAGAATGATTCATTCCTGTCTGGTACTGTATGGTCCGTGTGTGTCTTAGTGTCAGATCCTGTACAGTACACAGTGCGTAAAAGAGAATGATTCATTCCTGTCTGGTACCTTATGGTCCATGTGTGTCTTAGTGTCAGATCCTGTACAGTACACAGTGGGTAAAAGAGAGTGATTCATTCCTGTCTGGTACTGTATGGTCCGTGTGTGTCTTAGTGTCAGATCCTGTACAAGTTTGGCAGGGGGATGGGAACCACGGATCAGTGGATGGGGTAGCTGTTGAACAGGCAGATACCGAGTGCAGAGAGTCTGTGAGGAAGGTTAGACAGTTGACAGGGCAAAGTTGCAGCCAGTATGATGGGTTGAAGTGTGTCTATTTTAACGCAAGAAGTGTCAGGAATAAGGGTGATGAACTTAGAGCATGGATCAGTACTTGGAGCTACGATGTTGTGCCCATTACGGAGACGTGGATATCACAGGGGCAGGAATGGATGTTGGATGTTCCGGGGTTTAGATGTTTCAAAAGGAATAGGGAGGGAGGTAAAAGAGGTGGGGGAGTGGCGTTGCTAATTAGGGATAGTATCACAGCTGCAGAAAGGGAGGTCGTCAAGGAGGGTTTGTCTGCTGAGTCATTATGGGTGGAAGTCAGAAACAGGAAAGGAGCAGTCACTTTGTTGGGAGTTTTCTATAGACCCCCCAATAGCAACAGAGACATGGAGGAACAGATTGGGAGGCAGATTTTGGAAAGGTGCAGAAGTAACAGGGTTGTTGTCATGGGTAACTTCAACTTCCCTACTATTGATTGGAACCTCCTTAGTGCAAATAGTTTGGATGGAGCAGTTTTTGTCAGGTGTGTCCAGGAAGGTTTCCTGACTCAATATGTAGATAGGCCGACTAGAGGGAAACTATGTTGGACTTGGTGCTTGGCAACAAACCAGGCCAGGTGGCAGATCTCTCGGTGGGAGAGCATTTCGGTGATAGTGATCACAACTCCCTGACCTTTACTATAGTCATGGAGAGGGACAGGAGCAGACGGGATGGGAAAATGTTTAATTGGGGGAGGGGGAATTACAATGCTATTAGGCAGGAACTGGGGAGCATAAATTGGGAACAGATGTTCTCAGGGAAATGCACGACAGAAATGTGGAGGTTATTTAGGGAGCACTTGCTGCGACTGCTGGATAGGTTTGTCCCGATGAGGCAGGGAAGGGATGGTAGGGTGAAGGAACCTTGGATGACAAGAGATGTGGAACAGCAAGTCAAGAGGAAGAAGGAAGCTTACTTAAAGTTGAGGAAGCAAGGATCAGACAGGGCTCTAGAGGGTTACAAGGTAGGCAGGAAGGAACTGAAGAATGGACTTAGGAGAGCTAGAAGGGGACATGAAAAAGTCTTGGCGGGTAGGATAAAGGAAAATCCCAAGGCATTCTACACTTATGTGAGGAACAAGAGGATGGCCAGAGTGAGGGTAGGGCCGATCAGGGATAGTGGCGGGAACTTGTGCCTGGAGTCGGAGGAGGTAGGGGAGGTCCTAAATGAATATTTTGCTTCAGTATTCACTAGTGAGAGGGACCTGGTCCTTTGTGAGGACAGCGTGGAACAGGCTGATATGCTCGAACAGGTTGAGGTTGAGAGGGAGGATGTGCTGGAAATTTTGAATGATATGAGGACAGATAAGTCCCCGGGGCCAGACGGGATATACCCAAGGATATTACGGGAAGCGAGGGAAGAGATTGCTGCGCCTTTGGCGATGATCTTTGCGTCTTCACTGCCCACTGGAGTAGTACCGGATGATTGGAGGGTGGCAAATGTTGTTCCCTTGTTCAAGAAAGGGAATAGGGATAACCCTGGGAATTATAGACCAGTCAGTCTTACGTTGGTAGTGGGCAAATTATTGGAGCGGATTCTGAGAGACAGGATTTATGATTATTTGGAAAAGCATGGTTTGATTAGAGACAGTCAGCATGGCTTTGTGAGGGGCAGGTCATGCCTCACAAGCCTTATTGAATTCTTTGAAGATGTGACAAAACACATTGATGAAGGAAGAGCAGTGGATGTGGTGTATATGGATTTTAGCAAGGCGTTTGATAAGGTTCGCCATGGTCGGCTCATTCAGAAAGTAAGGAGGCATGGGATTCAGGGAAAGTTGGCTGTCTGGATACAAAATTGTTTGGCCCATAGAAGTCAGAGGGTGGTAGTAGATGGAAAGTATTCAGCATGGAGCTCGGTGACCAGTGGTGTTCCACAAGGATCTGTTCTGGGACCTCTGCTCTTTGTGATTTTTATAAATGACTTGGATGAGGAAGTGGAAGGCTGGGTTAGCAAGTTTGCCGATGACACGAAGGTTGCTGGAGTTGTGGATAGTGAGGAAGGCTGTTGTAGGTTGCAACGGGACATTGACAGGATGCAGAGCTGGGCTGAGAAGTGGCAGATGGAGTTCAACCTGGAAAAGTGTGAAGTAATTCATTTTGGAAGGTCGAATTTGAATGCGGAATACAGGCTTAAAGACAGGATTCTTGGTAGTGTGGAGGAACAGAGGGATCTTGGAGTCCATGTCCATAGATCGCTCAAAGTTGCCACCCAAGTTGATAGGGTTGTTAAGAAGGCGTATGGTGTGTTGGCTTTCATTAACAGGGGGATTGAGTTTAAGAGCTGCGAGGTTATGCTGCAGCTCTATAAGGCCCTGGTTCGACCACACTTGGAATATTGTGATCAGTTCTGGTCACCTCATTATAGGAAGGATGTGGAAGCTTTAGAGAGGGTGCAGAGGAGATTTACCAGGATGCTGCCTGGACTGGAGGGCATGTCCTACGAAGAAAGATTGAGGGACTTTTCTCATTGGAGCGAAGAAGGATGAGAGGTGACTTGATAGAGGGGTACAAGATGATGAGAGGCATAGATAGAGTGGATAGTCAGAGACTTTTTCCCAGGGTGGAAAGGGCTATCACCAGGGGCCATAATTTTAAGGTGATTGGAGGAAGGTTTCGGGGAGATGTCAGAGGTAGGTTCTTTACACAGAGAGTGGTGGGTGCGTGGAATGCGCTGCCAGCGGTGGTAGTAGAAGCAGATACATTAGGGGCATTTAAGCGACTCTTGGATAGGTACATGGATGATAGTAGAATGAAGGGTAGGTAGTTAGTTTGATCTTAGAGTAGGTTAATAGGTACGGCACAACATCGTGGGCCGAAGGGCCTGTACTGTGCTGTACTGTTCTATGTTCTATGTTTAAGTACAGTACACTGTGTGAAAGAGAATGATTCATTCCTGTCTGGTACTGTATGGTCCGTGTGTGTCATAGTGTCAGATCCTGTACAAGTACAGTACACAGTGCGTAAAAGGGAATGATTCATTCCTGTCTGGTACTGTATGGTCCGTGTGTGTCTTAGTGTCAGCTCCTGTACAAGTAAAGTACACAGTGCGTAAAAGGGAATGATTCACTCTTATCTGGTGTGTGTCTTAGTGTCAGCTCCTGTACATGTACAGTGCACAGGGGTAAAAGGGAATGATTCAGGCGTGTAGTTTAGAATTAAAATAAAAAAGGCAATTTAAAAGCACTGAATTAAGATATACTTATATAAATATCAAAATGTATAGTCTCAGAAACTTCTTAATTTTATTTTGTAAATGGGATGTTGGATTAAGATGTGAAGGATAGGACAAGTAGGTATTAATAATTGCGAGTTCTCACAAGATTGGACAGTGAGAGGCTTTGTTTATCAGTGTGATTACTTGTGAAATGTGCAGAGATTGTGTGAAGAAGGAAGGAGAGATGTGGCAAAGAAAGAAGTGAAAAAAACATTTGGCTTTACGTCATTGACGCCTACTTGTTGCATATTAATAAAAAGAGCACAACACTGCTCAAAACCATTCGTTCCCTTTAAAAAAGAACAGTTTAAATAATTCAGTTACTTGTTGAGCATCAAGGTGATTCTGATTATCTTGTTAGTTATGAGTCAAAGCTGAAAATTTTGTTTTTTTCACTTTGGAATAAGAGAGCACACTGTTACAACTATAGGAGCTGTCAATCGTTTAGTGTCTCTTTCTTGAGAAGTCTTCCTGATATGTCTCTGTAGATGTGGTGGTGATCTGTAGCACACATCAGAATTCAAAGTGTCACTGCCAAATAGACAGTTTATCTGTTTTAGAAGGTTAATAAATTAACCGGCCTGTACTCAGCTTGACCTAATAGGCTGGAACCATCAAAGGAGAGAGCCAATCCATTGGGGGCAAGGGCTGGGGAGGGTTGCCAAAGCTACAGGATTGTCCCGAACTCTCCGAAAGTAAAGTTTAATCTCTGAGCAACCCAAGAAAAAATTCATAAGGGCATTAAAAATAAATTGCATTTTATTCATCTTCTGGGAACACTTTTGTTTCTTAGATTGGGGGAGATGGGAGGTCATGTGATGAAACCCCCAGCAAACACATCCAACTAGAGGTGGGGGGCAATGAGAAAAAGCTGACTTGTCTGGGGCCAGGAGGAGCACAAAAATCATTGTGTGTTACTGTACAGATGGCCATTCAGTCCATCATGCTTGTGCCAACTCTTTAAAAGAGCTATCCAATTAGTTCCACTCTCCTGCTCTTTCCCCATAGCTCTGCAAAAGTTTCCTTTACAAGTATTTAGCCAATTCCATTTTGAATGTTACTTTGGAAATCTACTTCCGCCACCCTTTCAGACCTTGCATTCCACTCATAATTCTGAACACCTCTATTAAATCTCCTCTTAACCGTCTCTGCTCTGAGGAGAACATCCCCAGCTTCTCCAGTCTGTCCATGTAACTGAAGTCCCTCATCCCTGGTACCATTTTAGTAAATCTCCTCAGCACCCTCTCTAAGGCCTTGACATCCTTCCTAAAGTCTGATAGCTGGAATTGAACACAGTACTCCCGGAGAGGCTTTAAAATCTTTTCTTCTAAAAATCCCTGGAAATGTAGCTTTTATTTTTGAGTGAAGATCTCATTAAGGACTCGAGGGTGAGATCACTCAATGCCTGATACAACTAGACTGAGCCTACGTGACACCTGTCCATTGGTACATGAAAATTGCAAGCGTCATCATAAAATTGGCATCAGACCCCAATTTGCATAATTAAAGGGCCACCCGCCTGTTTTGAGCACTCTTGAATCAGGCATGCTTCGGATGACATGGGGCATCCAAGGTTTTCACCTCATTTTTCTCCACCAGTTGCCTGTCCTTCAGGTGAGAAACATAGCCAAGGGTTGAAAATGGCTTGCCTCCAGAGTAGCCTTGTTATGGACACCTCCATCCCAAAACAAAATAAAGCACAAAGGAAGATAACAGGTGGGAGAGAAGATGACTTTACATCATGTGGCTATCGGGAGATATCAGGTTGAGCTTTTCAGGCTTCAAAATCCTTTAGATTGTGATGAATTGAGAAGACTGAGACAGGAGAGGCAATCCACATTTGTGAGACCCCAGGAAAGACGTTAGAGCAAGAGACAGTGAGGTGAGTCTTGGTTTGAAGGCTTATAAAACAAGCCCCGGGTTCCGGTGTAGCAGACTAGGATAAAGAAATTATCTTCTACTGTTTCATGTTTCATCAACATAGCAATCTTTTTTTGGGTTTTTTTGTAGGGAAAAGGCCCTGCTCAAAACTCCAACCTCCCACCTTAGTTTCCACAGGAAACTGTGTTTTGAATTACTTTGTTTTGTGTCTGCATTTTTTTACCTAACTGCACCCAAAAAGGCACAGGGTTACAGCCCAGACTGTGCTGTGCAGAGTGCAAATCTGCATTTTCTGTAACAGCAACTTGCTAACATTGTAAAAAAATTCCCAACAACCTTCACGGGAGCATTATCAAACAAAATTTGACATTCAACCACACAAAGAGGTTGGTTTTAAGCAGCATCTTAAAGGAGGAGGGAGAGGTAGAGGGGCTGGAAAAAAACTCTTGCCTTTACATAGTGCCTTTCACAACTACAGGACGTCCCAAAACACTTTTCAACCAATGAATTACTTTTGAAGTGTTGTAATGTAGGAAACACAGCAGCCAATTTGCCCACAGCAAAGCTCCCACAAACAGCAATGTGATAATGCCCAGATAAACTGTTTTTATGATGTTGATTGAGGGGTAAATATTGACCAGGACACCAGAGGGAATTCCCTGCTCTGCTTCGAAATTGTGCCATGCGATCTGTTATACCCACCTGAGAGGGCAGACGGGGCCTCGGTTTAACATCTCATCCAAAAGATGGTACCTCCAATAATGCAGCACTCCTTCAGTACTGCACTGGAGTGCTAACCTGGATTTTTGTGTGCAAGAGCTGAAATGGGACTTGAACACACAGACTTAGAAGCAAAAGTGCTATCCACTGATTACCAACCAACAATGCCTATCACTTAGTGAGAGAAATCCAGTGCTTAGGGCCTGGCAGCTGAAGGCATGACCAACAATGGTGGAGTGATGAGAATCAGGGATATGCAAGAGGCCACAATTACAGTTAGGTCACAGATCAGTCACGATCTCATTGAATGGCAGAACAGGCTCGAGGGACTGAATGGCCTCCACTTGATCATCTGTTCCTATGGGGAACCACTTGGATCTTCGAGGGTTGTAGGGCAGGAGGTTACAGAGATAGGAAGGGGCAAGGACATGGAGGGATTTGAATACAAGGATGAGAATTTTTAAAATTGAGGCAGATATAGGTCAGCGGGCAAAGAGGTGATGGGTGAAGGGAACTTGGTTCAAGTTAGGATCTAACCTGTTCTGTGTTTGATGGGGACAGTGTCGAGGGAGCTTTACTCTGCATCTAACCCTGTGCTGTACCTGCCCTGAGAGTGTTTGATGGGACAGTGTAGAGGGAGCTTTACTCTGTATCTAACCCCGTGCTGTACCTGCCCTGAGAGTGTTTCATGGGACAGTGTAAAGGGAGCCTTACTTAGATAGAACTTAGAAAGGAGCATGAATTAGTGAAGCTGAAAGTGGGGGAAGTTAGAAGCAGAGCACCCAACCATTAGTAAAAGCTGACACCATTTCCTGACAAGGAAATCTGTATCCTGTATTGGGACACTGAACTCATGAGCTCTGTTTCCCTCTCTGTTTTGCAGAGTAAATAAGGTCAGTGGTTGAAATTCACTTCTGTCCTTTGCCACATTTGATTTGCATTACCAAGAACAGGCAGTCATTGTACTGGAACCCATGCTATTTCCCTACATGCTTTCCGCCTTCAGCCTCAGCCTTTAGACTCTAGTGTGTTTCAAATTTAGCATCCGCCGCATTACTTGGAAAAAACATGAGGTGCATAAAATGAAACAGCATTGAAGAGGCTATTTGATCCACTGTGCCTGTGCCGCCTCTTTGAATGAGTTACCTAATTAGTGTCGTTGCCCCCACATAATTCGGGCAGGCCGGCAAATTTCCCCCTTTCTAACCATCTTCCTTTTGTTACTGTCAGACATGTCCAGTAATGCAGGTGATATCATGCTGTACAGCTAAGGGGGCTGGCCACAAATCTCTAAAGTTAATTGCTATTGGTGAGAAAGCTGTGGAGACTGGCGGGGACATATAAATTTCTAGTCCCACAGCAGAAGGTACCAGCATAAGGTTTCTTTCTCTTTTATACTGCCTGCATTGATAAACTGACTCTGGCCTACCTCCTTGCCTGCACCTGGGTGTCTGCTATCTTTGCCTCCCCTATTACATTAGCCATTTATTGTGTGTGAGCAGTATTGGTCAGCAGGATATCACAACCAAACTCAGCTTGATTGTAATATCACCTCATATTGACACGCATAGGCATCAAAATTCATCTGTGCCCCAGAGACTTCCAACAGGGGTCACAAATAACATTCTGGAGTGGAAACTCTTTGTGATTTCTTCCCCTTCCCTGAGCAATAGTACTCAGGTACTTGGCTGAGATGAGCTATCTCAGAGCTGGTATCGAACCTCAAGTCTTCCTAAGTCACTACCATAGTGAGCAATGCACGGACACAGAGTCAGAGGAGGTTTATTCACTCTTTTACGCTGGCTGCCGGGTGGGGGAGTAGGGGGAATAAGTGAGTACCATCTATGGTAGAGGTGAGTCTCTTCTGCAGAGGGTAATGAATGGGGGCCAGGTTGGGCGGGGGGGGGGGGGTGCACGGGGTAAAGGAGGCCGAAACTACCTGGACTCGGTACTCACCCTGGAAGAAAACTCATTTGCAAAAATAACTTGATTGCAAGTGTTTATAAATAGAGGAGGCATCATGTGACCGAGTTATGTGAGGATGAGACAACAGGCTGCAGAATTAAACCCACTTGTGACCTCTCTGCTGGTGATTTGTGTGCTGGAGATAATTGTCAGGAATTGTGTCTGCCCCTGACCCTGGAACAGCGAGTGGAGCACACTGCTAACATTCAAATTTCCAATAGTGAGCTCTTCCAGTGGCATCACACACACAGACACACGACACACAGACACACGACACACAGACAGACACACACAGACAAACAGACGCACACACACAGACACGCACACACACACACGCAGACACACACAGATGCGCGCGCACATACAGACACAGAAACACCGACACACGGACACAGACACACGTAGACACAGACACACACACACACACACACACTCACACACAGACACACACACACACACAGACGCACACACAGATGCACACACAGACAGACACACACACAGACAGACACACACACAGAAACACCGGCACACACACAGACACTCACACACAGACGCACACATAGATACACACACAGACACAACACAGACAGACACACACAGACAGACACACACACACACAGAAACACCGGCACACAGACACACACACAGATACAGACACACACACACACACACACACAGATACAGACACACACAGACACACGCACACAGGCACACAGACACAGAGACACAGACACACACAGACAAACAGACACACACACAGACACACACACACACAGAAACACCGGCACACAGACACACACACAGATACAGACACACACACACACACACACAGATACAGACACACACAGACACACGCACACAGGCACACAGACACAGAGACACAGACACACACAGACAAACAGACACACACACAGACACAGAAACACCAACACACGGACACACACACTCACACACAGACACACACTCACACACAGACACACAGAGACACACACACACACAGACACAAGCACACAGACACAGACAGACACACACAGACAAACAGACGCACACACACAGACACGCACACACACACACGCAGACACACACAGATGCGCGCGCACATACAGACACAGAAACACCGACACACGGACACAGACACAGACACACGTAGACACAGACACACACACACACACTCACACACAGACACACACACACACACACAGACGCACACACAGATGCACACACAGACACACACAGACAGACACACAGACAGACACACACACAGAAACACCGGCACACACACACACACACAGACACTCACACACAGACGCACACATAGATACACACACAGACACAACACACACAGACACACACAGACAGACACACACACACACAGAAACACCGGCACACAGACACACACACAGATACAGACACACACACACACACACATACAGACACACACAGACACACGCACACAGGCACACAGACACAGAGACACAGACACACACAGACACAGACACATACACACACTCACACACAGACACACTCACACACAGACACAAGCACACAGACACAGACAGACACACACACACACACACACACACACAGACACATACAGACACTCACACACAGCCACATACACACACTCACACACAGACACACACACAGACACACATAGCCAAACACACACAGACACACACACACACAGACACACACACACACAGACACACACAAACAAACACACAGACACAGACACACACAGAGACGCAGACACACACACACACACACACACACACAGACACAGATGCACACAGACACACACACAGACGCAGACACACACATACACAGACAGACACACACACAGACGCAGACACACACACACATACACACACATACACACACAGATGCACACAGACGCACACACAGATGCACACACACAAACACACAGACACACACACAGATTCACACACACAAACAAACACACAGACACACACACACAGACTCACACACACACAGACGCGCGCACACAGACACACACACACACAGACGCGCACACACAGACACACACACACACAGAAGCGCACACACAGACACACACACACAGACACAGACACACACAGATGCCCCATACACACACACACAGACAGACACACTCACACACAGACAGACACAGACACACATCCACAGACACAGGCACACACCCACAGACACAGACCACACACACACACACACACACACACACAAGGACAGGAACATTTGACTAGATTCTAAGGTCTGCTGCTTGGGCAAATGGGCAGTTACGCCCTGAAAATCGTGGTGAAAGACACACAGCCATGTTCTTACCATTGCTGTGGCCATGCCAGAACTCCCGCCGGACAGTTCCCTGGGTGGCTGGAGCCCGCTTTGCTCACACCCCATCGCCCACTGATCCCACCTATCTTCCACTAGCTCCCTCCCACAAACCCTCCCCCCCCACTCCTACGCCCACATCTCACCCCTCAGGACCATATCCTAAGCGGCCAGAGCCTCCCATCCCAAAACCTCCACCAAACCCAACCCTGCCCTTCCCCCAGGCTGCCCTGAGCCCACCTTGCCCGCCCACACCAGCCCCCAGTCCCTCACCCAGGCTGGCTGGAACCCCCTTTGCCCACAGTCTAGATAGGGCTTATTAAGTGACACAGTGAGAGAGACAAGCTTGGAGCTGTTGTCTCTGTGCCAGGTCTGCAAGTTCCAGAGTCCTTGCTTATGGATGCTCTGACAGCATGCACACTAGTCCTGAGTTCAAATGCATGTGATCAGCCTCTGGGTGCTCCCTAAATTCTGCGACAACCTTCTCGCTTTTATCCTAAGCAAAAAGATCATTACATGAAATCTGTGACATCAAATCTTAAACTTAGATCAGCTCAGCATTCCAGAAAGAGGGTCTCATGATAAAAGCTGCCCTTCCAACTACAGAATCTGTAAACATACAGTCATTAAACAGATAGACGTATCTATTAGAAGCTTAGAACTACACAATAGTTACCCAAAAATCGGTCCATTTGTAAGAGAACAGGGAGTGTACAGACTGCCGAGCGCATGATCAGATGTATATGAATGGGCTACAGCCCAGGGAAAGTTAGTTTCACCGCAGTGACTGACCAGTTTTCCAACAATAAAAAAGCAAAATACTGCGGATGCTGGAAATCTGGAATAAAAGTAGAAAATGCTGGAAATACTCAGCAGCTCAGGCAGCATCTCTGGAGAGAGAAGCAGAGGTAATGGGGAAATTCTAACCAAAATAAAAGGTAGGTTTGGGACAGGTAGGGGGTTAAAGTCTTAAAAATCGGAATTTCAACCCCTTTCGTCATGTAATCTCTTCTGCCTTCCATCCTATCATAGACTTTCCCTTTTATCCTTTCCTCCCCTCCCCTTTCACTGCCTCTGAACTTGTTACATTTCTAACTTTTGCCAGTTCTGATGAAAGGTCATTGACCTGAAACATCAACTCTGCTTCCATCTCCATAGGTACTGCCTGGCCTGCTGAGTATTTCCAGCATTTTCTGCTTTTATTTCAGTTTTTCAAGAAGTTGTGGTCACAACTAAAAAGCTGATTGCACATTCAAATTAAATCGAGGACAGAAACTAAATTCATCAGCGATCGGAACCAATTATCCCTTCTGATTTTGGTTTTCATCACTTCTCCTTCGTGCTTCCTCTTTTTTCTAATTTACTGTTCTGCTCGGAATAAACTGGGAGGAACTAAATGGCCTTGCACAGCACATTTAGTGCAAGCAGAATTATTCAACTGAATATTATCGTTACAGCGGATGAAATAATGAGAGTAAAGAAGAAAGAATCTGCATTTCTGTCGCACCTTTCCTGACCTCAGGATATCCCACTTTACATTCAATGAGCTACTTTTGAAGTGTAGTCACTGTTGTAATGTAGGAAATACAGCATCCAATTTGCACACAGCAAGATGCCGCAAACAGCAATGTGATAATGACAGATAACCTGTTTTGTGATGTCGGTTGAGGGATAAATATTGATCAGGACACCGGGGAGACCTCCCCTGCTCTTCAAAGTAGTGTCATGGGATCGCTTATGTCCATCTGAGAAATCTCTTAGCTTCCATGATTCTAGTTTTTTTGAAGCAAGGACTCTTTTTCTTGTTTCTTCCTCCGACTCAATCAGCAGGCCTAATTAATTTTATGCTAACTTATTTTTTCTTTGATTTGAGCCTTGTTGTACTGTTCAAGTGGATGTATAAGGTTCCACGGCACAATTCGAAGCAGAGCACTGGATAAATATTGGTCAGGACACTAGGGATATCCCCCCTCCTCATCTTCAAAACAGTGCTATGGGATCTTTTACATCCAGCAGAGAGAGAAGAAAGGGCCTCAGTTTAATGTCTCATCTGAAAGGGGGCACCTCCGACAGTGCAGCACTCCCTCAGTAGTGCACTGGGAGTGTCAGCCTGGATTATGTGCTCAAGTCTTTGGAGTAGGCACTACCCACTGAGCCATAGCTGGCACTAACTACGGAGTGGGAACCAGAGTGGGGGATGCCACAATTGCCCTCAGCAAGCATGAGTGAATTGTACCCTTTATTTTATATTGTTTCTCCATGCTCTCCTACCAAAATGTATCACTGAATATTTCTCTGCATTGAACTTCATCTGCCACCTGTCCACCCATTCCACCAAATTGTCTATGTCCTTTTGAAGTTCTACACTATCCTCCTCACAGTTCACAATGCTTGCAAGTTTTGTATCATCCACAAACTTTGAAATTGTGCCCTGTACACCAAGGTCTAAGTCATTACTCATATCAGGAAAAGCAAGGGTCCCAACACTGACCCCTGGGTCACTACAAACCTTCCTCCACCCCAAAAAACATCAATTAACCACTACTTTCAGTTTCCTGTTATTCAGCCAATTCTGTATCCGTGTTGCTACCGTCCCTTTTATTCCATGAGCTACATCTTTGCTCCCAAGTCTGTTGTGTGGCACTGTATCAAATGCCTTTTGAAAGTCCATGTACACCACATCAACAGCATTGCCCTCATCAACCCTCTCTGTTACCTCTTCAAAAAAAACCCCAGCAAGTTCATTAAACATGATTTTCCCTTAAGAAATCCATGCTGGTTTTCTTTAATTAACCTACATTTGTCCATGTGACTATTAATTTATGTCCCGAATTACTCTTACGTGATTTTCCCAATCACTGAAGTTAAATTGACTGGACTGTAGTTGCTGGGCTTATCTTTACATCCTGTTTTGAACAAAGGTGTAACGTTCGCAATTCTCCAACCCTCTGGCACCACCCCCGAGTCTAAGGAAGACTGAAAAATTGTGACCAGTGCCTCCGCAATTTCCACTCTCACTTCCTTCAGTGTCTTCGGATGCATCTCATCTGGTCCTGGTGCATTATACACTTTAAGTATAGACAGCCTATCTCATACCTCCACCTTATCAATTTTAAACCCTTCTAGTGTCTGAATTACATCCTCTTTCATCATTGCCTCGGTTGCATCTTCTTCTTTAGTAAAGACAGATGCAAAGTATTTATTTAATACCTCAGCTATGCCCCCTGCCTCCATGCATAAATCCTGCTTTTGGTCCCTAATCAGGCCTACTCTTCCTTTTACCACCCTTTTACTATTTTTATATCTATAGAAAACTTTGGGATTCCCTTTTATGTTAACTGCCAGTCTCTCTCTTTGCTTCACTTATTTGCTTTTTCACTTCTCCTCTGAACCTTCTATATTCAGCCTGGTTCTCAATAGTAATTTCTACCTGGCATCTTTTTTTCTTCTTTATCTTAATCTCTATCTCCTTTGACATCCAGGGAGCTCTGGAATTGTTTACCCGACCTTTCCCCTTCAGACTGTGCCTGAACTATCTCTTCTTTGAAGATAGCCCATTGTTCAGCTAGCGTTTTTCCTGCCAACGTTTGACTCCAATTTATTCGTCCCTGATCTGTTGGCTTTCCAATATGAGGGGTAGCAACTGTGTTACATCCCGATTTCTAGGCAGCAAATCAGGTTCAGGAGTCCATTTTCAGGACCGTCTTCGTTGTGGCATTTTGATGCTACTGAGTAGCTTACTAGGTCAGTTCAGAGGGTGGTTAAGAGTCAACAGGACCGGAGTCACATATAGGCTCAGACTGGGTAAGGACAGCAAGTCTCCTTCCCTAAAGGATATTAGTGAAACATTTGGGTTATTACGACATTCTGACAGCTTCATGATCACTTTTACTGATACTAACTTTACATTTCCAGATGTTTTTTTAACTGTATTTAAATTCTCAAACTCCCATGGTAGGATTTGAGTTCCCATTTTTTGAACTGGATTATTTGTCCAGGCTTCTGATCACTAGTCCAGAACGTAATTACCCCAGCAGTACTGGAATATACCACTTCGAGGCTGATGAACTGCTGAGGCATAAACAGGAAGCAGAAGCTGGATTCACAGAGAGGAAGGTTTAAACAGTGAGACAGTCTCAGAGCATAAGCCTCCCGAGGGCCAGGCTTTGCAAGTATCTGCCTGCTATGCCTCTTTGCCCTGTGAAAATGATATACGGTACAAAAACAGCTGTGTTCTGCACTCTTCCAATTCTGGCCCTCTGTGAATTCCCCATTTTCTTGCCACACCATTGGCAGCAGTGCCTTCAGCTGCCAAGGCACAAAGCACTGGAATTCCCTTCCTGAACCTCTCGGCCTCTACCTCCCTCCTCCTTTAAGACGCTACCTATTTGTCCAAGCTTTTTCTAACCTGTCCTAATATCCGAATATCTTCATATGTGACTCAGTGTCTAATTTGGTTTGATATCGCTCCTCTGAAGTGCCTTAGGATTTTAGTTTAGAGATACAGCACTGAAACAGGCCCTTCGGTCCACCGAGTCTGTGCCGACCATCAACCACCCATCTATACCAATCCTACACCAATCCCATATTCCCACCACATCCCCACCTGTCCCTATATTTCCCTACCACCTACCTATACTAGGGGCAATTTATAATGGCCAATTAACCTGCAAGTCTTTGGCATGTGGGAGGAAACCGGAGCACCCGGAGGAAACCCACGCAGACACAGGGAGAACTTGCAAACTCCACACAGGCAGCACCCAGAGTCCAGGGTCCCTGGAGCTGTGAGGCTGCGGTGCTAACCACTGCGCCACTGTGCCGCCCCTGTTTTTTAAAAGGAACTATATTAATACAACTTGTTGGTTGAGGGAGTGGAAGTTAAATATTAGCTATTGAGTCAGCGCTGAAAAAACACAGGATGTAAAGTAGAAAAAAAACACTGATGGCAGAAATTTTATCTGAAACATCATTTCAGTTATAGTAGTGGCTTCTACTTGTGTTTGGAGTCAGTGATACAGTTAGCGCTCAGCGGTATCACACCAGCTGCCTACACATTGGAAACTGAAACTTCCTGGGCTCGCAGAATCTTTCATATCTCAAAAGAAGATCTATGCTGAGGGGGATACCCGAGCAGTCAATCTATAGGCAATCATCTCATTCGGATCTACATTGACTCCTTGTCCAGAAACACCTCGATTTTAAAATTCTTATCCTCCTTTTCAGTTGCCTGCATGAATTCGCCCGTTCCTGATATCTGTTACCTATTCCAACCCTACAACCCTCTAAAATCACAGAATCAAAGAATGATACAGAAGGAGGCCATTTGGCCCATTGTGCCTGTGCTTGCTCTTTGGTAGAGCTATCCAATTAGTCCCACACCCCTGCTTTCCTTTCAAATATTTATACAATTTTGTTTTGAATGTTTATTGAATCTGCTTTCACAAAGTGCATCCCAGATCATAACAACTCGCTGTGTAGAAAAAATGTTTCCTTATGTCACTTCTGGTTCTTTTACCAATCACCTGTCTTTTGGTTACTGACTCTTCTGCCACTGGAAACAGTCTCTCCTTATTTACTCAATCAAAATCCTTCATGATTTTGAACACCTCTATCAAATCTCCTCACCTATTCTCTTTGAAGGAGAACAACCCCAGTCTGCATGACTGAAGACCATCATTTCTGGAACCATTCCAGTAAATCTCTGCCTTGACATCATTCCTAAATTGGTGCCCAGAATTGAATACAGATCTCCAGCTGAGGCCTAACCAGTGTTTTGTAATGGTTTGGCATAACCTCCTTGCTTTTGTTCTCGATCCCTCTTTTAATGAAGCCACAGATCCCATATGCTTTTTTAACAGCCTTCTCAACTTGTGCCCTGCCACCTTCAAAGATTTGTGAACATTAACCCCCAGGTCATGCACCATCTTGAAATTGTACCATTTAGGTTATATTGCCACTCCTCATTTTCTCTAAGAAAATGTATCACTTCACACTTCTCGGCAATAAATTTCATCTGCCATGTGTCTGCCCATTTCACCAGTCTACATCCCCTCTTGTCTCTTACTATCCTTCTCATTGTTTACTTTAATTCTGAATTTTGTATCATCTGAAAGCTAGAAATTATGCCCTTTCCAGGTCATTAATATGTATCAAAAACAGCAGTGGTCCAAATCCTGGGGAACAGCACTGGATCCTTCTCTACAGTCTGTAAAACAACTGTTAAACAATACTTTCTTTCCCTTAGCCAATTTTGTATTCACACAGTCACTGTCCCTTTAATCCCACAGGTTTTAATTTTGGTAATATGTCTATTATATAGTTTATATAGTACATCGTCAAACACCTTTTGAAAGTCTATATACACAAGTCAACAATACTACCTTCATCAACCTTTCCATTACTTCATTAAAGAACTCAGAAGTTAGTCTATGATTTCCATTTATTAATCTGTATTTTTTTCAAGTACCAATTAATTTTGTATTAGAACAAAGAACAAAGAAAATTACAGCACAGGAACAGGCCCTTCGGCCCTCCAAGCCTACGCCGCTCCAAATCCTCTATCTAAACCTGTCGCCTATTTTCTAAGGGTCTGTATCTCTTTACTTCCTGCCCATTCATGTATCTGTCTAGATACATCTTAAAAGACGCTATCGTGCCCGCGTCTACCACCTCCGCTGGCAATGCGTTCCATGCACCCACCACCCTCTGCGTAAAGAAATTTCCACGCATATCCCCCCTAAACTTTTCCCCTTTCACTTTGAACTCGTGTCCCCTTGTAATTGAATCCCCCACTCTGGGAAAAAGCTTCTTGCTATCCACCCTGTCTATACCTCTCATGATTTTGTACACCTCAATCAGGTCCCCCCTCAACCTCCGTTTTTCTAATGAAAATAATCCTAATCTACTCAACCTCCTGTATTTGCTGGGTTTATCCCTCTCCCCCTTTTTAAACATGTGCATTACACTGGCAATCCTCTGCGTTCCTCCAAATCTGGCCTCTTGCACATTCCCAATTTTAATTGCTCCACCATTGGTGGCCGTACCTTCAGCTGCTGAGACTGTAGGCTCTGGAATTTCCTTGCCTAAACTTCTCTATTTCTTGCTCTTCCTTTAAAACCTCCATTTTCTCCATAAAACATACCTTTTTGACCAAGCTATTGGTCACCTGTCCTAATATCGCGTTATGTGGCCCGGTGTCAACTTTCTCTGCTTTATCTTCCTGTGAAGTGCCTTTGGGATGTTTTATTATGTTAAAGGTGCTGTATAAATGCAAGTTGTTATTATTACTCAAATATTCCCCAAGGAGTCCCATTACTACCATCATAATAACTGTGGTGGGTAATAACTGCGGCTCTGTCACGGTTACTTCACCATGAGTTAGGGTTTACATTGCACTTCCGGCCAAATAACGCTAGTGGGAGCAGGAGGAGCTCTGAGGAATTTCCCAGCCCGTGGAGCCCACAACCTAGATGTATTCTTTCATATCATAGAATCATACAGACCAGCTGGAGGCCATTCGACCCACTGTGGCTGTGACGGCTCTTTGGCAGAACTATCTAATTAGTCCAACTCTCCTGTTCTTTCCCCATAGCCCTGCAAATTTGTCCTTTTCGAGTATTTATCAAATTCCCTTTTGGAAGTTACTACTGAATTTGCTTCCCCTGCTCTTTCAGGTAATGTATTCCAAATCACAACAACTTGCTGTGTAAAAAACAATTCTCCTCCTCTTCTATTGGCTTTTTTACCAATTACCTTAAATCTGTATCCTCTGGTTACTGACCCTCTTGCCACTGAAGACAGTTTCTCCTGATCTACTCTGTCAAACCACCTCATGATCTTGAACACCTCTATTAAATCTCCTCTTAAATCTCTGCTCTAAGAAGAACAATCCCAGCTTCTCCAGTCTGTCCACTTAAACTGAAATCCTTCATCCCTGGTACCATTCTAGAAAATCTCCTCTGCACCCTCTCTCTTGAAGGTTTTGGGCCTCTTGTACAGCGTAGGACCTGGGTACCAGATTTTCCTCTTTCGGCATAATACAGTTCTAATTTGGTTTACATACTTTAAGATGCGTCTGAATTCCAAGTACTAATATCACTCAATTTGAATAATGAGCCACCAGTCTGCGTGCAAACTCCATTGACTTTAAGGATGACATCACTGGTAGTGAAGGCAATTTCATTTAGGTCAAATTTAAAGGGATAAAAGCATTTAAAGGTGAGTATCACAAGAAGGGAGACAAAATGGAGATCTCATGAAAAGAGCATCTCAACCCATAAGCAGCTTCTGCTGAGTGTGAAGGGGCTGGAGATTGGTAGTGGAGCAGGATCAGGGAAAAGGGGCCCACCAGTACAGTCATGAGGGTGTGGAAACAAGAAATAGGAACAGGAGCAGGGCTAATCAGAGTGTCCGAGGCTGTAGACGGCTGGCAGGCCCAATGTGCGAGGTGGGCACTGCTGCTGTAGGTGGGGGACCATGAGGACGCCATAAATTCAAGGCATCCTCCAAAGACTTCATAAAATGGTAAAAATAAGTGTGGTTGCAGCTGCCAGGCCATTATTTTGGAGGGAGAATTCATCCACAGGATGACCTGTGGCCACAGCTGTGGCCTCTGGCACCCTGAGCTCTGGGGGATGGGAGAATTAAAGGAGGTCTCACTAATTCCTGGTCTGCTGCCAGGAGGTCACCTCCAGCCACCTGCCAGGCTTTGGCCTCAGTGGGGGTGGCCATCCGCTGTCAGGAAGATTCCAGAAGCCTCACCAATCAGCCCCCAAGTGGGCATTTAATTGCCACTAATTAGCTTAGCTAACTGCCACTGCCAGACGGGTAGCTTTTGCCAGTCTGGCCCCACCTATGACAAGATTGCTCGGAGGCGGAACACATGAGGTAGACAACCTGATGCACAGCTTTCTGAAACTCCTGCTCTCCCTCCTCCAAAGCTGCCTCTGCATGGCTGATAAGATTCTGCCCTTTGTGTCATCCTCATAGCTTACTCTCCCACCTCGCTTTGCATCATCAGTAAACTTGGATCATTACTCTCAGTACCTTAATCTAAGTTATTAATATAGATTGTAAATAACTGATGCCACAGCGCTGATCTTTATGGCACTCTGCCAACTTAAAAATGACCAGTTTATTCCGACTCTCTGTTTTCTGTTCTTTAACCAAACCCCTATCATACTGATTAATTACTCCTAATCCCATGAGCCCTTATCTTCAGCAACAACCTTTTGTGTGGCACCTCATCGAATGCCTTTTGAAAATCCAAATATACTACATTCAGTAGAAGGCTGAGGGGAGATTTGATAGAGGTATTCAAAATCATGAGGGGTCTGGACAGAGTAGATAGAGAGAAACTGTTCCCACTTATGAAAGGATTGAGAACGAGTGGGCACAGATTTAAAGTAATAGGTAAAAGAAGCAATGGCAAAAAAAGGAAAAGCTTTTTCTTGCAGCGAGTGGTTAGGATCTGGAATGCACTGCCTGAGAGTGTGGTGGAGGCAGGTTCAATCGAAAGGGAATTAGATAGTTATCTGAAAAGGTAAAATGTGTAGGGTTATGGAGAGAAGGGGGGGATTGGCACTAAGTGAATTACTCATTCGGAGAGCTGGTGCAGACGCAATGGGCTGAATGGCCTCCTTCTGTGCTGTAGCAATTTGGTGATTCTGTGACCTACCCAGCTAGTTACATCCTCAAAAAACTCTAATAGAGTTTGTCAAATATTATTTCCCTTTCATAAAACCATGTCCTTTCTTGGTTTCTAAAACTCTCCCAATCCTCGAGCTTACTATTATTCCTGGCACTATTATAAGCCTCTTCTTTTAATTTAACACTATCTTTAACCGCTTTAGCCTTTAGGTAGCTGTGGATGAATCACTTTTTCCATGAAGTCTTTATTTCTCAATGACTGGTACAGAATTACGAAAGGTTTCTTTAAATGTTCCCCATTGCTCATCTATCATCATACTTTTTAATCTAATTTCCTGATCTACCTTAGCCAACTCACCCCTCTTACGTATGTAATTGGATTTATTTACGTTTAACACTCTAGTTTTGGACTTAAGTACATTATTCTCAAAATCAATGTGAAATTCTATCATATTATGATTACTCTTTCCCAGATGATCCTTTACTATGAGATTACTAATTAATCCAGTCTCAATACACAAGAAAAGATCTAAAATAGCCTCTTTCCTTTTTGGTTCCATTACGTATTGTTCCAGGAAACTATACCAAATGCATTCCATGAACTCGTCCTCCAAACTATTTTTGTTGATTTGACTTGTCCAATTTATATGAAGATTAAAGCCCCCTCCCGTCCCAAGATTATTGCATTAACCTTTTTACAAACTCCTCTATTTCTTGCTTAATGCTCTGTCCAACAGTATTGTTTCTGTTAGGGGGCCTATAAACTACTCCCACAAGTATTTTCCAGCCCTTGTTATTTCTTATCTCCACCCATATTGGTTCTACTTCCTGCTCTTCCATGTCACTTTCTCACTGCGATCCTTACATCATTCTCTATTATCAAGGTTACACCTCTCCTTTTACATTTGTTCATTTTTTCGAAACATCATGTGTTCAAGAATATTTAGTTCCCAACCTTGGTCACCATGGAACCACATCTCTGTAATGGCTATTGGATCGAATCCATTTTTCTCTATTTGTGCCATTAATTTATCCTGCGACTAATGCAGATAAAACACCTTTAATTTGAACTTTTTATCATTTTTCCGATTTTAACTTATTCACTGATGTACTATTAAGATTAAACTTTTTGTCCCTTGCAGTCAGACTCTGCTTATCTTTATCTCAATTGCTATACTGCTCTGTGGCCTTATCTTATCTCTTTGGATTTATAAATTTTATCTCTCTTGAATCCTTCCCCGTCCCCGACCATTTTGTTTATAGCTCTATCTTCTTCCCTAGTTATTCGATTCACCAAGACACTGGTCCCATCCCAGTTTAAGTGGAGCCTGTCCCAATGGAACAGCTCCCTCTTTCCACAATACTGGTGCCACTGCCCCATGAATCCAAACCCCTGAATCCCACAATATTCTTACAGCAACACATCCACCTCCCTGATCTGTTTGATCCTATCCCAATTAATGTGGGACTCAGTCACACCCGCCTGGCCCTGAACACTAACCAGACCTGCACCACTACCTAACCTAAGGGGTGTGACTGCCTCCTGGATCAAGGTGTCCAGGTAACTCTCCCCCTACCTGATGCCCTGCAATGTCTGCACCTCGGACTGCAACTCAACAACGCCGAGCTGAAGTTCCTCAAGATGCAGACACTTACTACAGGCTACTTACTACAGTGTTTGTTCAGGATTGCAAAGCTCTCCATAAACTCTCACCTGTTGCAGTTACAGCAATATTGCTATTTTGTTTCCTTTTCTGTCTTGCAGTTTCCAACCGTTCTGCCAATAAGATGCTGCCTGCACCTGGTCCCTCGGCACCCAATCTGCCACCTCGCCATCTGACCAGCAAACCACCTGATATCATGTAAGTAAAATGGCACAAGAGGGTAAAGTAAGACTCCAGTTGATATTTTTGTTTACAGTAGTTGACCAATTGAAATTCATTACTCCCAGGTGCCTATCAGGCTGCCCTGTAGATTCTGCATATTGCTACAGCTCCACTACTCCTGCATTTAGCTGTTTGCTACAGATATCCCTCCCCACCTGCTCTCCCATCCACATAAACAAGCACACACTCACACACTCTCTCATATACACACACACACACACACTCTCTCTCATGCACACTCACACTCACTTAGGCACAAAAACACATCCTCACACACTGAGGTCCCTGCTATCACAGATGCTAATCTTCAGTCGATTCGGTTCACTCCACGTGATATCAAGAAATGGCTGAGGGGACTGGATACAGCAAAGGCTTTGGGCCCCGAACAACATCCCAGCTGTCGGACTGAAGACTTGTGCTGCAGAACTAGCCGCACCCCCTAGCCAAGCTGTTCCAGTACAGCTGCAACACTGGCATCTACTGACCTTCCCTCCATCACAAGGTCAGAAGTGGGGATGTTCGTTGATGCTTGTACAATGTGCAGAACCATTCCTGTCTCCTCAGATAATGAAGCAGCCCATGTCCATATGCAGCAAGACCTGGACAACATCCAGTCTTGGGCTAATAAGTGGCAAGTAACATTCATGCCAGACAAGTGGCAGGCAATGATCATCTCAAACGAGAGAGAATCTTAGCATGTCCCTTAATGTTCAATGGCGTTACCATCGCTGAATCCCCCACTATCAACATCCTGGGGGTTACCGTTGACCAGAAACTGAACTGGACCAGACACATAAATACTGTGACAAAAACAAGAAATGCTGGAATCACTCAGCAGGTCTGGCAGCATCTGTGGAAAGAGAAGCAGAGTTAACGTTTCGGGTCAGTGACCCTTCTTCGGAACGGACAAATATTAGAAAAGTCACAGATTATAAACAAGTGAGGTGGGGGTTGGGCAAGAGATAACAAATGAGAAGGTGCAGATTGGACCAGGCCACATAGTTGACCAAAAGGTCACGGAGCAAAGGCAAACAATATGTTAATGGTGTGTTGAAAGACAAAGCATTAGTACAGATTAGGTATGAATATACTGAATATTGAACAGCAGCAAGTGCAAACCTGAAGAAAAACAACCTGAAAAAAACAGTGGGTAAGCAAACTGAACAAACTAAGATGAAATGAAATAAATGCAAAAAAAGATTGTAAAAAATGTAAAAAGGAATGTAAAAAAAAAGGAAGAAAAAATAACTAAAAATGACTAAAAATGAAAGTAAAGTGGGGGGCTGTCATGCTCTGAAATTATTGAACTCAATGTTCAGTCCAGCAGGCTGTAGTGTGCCTAATCGGTAGATGAGATGCTGTTCCTCGAGCTTGCGTTGATGTTCACTGGAACACTGCAGCAATCCCAGGACAGAGATGTGAGCATGAGAGCAGGGGGGAGTGTTGAAATGGCAAGCAACCGGAAGCTCAGGGTCCTGCTTGCGGACTGAGCGGAGATGTTCCGCAAAGCGGTCACCCAGTCTGCGCTTTTGCTTTTACATAAATACTGTGGCTACGAGAGCAGGTCAAAGGCTAGGAATCCTGTGGCCAGTAACTCACAGAATCACAGGATAATACAGTGCAGAAGAGGCCCTTCGGCCCATCGAGTCTGCACCGATGCATTAAAGACACCTGACCTATCCACCTAATCCCATTTGCCAGCACTTGGCTCATAGCCTTGAATGTTATGATGTGCCAGGTGCTCATCCAGGTACTTTTTCAAGGATGTGAGGCAACCCGCCTCTACCACCCTCCCAGGCAGTGCATTCCAGACCGTCACCACCCTCTGGGTAAAAAAGTTCTTCCGCAAATCACCCTTAAATCTCCTGCCCCACACCTTAAACTTGTGTCCCCTCATAACTGACCCTTCAACTAAGGGGAACAGCTGCTCCCTATCCACCCTGTCCATGCCCCTCATAATCTTGTACACCTCAATCAGGTTACCGATCAGTCTTCTCTGCTCCAGCGAAAACAACCCAAGCCGATCCAACCTCTCTTCATAGCTTAAATGTTCCATCCCAGGCAACATCCTGGTGAATCGCCTCTGCACCCCCTCCAGTGCAATCACATCCTTCCTATAATGTGGCGACCAGAATTGCACACAGTACTCCAGCTGTGACCTTACCAAAGTTCTATACAACTCCAACATGACCTCCCTGCTTTTGTAATCTATGCCTCGATTGATAAAGGCAAGTGTCCCATATGCCTTTTTCACCACCCTATTAACCTGCCCTTCTGCCTTCAGAGATCTATGGACAAACACGCCAAGGTCCCTTTGTTCCTCGGAACTTCCCAGTGTCAAGCCATTCATTGAATACTTCCGTGTCACATTACTCCTTCCAAAGTGTATCACCTCACACTTTTCAGGGTTAAATTCCATCTGCCACTTTTCTGCCCATTTGACCATCCCGTCTATACCTTTCTGTAACCCAAGACACTCAACCTCACTGTTAACCACTCGGCCAATCTTTGTGTCATCCGCGAACTTACTGATAATGCCCCCCACATAGTCATCTATGTCGTTTATATAAATGACAAACAATAGGGGATCCAGCACAGATCCCTGTGGTACGCCACTGGACACTGGCTTGCAGTCACTAAAACAACCATCTGTTATCACTCTCTGTCTCCTACAGCTAAGCCAATTTTGAATCCACCTTATTAAGTTACCCTGTAACCCATGTGCATTTGTTTTCTTGATAAGTCTCCCATGTGGGACCTTGTCAAATGCTTTGCTGAAATCCATGTAAACTACATCAACTGCACTACTCTCATCTACACACCTGGTCACATGCTCAAAAAATTCAATCAAATTTGTTAGGCATGACCTCCCTCTGACAAAGCCATGCTGACTATTCCGAATCAAATTTGCCTCTCCAGGTGGCGATAGATTCTCTCCTTCAGAATTTTCTCCGATAGTTTCCCTACCACTGATGTGAGACTCACTGGTCTGTAGTTCCCTGGCTTATCTCTACAACCTTTCTTAAATAGTGGGACCACATTAGCTGTTCTCCAGTCCTCTGGCACCTCCCCCGTGGCCAGAAAGGAATTAAAAATTTGGGTCAGATATCCTGCAATCTCCACCCTCACCTCCCACAGCATCCTGGGACACAAATCGTTCGGACCTGGAAATTTGTCCACTTTTAACCCTTCCAAAACCTCCAATTCCTTGTCACTCCCTATGACAATTTGCTCAAGAACCTCACAGTCTCTCTCTCTATGTTCCATATCTACATCCTCATTCTCTTGGGTGAAGACAGATGTGAAGTATTCGTTCAACACCCTACCAATGTCCTCTGGCTCCACCCACAGATTTCCCCCTTGGTCCCTAATGGGTCATAGAGTCATCGAGTCATAGAGAGATACAGCACTGAAACAGGCCCTTCGGCCCACCGAGTCTGGCCATCAACTACCCATTTATACTAATTCTACATTAATCCCATTTTCCCTCTCACATCCCCTCTTTCCCTGGTTATCCCAATTGATAGAATATATTGGGATTTTCCCTACTTTTACCAGCCAGAGCTTTCTCATATCCCCTCTTTTCTCTCCTAATTGCTTTCTTAAGCTCCATCCTACACTTTCTGTACTCCACTAATGCTTCCACTGATTTGCTCTCCTTGTATTTGCTGAATGCCTCTCTTTTCCTTCTCATCTTACCCTGAATGTTCCTGGTCATCCTTGGTTGCTGAAAGCCTCTCTTTTCCTTCTCATCTTACCCTGAATGTTCCTGGTCATCCTTGGTTCTCTGCACTTGCTGCTCCTACCTATTACCCTCAAGGGAACATGTTGAGCCTGTACCCTCCCCATTTCCTTTTTGAATGGCGCCCACTGCTCTTCTGTAGATTTCCCAATAAGTAGCTCTTTCCAGTCTACCTTAGCCAGATCCTGCCTTATTTTACTAAAATTCGCTCTCCCCCAATCCAAATCCTTTTTTTGCAACTTGTCTATTTCTTTCTCCATAACAAGCTTAAATTGTACCATGTTGTGGTCGCTATCATCAAAATGCTCCC
This sequence comes from Heterodontus francisci, assembly GCF_036365525.1. Classification (NCBI taxonomy): domain Eukaryota; kingdom Metazoa; phylum Chordata; class Chondrichthyes; order Heterodontiformes; family Heterodontidae; genus Heterodontus; species Heterodontus francisci. The sequence goes on from NC_090374.1 coordinate 10,903,119, forward strand.
CACCAACACATCAACCACCTGTCCGGCTTCATTCCCCAGAATTAGATCCAGCAATCTACCATCCCTTGTTGGATCCTCTACATATTGAGCTAAAAAGTTCTCCGGTATACATTTTAAGAACTCCACTCCATCTAAGCCCTTAACATGATGACTATCCCAATTAATGTTGGGAAAGTTGAAATCACCTAATATACCCTATTATTATTTTTACACACCTCTGCGAATTGCGCACATATTTGCTCTTCAATTTCCCACTGACTATCTGGGGGTCTATAATAAACACCTAGCAATGTGGCTGTCCCTTTTTTATTCCTAAACTCTACCCATAAAGCTTAATTTGATTTCCCCTCCAAGATATCATCTCTCCTTACTGCAGTAACTGACTCCTTAACTAATATTGCAATGCCCCGTCCTCTTTTATCCCCTCCTCTATCTCGCCTGAAGATTCTATATCCCAGGATATTGAGCTGCCAATCCTGCCCCTCCTTCAACCATGTCTCCGTGATGGCTACTATATCACAATTCCACGTGTCAATCCTTGCCCTTAACTCATCCATTTTACCTGTAATACTCCTGGCATTAAAGTAGAGGCCCTCCATCCTGGTCTTACTCCCTTGAAGCTTACTTCCGCTGTATTCCCTCTGACTTGTTTGCTTTCCTGTGTTTAGCTGTGTCCCTATTCTGCTAGGAGTCTGCGTCCCCTCCCCCTGCCAAATTAGTTTAAACTCCTACCAACAGCACTAGCAAACCTGCCAGCAAGGATGTTAGTCCCGCTCTGGTTCAGATGTAGACCGTCCCGCTTGTACAGGTCCCGCCTTCCCCAGAAACGGTCCCAGTGGTCCAGGAATCTAAAACCCTCCCTCCTGCACCAACTCTTAAGCCACGCATTCATCTGTGCTATTCTCCTATTTCTATACTCGCTCACACGTGGCACTGGGAATAATCCAGAGATTACAACCCGAGAGGTCCTGCTTTTTAGTCTACTGCCTAACTCCCTGAATTCTTGATGCAAGACCTCATCCCTCTTTCTACCTATGTCATTGGTACCAACATGTACCATGACCTCTGCCTTATCACCCTCCCCCTTCAGGATGCCCTGCAACCATTCAGTGATATCCCAGACCCTGGCACCAGGGAGGCAACACACCATCCTGGAGTCACGTTGATGGCCACAGTAGCGCCTATCTGTTCCCCTGACTACTGAATCCCCTATTACTATTGCTCTTCCTCTCTTTCCCCCTTTCTGTGCAGACAGGCTGCGTGCAGTGCCAGAAGCTTGGCTCCGTCCGCACTCCCTGGAGGAACCAGCCTCATCAGTCTCCAAAATGGAATACCGATTTGCAAGCGGAACCCCAGGGGACTCCTACCTGCCTTTTTCTCTTGGACTGCCTGGTGGTCACCCATTCCCTTCCTTCCTCAAGTCCCTTCAGCTGCGGTGTGACCACCTCTCTTTACGTGCTATTCACAATGCTCTCAGACTCGCGGATGCTCCACAGTGTTTCCAGCCGCCGTTCCAGCTCTGAAACCCGAGCTTCCAGGAGCTGCAGCTGGACACACTTCCTGCACACATGCTGGTCCCGGGGACTGGAAATGTTCCCGGATTCCCACATGCAGCAAGAGGAGCAAACCATGGCTTTAAGCTCTCCTGCCATGACTAAACCCTTTAAATTTAAAACTTTAGAAGACTATTATAATTTTTAAAAATCAACTAAGTCTTGCTAAACAATGACTTTCAATTCAATCCAGTTTGAAAAATACCCACCATGACTTACTCACCAGTCAGCTGTGCTCTTTGGAAACTCCCGACTCCCCTCATGCTCTTTGAGGACAGGTAGGAAATGAAAGGAGCTCCTCGCTCCCTCCTCACCAAACTCCCTCAATCACAAAACCCCCACTTTAGCACTCTAATACAGCCCCAATTCAGCACTCCAGTGCAAACGAAGTCAGCACTGTAAGATGGCCCACTTTTATACTGTCTGACTTTGGCCCTGAAAACTGGTTTAAGCCAGTTATCTAATTAACAAGGTGCAGCTGCAAGCAGAGCCTGAGTGAACTCTGTTTAAAGCTGGTCTAAAACTCACCTTCTCCAACCCAAACAGCAACTGTTAAGTTAATTTGCTAAATAAAAGACGAGACTTTAGATAAAACTAACCCTTAATTACCCTCAGTCACAAAACTCCCACTTTAGCACTCTAATGCAGCCCCAAGCCAGCACTCCACTGCAAACTGACCTCCTGAATCCCCAGTACCTGTCCACCATCTACAAAGCACAATTCAGGAGCGTGATGGAATACTCTCCACTTGCCTGAATGGGTGCAGCTCCAACAACACTCAAGAAGCTCAACACCATCCAGGACAAAGCAGCCCACTTGATTGGCACCCCATCCACAAACATTCACTCCTTCCACCATCGATACACAGTGGCAGCAATGTGTATCATCTACAAGATGCACTGCAGCAACTCACCAAGGCTCCTTAGACAGCACCTTCCAAACCCGCAACCTCTACCACCTCAAAGGACAAGAGCAGCAGATGCATGGGAACATCACCACCTGCAAGTTCCCATCCAACTGATCTGACTTGGAACTATATCACCGTTCCTTCACTTTCGTTGGGTCAAAATCCTGAAACTCCCTTCTTAAAAGCACTGTGGGTGTACCTACCTCACAAGGGCTGCAGCAGTTCAAGAAGACAGCTCACCACCACCTTCTCAAGGGCAATTAGGGATGGGCAATAATTTGTTTTAGTTAGGACCCATCTTCCAAACTGGGCTGCCCCAAGTAGAGCCGGTGCTCGGCCAATTCATCCTAGTGTTTCTTAGGAAATGGCCACCCCTGAAAAGTTAAGGTGTAATAGTTTATTTATAAATACATTAACATATGAAAAGGGCCTAATGTCTGTTTTAGGCAGCCACAAGGGGAACCTGAAAAGTAGCCCAAACCAATAAGGGACACAGCCTGTGAAATTGGTGCTTTTCTCCCCTTTTTCCACTGAGGAAACCAGGACCAGTTTCTAACCTCGATTGTATAGTTGTCAGGCGAGGAAGGGTTGGGAAGGCTGTGATGCCTTCTCCCTAAAATGGCCTGCTAACAGTCACCATCACGTGAATCATGTACGAGTCAGTAATGTAATGGTAGGAGGAGAGAAAGTTAGAGATGGGGAATTATTGGTAGTTCATTGATAGTAGTTTGAATTCTGGGATGAGAAGACTGCTTGCTGTCCTGAGACTCTGCAAAGTCCTGATCGATCATCAACTACAACTTACTTTCTTTAACCAGAGAGTGGTGAGAACTCGCTACCACAGGGAGTGTTTGAGTGGAATAACAGAGAGGCAATTAAGGGGATGTTAGTAGTACATGAGAGAAAAAGGAATAGAAGGATATGCTGAAAGGAGTAGATGGAAAGGGGTGAGAGTAGGCTCGTGTGGAGTATAAACACCAGCATAGCCCAGTTGGGCAAATTGGCCTGTTGCTGTGCTGTAATATTCTATGTAATTCTTTAACATAGAAAGAACATCGCAAGGTATTTCACAAAGGCATAAACAACAACTTGAACTGCCAGTGTAGGGTTAAGTCAAGTCAAGTGTAAGACAGGATATGAAAGAAGGTCACCTGAGGTTATTATGGTACACCACACAAATTAATCAAACTGTCTGATTTGTAGTGTCCTGCGGTCTTTTGCCTAACAATGTGTGAGGTCCAGAACAATTGACTGTGGGTCAATTTATTAAATTGCAGTATAGGAGGAAATTCATGTCTGGAGAGTGTAGCAGGGAGGGATTTATAAATATTTCAGGATATAATCAAAGCCTTTCTACATGTTTATCAAATGATTGCTTGGAGAATTTTACAAGCTCATAGGGCCGCTAGTCTGTGTAGTCATTTAGTCCATGGTGGTCTTCCTTTTCAACCAATCCAGGGTTTGGGACTGGTCCAAACGGATAGTTAGAAGTCCTGCCCTACTGAGACCCTATTTCCCCCAAGAGGAGAATCCCAGCAACTCAGTCATCAGAGAGTTTAGTTTAGTTTAGAGATACAGCACTGAAACAGGCCCTTCGGCCCACCGAGTCTGTGCCGACCATCAACCACCCATTCATACTAATCCTACACTAATTCCATATTCCTACCACATCCCCACCTGTCCCTATATTTCCCTACCACCTACCTATACTAAGGGCAATTTACAATGGCCAATTAACCTATCAACCTGCCAGTCTTTGGCATGTGGGAGGAAACCGGAGCACCCGGAGGAAACCCACGCAGACACAGGGAGAATTTGCAAACTCCACACAGGCAGTACCCAGAATTGAACCCGGGTCGCTGGAGCTGTGAGGCTGCGGTGCTAACCACTGCACCACTGTGGATAACGTTGACATTCTGCAGCTCAGAAACAAGGCTGTACAGTCAGGTCTTCATACACATGGCTCCATACACCCAGTATATCTATATCCTCAGCCTGATAACCAGTGTCAGTGCCTTAGCCAAGATTACAGTGTATTTGGTAAATAGTTTGGTAATCTGATCACAGTCTTCCCAGCACTGTCAAGGAAAGTTCTGCATCAAGGGTACAGCCAATCAAAACCTGTTTACTATGACCGGTAGGAGCACTAATGGCTCTGAACACATGTAAATGGTTAACATCATTAATTTTAGGTTTTGCCAAATGGCCAGCTGGTCCTGCTCTCCTCCTGTTCAGGGGCAACCAGGAAAGGGCAATAAATGCCAGCCTTGCCAGCACTGCTCGCATCCCAAGATGGCTGGCCTCCCATCTCTCAGCCTCCATAAACTTCACTTTACTCAAAACTTTGCTGCCTGTATCCTAATGCATACTGTTATGATCAGGTGAGGAGGGGCCGAAAGGCTCCCCCCTTGTCCCTCTCCTTCTTTGACCACAACAGGGTTTATTTCTTTTAAATAATGGATATGCTTACCAATTCAGAATTTTTAACACTTATAGGTGCTATGATCATAAAAGGACCGATGGGACAGACTTTCTTGAGTTTAAACAAGAAAGAGGCTAGTTTATTGTACTAATTAGATCAAAACCTGTTCTAAGTAAAATAATAAACTACGCTCCAACTTTCATACACACGACACACACACACACACCAGACTCAGACAAGACTCACACACACACAAATAGGTTACAGAGTGAAGAAGAATAGATTGGTTGTAATACAGACCAGAACAAATAAAAGCATATACAGTCTATGGAGCCTAGTAATTCAGTCGCCTTCCGGCTGAACGCGTGATCTGAAGTTTCTGGCTGGTAGAGGTGGACACCTGGTTTAGGGTTTTCTTGGAGACAGTGCTGTAGATGGTTTTCTCACTGAGGTCTCTGTCTGCAGCAATGATAGACTTGGATGTTTTGTAGCCAGCAGGCAGGGTTCGAATTTACAGCATTGCCTGGAGAGACAGAGAGAGAGATAGACCCCCACTTGGGTCCTCCACTGGTCAAACTCAGGTGCTTGTCTGCTGTAGCGAAAAAAAAGTTTCACAAAGATGGAGAGACTATTACATGATTATCCAGTGCGTATGCTCTCTTTTGCATCTTAATTTTTTTAAATTCTTTCATGGGATGTGGACGTCACTGGCAAGGCCAGCACTTGATGCCCTTCCCTAAATACCCTTGAAAACTTAATGGCTTGCTAGGCCATTTCAGGAGGAAGTTAAGAGTCAACCACATTGCTGTGGTCTGGAGTCAGATGTAGGCCAGACCACATAGGATGGCAGATTTCCTTCCCTCAAGGACATTAGTGAACCAAATGGGGTTTTTTATGACCATCGTTGATACTTTCATAGCACCATTATGAGACTAGCTTTCAATTCCAGATTTCTTTAATAATTAATTGAATTTAAATTGCACCAGCTGCCACAGAGGGATTTGCACTCAGGCCCCCATGGCATTAGCCTGAACCTAATTAGTTCAAGTTTAAGAATTACAGCCTTGGTTCAAACATGCACAAAAGAGCTGAACTCAAGAGGTGAGGTGAGAGTGACTGCCCTTGACATCAAGGCAGCATTTGACCAAGTATGGCATCAAGGAGCCCCAGCAAAACTGGAGTCAATGGCTATCAGGGGGAAAACTCTCCGCTGGTTGGAGTCATACCTAGCGCAAAGGAAGATGGTTGTGGTTGTTGACGTCAATTATCTCAGCTCCAGGACATCACTGCATGAGTTCCTCAGGGTATTGTCATAGGCCCAATCATCTTCAGCTGCTTCATCAATGACCTTCCTTCAATCATAAGGTCAGAAGTGGGGATGTTCACTGATGATTGCACAATATTCAGCACCATTCACGACTCCTCAGATACTGAAGCAGTCCATGTCCAAATGCAGCAAGCCCTGGACAGTATCCAGGCTTGGGCTGATAAGTGGCAAGTAACATTTCCACCACACAAGTGCCAGGCATCTCCAACAGGAGAGAATCTAACCATCTCCCCTTGACATTCAATGGCATTACAATCACTGAATCCCCCATTATCAACATCCTGAGAGTTACCATTGACCAGAAACTGAACTGGAGTAGTCATATAAATACCATAGCTACAAGAACAGGTCAGAGGTTAACAGTTTGCAGCCAATAACTCACCTCCTGACTCCCCAAAGCCTGTCCACCATCTACAAGGCACAAGTCAGGAATGTGATGGAATACTCTCCACTTGCCTGGATGGGTGCAGCTCCAACAACACTCAAGAAGCTCAACACCATCCAGGACAAAGCAGCCCGCTTGATTGGCACCCCATCCACAAACATTCACTCCCTCCACCACCGACGCACAGTGGCAGCAGTGTGTACCATCTACAAGATGCACTGCAACAACTCACCAAGGCTCCTTAGACAGCATCTTCCAAACCCACGACCTCTACCACCTAGAAGGACAAGGGCAGCAGATGCATGGGAACATCACCACCTGCAAGTTCCCTTCCAAGTCACACACCATCCTGACTTGGAACTATATTGCCGTTCCTTCACTGTCGCTGGATCAAAATCCTGGAACTCCCATTTGGAGTGCAGTGATTCAAGAAGGCAGCTCACCACCACCTTCTCAAGGGCAGTTAGGGATGGGCAGTAAATGCTGGCCAAGCCAGTGTCACCCACATCCCAGGAGCGAATTTAAAAAGAAAATTCCAATCTCTCTCTTGGGTCCCATTCTTTCAGTGTTTACCTTTTGAGGTTCGTCACCACCAGTGTTAATGTACCAAGATGGCTTTGAATGTCTGGTTAATGGAAGTGAAGCCGGTAACTTATTCAAAATTCACAAGCTATTGTTCTGTTGGGAGATTAACCGGACATTCGTCTCCACCTAGATACCTTGGCATGTGAGGTAGTTCGATGAAAATTGCGGTGGCCATTTTAGCTGCTTTCTTTTTAAAGTTCAATTCAAGTTCTTTGTCTCCTGATTTCTTTTTAAAGTTTAATTCAGGTTTCCAACTGATGGATAAAAAATCATAATTCGACTTAACTTGTGTTTATGACACCTCCACATCACACGGAATGAAATGTGATGACAGGAGCATTTCATTATAAGCTCGTAGGTTAAAAAAAGAAACTGTACGCACACATTCATCCTCAAACACTCACTTCTCAATCTCATACTGCCAGAGTTATGCTCTGGTTTAATATTTTTTTCATCTGGGATTGGGCATGAGCACAACTGGGAAACTCCAGCTGCTCTGGCTGGGCTCAATTTGCTTGTTTTCCAGCATATACTAAATTTTCTCCCGCACCTGGGTAAGTTTCCTGGGACCCAATGAATAGGAATTTTGATATATGGGAGGGGTCTCTCCTACATCCACATCGTGTAGGGTTAGGGTTGTGCACCCTGGTTTGTCCCTTCAGATTTCTTTAAATGCTCTGAACAGCCTTGTTAGGGCTCCTCTTTGTTATGCATTTAAGTAGGAGAGTACAGTGTCTAATTTTCCCAATATTTCAGTGTTGGCTAACCGGACAGTTAGGGGTTTGATTTGGGAACCCTCCAGGCTCTCCTCTAACTCATCCTCACTGTCCTTTTCATCCTCCTCTGTCCGGACTGCCTGATAGACCTGGGCTTGGTTGCCCCCTTCCCTGCTGTGATACTGTTTTAACATGTTGATATGGCACAGCCTTTGTTTTTTTCTACCGTCGAGGGTGTCAATCAAATAGTTCACCCTGCCAATCTCTTTACTACTCTAGAGGGACCACTGAACTGGGCTTCGCCCTATATTGGGAGTAGTACTAAAACATCGTCTCAGGGCCAAAATGTTCTGGCCTTGGCATGTTTATCTACCTGCCTTTTCATAGCTGTCTGGGAGGTTTTTAGATACTCCTAAGTCACTGTACAGGCTCTCATGAGCTGCAACCGGAACATGGAGATGTACTCTAACATGGAGGCTCATCCCTGTGTCCCAAAAACCCTCTCCTTGATTAGCTCAAGAGGACATCTCACCTCATGTTCATAAACTAATACAGAGGGATTAAAGCCAGTGGATTCATTGGATAAGTCCCTGATGGCAAACAGAAGAAATCCCAGCCCTTTGTCCCAATTATAGGGGTACTCATAGCAGTATGTCCTGATCATTGTTTTTAGGGTCTGGTGGTACTGCTTCGAAGCCCCTTGTGACTGTGGGTGGTAAGCTGAGTACTTTAGCTGGGTTATGCACAGATTACCCATGACATTTAGAAAGATACCAGACTTGAAATTCGTGCCCTGATCCGTCTAGATCTCAGCCAGCAGCCCATATCGGGTGAAGAGTTAGGTTAGCCCCTCCGCCATTACCTTGGCAGAGATAGCTCTTCGGAGATTGGCCTCTGGGCATCGGGTAGCCACATCCATAATGGTGAGAAGATACTGGTAGCCCCTTTTGTTTGCCACACAATCCACCAGCACACTGCTGAATGGTTCTGCAAAAGCTGATATGGGAATTAGGGGTGCAGATTTTATTGCAAGTTGGTGCTTCCCCACAATCTGGCACGTGTGACAAGTTTTACAGTACTCCACCACATCTTTGTGGAGTTTTGGCCAGTCAAAATGCTGTCTTATGTGGGCTTGGGTTTTTCATATACCGACATGTCTAGCCTTTGGAAATTCGTGGGCTATTCTTAGTATTTCCTTACGGTACCTCGGCGTCACCACTATCATTGAACCACTGTTCGCTCTTCATCTGCAGGTCTGTGAGGAAGTCTCCACTTCCTCATCAGCAGCTCTTTCTTTAAGTAGTAGCACTCAGGGACTCCCTCTGCTTCAGCTACAGTTTGGGCAGTCTGTGCTAACTTTTTTAATGCTGGATCGGCTTGCTGAGGCTCGACCAAGGAAGACCTGTATAACACATCCTTTGGGTCCTCTAACTTCCCAAAGAAGGTTTCAGATAACCAGACGATAGAGTCATCTGTCTGCAGTGCCAGTTCATCCTCCTCTTACGGAGTTTGCTTGGCCACGGACCAGATCACCACACAACCAGGGAAAATGCCAGAGACCTTCTCCTGCAACTACTCTGTTGCCTTGACATCTTCCAGTCTCTCTAAAACCATTGGGAAAGCTACCATCTTCACCCCCGCCAGATCATTACCAGGAGCAGGTCGACTCCGTCCACAGGTAAACTAGGGACAATCCCCATGGTTACCAGTCCTGGAACAAGGTCTCACTCCAGGTGCACCCGATATAATGGTATGGGCATCTACTTTCCTCCAATACTATTTACTAACACTCTAGCATTCAATGCATTTTCGGGGGGAAAGGTCATTCCTTTTCCCAGCAGAAGGGATTGGGGGCCCCTGTATCCCTAAGTATGACTATGGGCTTGCTTACCTCACTCGAGAAGTATGGGGTCACTTTTCCTTGGGACACAAATCATGGTACCTCAGGAATTTTGCTAGCTTCTCCCACGCTCACAGTGGTATGTTTACTGGGTCTTACTGTTGCACTTAAAGCCACAGCCTGGTCTACTGTGCTTATCTCAGGGCCCTTTTTCCTGTACTGGTCCGGCGTGCCTTAATTAATCCTATTGGTTTTCCCCGTAAATTCTAGCAGTCAGCTCAAAGGTGACCTGCCTTGTTACAGTGGAAACACACAGGCTTTCGGGCATCAGTCCTGTCCTCAACACCGTCCTTTTTGGCCTGAGGAGGGCCCCCAGTGTGTCCAATTTTCCCTTCTCACCCACGGCGGTACAGGCTCCTATCATCCTCCCTTTTATCCTTTTCGGGTTTTTGGAGGTGACTAGGGAAGGGTTTTCCTTGGGGTAAGAGCTTGTGGCAAGCATAAATTCATCTGCCAGGGTTGCTGCCTGCCTGGCGTTTGGAACATTTTGTTCCTGTTCCTCCACATGGATTTTAATGGAAAGGGGAACCGAGTTTTTGAACTCCTTGAGAAGGATCACCTCTCTAAGGTTTTCATATGTGGACTGTATCTTGAGTGCCCATATCCATTGGTCAAAAGCGAGTTGCTTAACTCCTTGACACTTGAGATAAGTTGTTAAGGCTGCTTTTGGAGGGTTTGGAATTTTTGGTGGTATTCCTCTGGTGCAGCTCGTATGCACTCAGGAAAGCATTTTCGGTCATCTCATAGTCTGATGAACTCTAATCAGGTAACAGTGAATAAACCTCATGGGCTTTTCCTATTAGTTTGCTTTGCAATAGCAGGGTCCAGCTCTCTGCCAGCCACTTCAGCTGTTTTGCAAGCTTTTCAAAAGAGGTGAAAAATGCTTCCACATCCCCATCATTGAACTTTGGTATCAACTTGGAGAACTTTAAGAGCTCAGCACTTGGTCCTGAGCTAGGGGTAGTTCCATCACTAGCGGTGCCTTCACTGAATGCATTGAGACATCCCCTAGTTAGTTCAAGCAGCCTTAACTCCCTTTGGAAAGCACTTTCTTTTTCCCTTTCCTGATTCTCTCCTTCTCTCTCTGGAATTCTAATTCTAGTCTCTTTTGTTCTAGCCACATCTTAGCTAATGTTACTCTGTCTGTTTCCGACTCAAAGCCTATCTCTGAGTCTTCAGTTTCAGGTGCAAAATGGTTTGCCACAAGTTTTCGGATTTTGGGTTTCTTAGCTTTTGAACGATAGTAATCTCTAACTGCACAGCTACAATACTCAACTCTTCAATAGGTAAGGCATTTAACCTGTCACTAGTTACTAGGAAGATATTGGCCTCGGATGTGGACATTTTAGTACTCTTGCACTGAAAACCATAAGAAAATCTGTATTGAAGTTTTAAAATTTTTGCTCGGGATCAATTTGGTTTCCCACTTCCAATTTCTTGCTTGTCTTTGGGTTTCGATCCTGGACACGAGCCCTCAAATTTCTGTTATGATCAGGTGAGGAGGGGTCGAAAGGCTCTCCTCTTGCCCCTCTCCTTTGACCGCAACAGGGTTTATTTCTTTTACGCAGTGGATATGCTTACCAATTCAGTGAGTGTTTAACACTTTAGGTGCTATGATCATAAAATAACCAATCGGACAGGTTTTCTTGAGTTTAAACAAGAAAGAGGTTAGTTTATTGTACTTAAAATTAAAATCCAATCTAAGTAAAATAATAACCTATGCCCCAACTTTCTCACACACGCACACACAGACGGGAATCACACACACACAAATAGGTTACAGGGTAAAGAAGACTAGGTTGGTTGAATTACAGTCCAGAACAAATAAAAGAATATACAGTCTATTAAATAGTCATCTGGTAGTACAGCACTTAAGTATTGCTGAAAATAGGGACATGTTGTCAAAGCTTTTCATCTTGCACTCATCAGGACAATCCACAATAATACCAATGTAAGGAAAACAACAACTTTATACAGTACGAGAAGAAAGTGCTGGTTGGTTGGCAAGTGAACTCTGATTGGTAGCAGCATTGCCATGGAGAATGCACCAGTTTACAGTGACTGACAGTTAACTGCCAAGCTTTGTTTGAAATTTAAATCAGGCAGCTTGACTCTGATTGGTCCAGGCATTGCCCTGAGGAATGAACCAGCGAATGGCTGTCATTTATTTTGTTTAGCTGAAACAGGCGTAATGTGTGTACATAAATAAAAACAAGAAATGCTGGAAATACTCAGCAGGTCTGGCAGCATCTGTGGAGAGAGAAGCAAAGTTAACGTTCCAGGTCAGTGACCCTTCATCAGAACTGGCAAAGGTTAGAAATGTAAAAGGTTTTAAGCAAACAAAGCGGGGTTGTGGCAAGAGATAACAAAAGTGAAGGTGTTGATAGGACAGGGTCACAAAGAATAACTGACCAGAAGGTCATGGAACAAAGACAAAGACAAAGGTATATTAATGGTGTGTTGAAAGACAAAGTGTTAGTGCGGAGAGGGTGTTAATGGACAGAAAAATGAACAGCCCTGGCCCAAAACACAAACATGAAAAATGCAGTGGGCAGGCACATGGTAAGAAAAATGAATGATGAAACAAACTAAAGTAAAATAAAAAGAAAAAAGAATTAAATAACTGAAAATAAAAATGGGGGGCCACTTCATGCTCTGAAATTATTGAATTCAATCTGACAGACTATAGCATGCCTAATCGGTAAATGAGATGCTGTTCCTCGAGCTTGCGTTGATGTTCACTGGAACACTGAGCAAGCCCAGGACAGATATGTGGGCATGAGAGCAGAGGGGAGTGTTGAAATGGCAAGCAACCGAAAGCTCCGGGTCATGCTTTTGGACTGAGCGGAGGTGTTCCGCAAAGCAGTCACCCCATTTGCGTTTGTTCTCCCCAATGTAGAGGAGACCACATTGTGACCACATTTTCTAAAATTGGGTAAAGATCCTGCCACCAAGTCTGGTCCAAATTATATTTGTTATTTAATGGCTAGGAGTTTAGAACCCAAACTCCCCTGTTTCAATGTCAATAGTTCCTTCGTTTAGGATTCTCAAATAAGATTGCACTTGGCAGATTGGAAAAATGGCCAAAGATCCACTTTGCCAAGTCTCTGCCCCATTTGTGCATTGCATGAATTTGTGGAGTAGGAAAGCAAGGACTAGAATACCTACTTAAACAGGGGTAACTTCATTAAATGCCATTAAATACTAATCTGAAGCTGGCAATATCCCACACAGCATTTCCTGACTTTACAGAGTGCAAGACCATATGAACTCCACAGCCAAGATAAATAGGGAGCAATAAGTAAATAAGTTTGTTTCGAGGACATGTTGACTGCTACTGATGGAGTTTGTAATTGAATTCCGCAATTGCATCATTCCCATTACCAATGGAGTTCACAATGAAATTTCCCCTATAGCATCATTCCAACTCCCAATGGTAGTAACTAAATCCAACCAAATAGCTGTAGCCTGTGCCCATTGGTCTGGCAGTGTGATGGAGTAATGTGGTGGTCATCCCACTTATTCTCCAACGAGTCTCTGCCATGGACTTGATGGGCTGAATGGCCTTCTCCTTTTCTATGAGTTGGGTCAATTGTTCAAACACAGCATGTTAACCTGTACACAGTGGTGAACAAAAACGCAAGTTTCAGTTCATAACGTACTCATATAGAAACTCTGTACGGCCATAGACATGAAGGCAAGTGTTGAAAAAATATTCTAAATAATATCAAGTGTCTCAGACTATACCATGTTTGAGTTTTCCATTTCTGAGACTCTCCATTTTCAAATTGATTGCCAATTTTGATCAAATTGTCACTTTAATGGACCATTGCCTACCAAAAACATGGCTGGCTGTAGTCCAAATTTATTTTGTGTAGCATCCTTGCAGCCATTATGGAGGGGAAGTTTATATCCTGTCAACTTGAGTTATACTAAACCCAGAGTTCAAAACAGAGTGGGTTAAATCACTACACCACCCAGTGCCTCGGACTGTGATTTTAAAACAAGCGCTATGTGTGTAATAAAAATTACACAAGGCTCTGGTTGTAATAACAATAGCTATGGAACACTGGGGAGAAAGGAGAAGGTAATTTATATTTACTGTATATACTGTTATTATTCAATTGAATGTATTAAATAAATGTTTCCTCTATTATACTTCCCTTTTGCAACTCTGACTACATTAAGATTCATGGGACATCACTGCCCTCATATTATCCATAAATTATCACAATCTTGTTTGTGGGGGATTGGTGTGTGCAAGTTGACTGCCACATTTTCTACAACAGTGACTACACTTCAGAAGCATTCAATTGGATGTGAAGTGCTTTGGGGCATCCCGAGGTTGTGAAAGGTGCTGTAGAAATGCAAGACATTCTTTCTTTAATAATAACTGCCACGTTCACAGAGAAAGACCAGACTCAGCCAGCCTTTAAGGGGAAGTGTTCATGCTCCATTTGTACTTCCCTTGTCAAATATTCCTTCTTGTTGACAGCCCAACAACAGAAGAGGAAGAGGATGAAAACTATGATGACGTCCAAAGTGTTGGGCAAGTGCCACCGCCTCTTCCACCAATGAAACCAGAAGGTAAGGACTCATTCAAACCAAGGATTCCCAAAGCAAGTGAGAGTTTTTAAAAAGGCAAATGGAGAAAAAGGACTGCAAATAGGGGTTGGATGGTACAATGGGTAAGACACTGGCCTTTTATCTCTGCATTCAAATCCAGCCCAGACTGAAATAGGTTGAAATTCTCTGAGTGCTGGCTGGGGGTATTTTTCCCATTCTCAGGATGTGGACATTGCTGGCAAAGCTGACATTTATTGCCCATCCTTCATTACCTAGGAACATAGGAACAGCAGTAGGCCATTCAGCCCGTCAAGCCTGCTCAGTCACTCAGTCAGATTATGGCTGATCATTCACCACATCAATTTCCCGTGTTATCTCCATATCCCTTGATGTCATTAGTCTCCAGAAATCTATCGATTTCATACTCAGTGATTGAGCTTCCAGATCCCTCTGGGGTAGTTTCAAAGATTCACCACCCTCTGAGTGAAGAAATTCCTCCTCATCTCAGTCTTAAATGGCCTACCCCTTATTCTGAGATTATGTCCCCTGGCTCCAGATTCACCAGCCAGGGGAAGCATCCTATCTACATCCACCCTGTCATGCCCTGTAAGAATTTTGTAAGTTTCAATGAGATGACGCCTCATTCTTTGAAACGCTAAAAAGGAATGAAACCGGACGGACCACCCGGCATCGACCTAGGCACCGGAAACGACAACTGCAAACCCAGCCCTGTCAACCCTGCAAAGTCCTCCTGACACACATCTGGGGGCTTGTGCCAAAGTTGGGAGAGCTGTCCCACAGACTAGTCAAGCAACAGCCTGACATAGTCATACTCACGGAATCATACCTAACAGACAATGTCCCAGACACTGCCATCACCATCCCCGGGTACGTCCTGTCCCACCGGCAGGACAGACCCAGCAGAGGTGGTGGCACAGTGGTCTACAGTAGGGAGGGAGTTGCCCTGGGAGTCCTCAACATCGACTCCGGACCTCATGAAGTCTCATGGCATCAGGTTAAATATGGGCAAGGTAACCTCCTACTGATTACCACCTACCACCCTCCCTCAGCTGATGACTCAGTACTCCTCCATGTTGAACACCACTTGGAGGAAGCACTGAGGGTGGCAAGGGCACAAAATGTACTCTGGGTGGGGGACTTCAATAGTCCATCACCATGAGTGGCTCGGTAGCACCACTACTGACCGAGCTGGCCGAGTCCTAAAGGACATGGCTGCTAAACTGGATCTGCGGCAGGTGGTGGGTGACCAACACGAGGGAAGAACATACTCAACCTCGTCCTCACCAATCTGCCTGCTGCGGATGCATCTGTCCATGACAGCATTGGTAGGAGTGACCACCGCACAGTCCTTGTGGAGACGAAGTCCCGCCTTCACATTGAGGATACCGTCCATCGTGTTGTGTGGCACTATCACCGTGCTGAATGGGATAGATTTCGAACGGATCTAGCAATGCAAAATTGGGCATACATGAGGTGCTGTGGGCCATCAGCAGCAGCAGAATTGTACTCAACCACAATCTGTAACCTCATGGCCCGGCATATCCCCCACTCTACCATTACCATCAAGCCAGGAGACCAACCCTGGTTCAATGAAGAGTGCAGGTGGGCATGCCAGGAGCAGCACCAGGCATACCTCAAAATGAGGTGTCAACCTGGTGAATCTACAACTCAGGACTATTTGCATGCCAAACTGCGTAAGCAGCATGCGATAGACAGAGCTAAGCGATCCCATAACCAACGGATCAGATCTAAGCTCTGCAGTCCTGCCACATCCAGCCGTGAATGGTGGTGGACAATTAAACAACTAACTGGAGGAGGTGGCTCCACATATATCCCCATCCTCAATGATGGGGGAGCCCAGCACATCAGTGCGAAAGATAAGGCTGAAGCATTTGCAACAATCTTCAGCCAGAAATGCCGAGTTGATGATCCATCTCGGCCTCCTCCTGAAGTCCCCAGCATCACAGATGCCACACTTCAGCCAATTCAATTCACTCCACGTGATATCAAGAAACGACTGAAGGCACTGGATACTGCAAAAGCTATGGGCCCTGACAATATTCCAGCAATAGTACTGAAGACCTGTGCTCCAGAACTTGCCGCGCCCCTAGCCAAGCTGTTCCAGTACAGCTACAACACTGACATCTACCCTGCAATGTGGAAAATTGCCCAGGTATGTCCTGTACACAAAAAGCAGGACAAATCCAACCCGGCCAACTACCGCCCCATTAGCCTACTCTCAATCATCAGTAAAGTGATGGAAGGTGTCATCAACAGTGCCATCAAGCAGCACTTGCTTAGCAACAACCTGCTCAGTGATGCTCAGTTTGGGTTCCGCCAGGGCCACTCAGCTCCTGACCTCATTACAGCCTTGGTTCAAACATGGACAAAAGAGCTGAACTCAAGAGGTGAGGTGAGAGTGACTGCCCTTGACATCAAGGCAGCATTTGACCGAGTATGGCATCAAGGAGCCCTAGCAAAACTGAGGTCAATGGGAATCAGGGGGAAAACCCTCCGCTGGCTGGAGTCATACCTAGCACAAAGGAAGATGGTTGTGGTTGTTGGAGGTCAATCATCTGAGCTCCAGGACATCACTGCAGGAGTACCTCAGGGTAGTGTCCTCGGCCCAACCATCTTCAGCTGCTTCATCAATGACCTTCCTTCAATCATAAGGTCAGAAGTGGGGATGTTCGCTGATGATTGCACAATGTTCAGCACCATTCGCAACTCCTCAGATACTGAAGCAGTCTGTGTAGAAATGCAGCAAGACCTGGACAATATCCAGGCTTGGGCTGATAAGTGGCAAGTGACATTCGCGCCACACAAGTGCCAGGCAATGACCATCTCCAACAAAAGAGAATCTAACCATCTTTCTTTTTCTTTTTTTCTTCTTTTGGGCCTCCTTATCTCGAGAGACAATGGATACGTGCCTGGAGGTGGTCAGTGGTTTGTGAAGCAGCGCCTGGAATGGCTATAAAGGCCAATTCTAGAGTGACAGGCTCTTCCACAGGTGCTGCAGAGAAATTTGTTTGTTGGGGCTGTTGCACAGTTGGCTCTCCCCTTGCGCCTCTGTCATTTTTCCTGCCAACTACTAAGTCTCTTCGACTCGCCACATTTTAGCCCTGTCATTATGGCTGCCCTTGACATTCAACGGCATTACCATCGCTGAATCCCCCACAATCAACATCCTCGGGGCTACCATTGACCGGAAATTGAACTGGAGTAGCCATATAAATACCGTGGCTACAAGAGCAGGTCAGAGGCTAGTAATCCTGAGGTGAGTAACTCACCTCCTGACTCCCCAAAGCCTGTCCACAATCTACAAGGCACAAGTCAGGAGTGTGATGGAATACTCTCCACTTGCCTGGATGGGTGCAGCTCCAACAACACTCAAGAAGCTCGACACCATCCAGGACAAAGCGGCCCGCTTGATTGGCACCCCATCTACAAACATTCACTCCCTCCACCACTGACGCACAATGGCAGCAGTGTGTACCATCTACAAGATGCACTGCAGCAATGCACCAAGGCTCCTTCGACAGCACCTTCCAAACCCGCGACCTCTACCAACTAGAAGGACAAGGGCAGCAAATACATGGGAACACCACCACATGCAAGTTCCCCTCCAAGTCACACACCACCCTGACTTGGAACTATATCGCCGTTCCTTCACTGTCGCTGGGTCAAATCCTGGAACTCCCTTCCTAACAGCATTGTGGGTGTACCTACCCCACATAGACTGCAGCGCTTCAAGAAGGCAGCTCACCACCACCTTCTCAAGGGCAATTAGGGATGGGCAATAAATGCTGGCCTGGCCAGCGACGCCCACATCCCGTGAATGAATAAAAAAAAATACAGGCCCAGTTTCCTCAATCTCTCCTCATAAGACAATCCCACCATCCCAGAAATTAGTCTGGTGAACTTCCATTGCACTCCCTCTAAGGCAAGTATATCCGTTCATAGATAAGGAGACCAAAACTGCACACAGTACTTCAGGTGTGCTCTATAGAATTGCAGCAAGATATCTTCATTCCTGGACCCAAATCCCCTTGTGATGAAAGCCAACATACCATTTGCCTTTCTTATTAATTGTTGCACCGGCATGTTAGCTTTTAGTGACTCATGAGCAAGGACACCCAGGTCCCTTTGGACATCAACACTTCCCAGCCTCTAACCATTTAAGAAATACTCTGCCTTCCTGTTTTTTCCTACCTAAGTGGATCACTTCACACTTATTCACATTTTATTCCATCTGCCATGTTCTTGCCCATTCACTTAGTCTATCCAAGTCCGCTTGAAACCTCCATGCATCCTCCTCACAACTTTCATTCCCACCTAGTTTTGTGTCATCAGCAAATCTGGAAATATTACCATTGGTCTCCACATCCAAATTATTTGCAGAGATTGTGAACAGCTGTGGCCCAAGCACTGACCCTTGCGGTACCCCACTAGTAACAGCCTGCCATCCTGAGAATGACCCATTTATTCCTACTCTCTGCTTTCTGTCTGTTAACCAATTCTCAATCCAGACTAGTATATTACCCTCAATCCCATGTGGTCTCATTTTGTTTACTAACCTCTTGTGTTGCACCTTCTCAAATGCCTTCTGAAAATCCAAATACACCACATCCCCTGGTTTTGCTTTATCTGTGCTACAAGTAACATCCTCAAAAAACTCCAACAGGTTTGTCAAACATGATTTCCCTTCCATAAATCCATGTTGACTGTACCCAATTTTACCATTATTTTCCAAGTGTCCAGTTATATCATCCTTTATAATAGATTCTAACATTTTCCCTACTACTGACATCAAACTAACAGGTCTGTAGTTCTCCATTCTCTTTCCCTTCTTAAATAGTGGGGTTACATTTCCTACTTTCCAGTCTGCAGGAACCCTTCCAGAGTCTGTAGAATTTTGAAAGATAACCACCAATGCATCCACTATCTCTATAGCCACCTCCTTCAATACTCTGGGATGTAGCTCATCTGGTCCAGGGGATTTAACAACATTCAATCCAATTAATTTTTCGAGTACTACCTCTTTATTACTACTAATTTCTTTCAGTTCCTTGGTTTCACAAGTCCCTTGGTTGTCTAGTATTTCTCGGAGATTTCCTGTATCTTCTTCCGTGCAGACAGACACAAAGGGCTGAATTTTATGAGTCATAGAGTCATAGAGTCGTACAGCACAGAAACAGGCCCTTCGGCCCACCGCGTCCATGCCGACCATAATGCCTATCTATACTAATCCCACCTGCCTGAATTAATTCCATATCCCTTTATGTGTGAATAATTTACCCCTTTGATCCCTTTTAAACCTCCTCCCTCTCACCTTAAATCTATACCCTCTAGTTTTAGTCACCCCTACCATGGGAAACAGACTCTGGCTATCTACCCTATCTATGTCTCTCATAATTTTATATACCTCTATCATGTCCCCTCTCAGCCTCCTTCGCTCCAGGGAAAACAGACCCAGCCTATCCAATCTCTCTTTAGAACTCAAGCCCTCCAAACCAGGCAACATCCTTGTGAATCTTTTCTGCATCCTCTCTAGCTTAATCACATCTTTCCTGTAGTGCGGCGACCAGAACTGCACACAGTACTCCAAATGCGGCCTAACCAACGTTATGCGTAACATGACGTCCCAATTCTTGTACTCAATGCCTCGGCCGATGAAGGCAAGCATGCCATATGCCTTCTTCACCACCCTGTCTACCTGCGTTGCCACTTTCAGGAAACTATGTACTTGCACCCCAAGGTCTCTCTGCTCAACAACACTCCCCAGGGCCCTGCCATTCACTGTATATGTCCTGCCCTGGTTTAACTTCCCAAAATGCATCACTTCACACTTCTCTGCGTTAAATTCCATTTGCCACTCCCTTGCCCACTTTCCCAGTTGATCTAGATCCTGTTGTAACCTTAGACAACCTTCTTCACTGTCCACGATACCACCAATTTTGGTGTCATCTGCAAACTTAATAATCATGCCCCTTACATTCACATCCAAGTCATTAATATATATGACAAACAGAGGGCCCAGTAACGATCCCTGCGGCACACCACTGGTCACCAGCCTCCAATCTGAAATACAACCCTCCACTACCACCCTCTGCCTCCTATCACCAAGCCACTTTTGTATCCAATTTGATAGCTCACCCTGGATCCCATGTGTTCGAACCTTCTGGACCAGCCTACCATGCGGGACCTGGTCAAAGGCCTTGCTAAAGTCCATGTAGACAACATCTATCACCCTGCCCTCCTCAATCCTCTTGGTCACCTCCTCAAAACACTCAATCAAATTTGTGAGACATGATTTCCACGCACAAAGCCATGCTGACTATCCCTAATCAGACCTTGCCTTTCCAGATGTATATAAATCCTGTCTCTCAGAATCCCTTCCAATAACTTTCCTACCACTGATGTAAGGCTCACTGGCCTGTAATTCCCTGGCTTATCCCTGCTACCCTTTTTAAATAAATGCACAATATTAGCTATCCTCCAGTCTTCCGGTACCTCACCCATGGCTAACGATGATACGAAAATCTCTGCCAGGGCCCCAGCAATCTCCTCCCTTGCTTCCCATAGCATCCTAGGATACACCTGATCAGGTCCTGGGGATTTATCCACCTTCATGCGCTTCAAAACCTCAAACACATCCTCCTTTGTAATGTTGATATGCTCCAGGATATCGCTGTTCCCTCCCTTGAACTCACTAGCTTCCATGACCTTCTCCACGGTAAATACGGACGAGAAATATTAATTTAAGACCTCGCCCATTTCCCGTGGCTCCACACATAGATTGCCACACTGATCCTTAAGGGGACCTACTCTCTCCCTAGCTACCCTTTTACTCTTCATATACTTATAGAATCTTTTCGGATTCTCCTTTATCTTATCTGCCAGGGAAATTTCACCCTCCTAATTTCCTTCTTAAGTGTACTCCTACATCCCCTATACTCCTCGAGGGACTCGGTTGATCCCAGCTGCCAAGAGCTGACATATGCCTCCTTCTTTGTCCTGACCAGACCCTCAATATCCCTCGTCAACCAAGGTTCCCTAAATTTGCCAGCCTTGCCCTTCCATCTAACAGGAACATGCCGGCCCTGAACTCTTCCTATCTCACTTTTAAAAGCCTCCCACTTGCCAGACGTCCCTTTACCTGTAAACAGCCTCTCCCATTCAACTTTTGAGAGGTCCTGTCTGATGCCTTCGAAATTAGCCTTCCCCCAATTTAGGACTTCAACCTGAGGACCAGTCCTAAACTTTTCCATAACTATCTTGAAGCTAATAGAGTTATGGTCACTGGTCCCAAAGTGCTCCCCCACTGACACATCAACCACCTGCCCAGCCTCATTTCCTAAGAGGAGGTCGAGTGTAGCCCCTTCTCTAGTAGGGCCATCCACATACTGCTTCAGAAAACTAACCTGGACACACTTAATAAATTCTTCCCCATCTGATCCCTTAGCACTAAGTCCCAGTCAATATTAGGGATGTTAAAATCACCTACTATTACAACCCTATAATTCCTACACCTATCTGTGATTTCCCAACATATATGCTCCTCCACTTCCCTCTGACTATTGGGGGGCCTATAGTATAATCCCATCAAAGTGATTACCCCTTTCTTATTTCTAAGTTCTACCCATATGGCCTCGCTGGACATTCCCCCCGGGATTTCCTCTCTAGGTACTGCATGTATTGTCCTCCCGAATCAATAGTGCAACTCCTCCTCCTCTCCTACCTCCACCTCTGTCACGCCGGAAGGATCGGTACCCCGGAACATTGAGCTGCCAGTCCTGCCCATCCCTCAACCACGTTTCCGTAATAGCTATAATACCACAATCCCATGTACCGATCCATGCTCTGAGTTCATCTGCCTTACCTGTAAGGCTTCTTGCATTAAAGTAAATGCAGTTTAGCCTACCAGACCTTCCACTCTCCCTTCCTGCCCCTGCCCAGCCTGCCTACTGGACTTGCTTGCTTTAACCTCTACATTTGCCTCAACTATCTCATCGGAGAGACTACTACTTTGGGTCCCACGCCCCTGCAAGACTAGTTTAAATCCTCCCGAGTAGTGCTAGCAAACCTCCCCGCAAGGATATTGGTCCCCCTCCAGTTTCGATGCAACCCGTCCTTCTTGTACAGGTCACCTCTGCACCAGAAGAGATCCCAATGATCCAAATAGCTGAAGCCCTCACGCCTACACCAGCTCTTCAGCCACGCATTCATTTGCCTAATCCTCCTATTCCTACCCTCACTAGCACGTGGCACAGGGAATAATTCTGAGATTACAACCCTAGAGGTCCTACTTTTTAACCTTCTGCCTAACTCCCTATATTCACTTTGCAGGACCTCATCTCTTTTCCTGCCATGTCGTTAGTTCCAATATGCACCACGACCTCTGGCTGCTCACCCTCCCCTTTCAGAATGTCCTGCAGCCGTTCCAAGACATCCTTGACCCTAGGACCATACCATCCTGGAGTCTCGTTTGTGGCCACAGAAACACCTATCTGCACCCCTTACGATAGAATCCCCTATCATTATAGCTCTTCCAACCCTTTTCCTCCCCTGCTCTGCAGCAGACCCCTCTGTGGTGCCACGCACTTGGCTGTTGCTGCTTTCCCCTGGGAGGTCATCACCCCCCAACAGTATCCAAAGTGGTATATCTGTTTGAGAGGGGGATGGTCACAGAGGACTCCTGCACTACCTGCCTGCGCCTACTATTCCGTCTGGTGGTCACCCATCCCTTTTCTGCCTGTGCAGCCATTACCTGCGATGTGACCACCTCACTAAGCGTGCTATCCACGACTTCCTCAGCATCACGGATGCTCCACAGTGAATCCACCCGCAGCTCCAGCTCCATAATGCGGGTAGTCAGTAGCTGCAGCTGGATACACTTCCTGCACACTTGGTCATCAGGGACACTGGAAGCGTCCCTGATTACCCACATAGCGCAGGAGGAGCATATCACGGGGTTGAGCTCTCCTGCCATGACTTGCCCTTAGGTTAATTAGTTACTCCCTTAATTAAAAAATACTAATTATACTATGCACCTTGTTCTACCCACTTCAATCTAAAGTCCTTAAAAAAAATACTTTCGTAGTACTGACCTTATCACCCACCACAGGTTTTATTTTCAACAAAAAAAGTCCGCTGCACTTCATGGCGGTGCACTCTAAGAAAGGCGTGCAACCCGTGCGGATGCGCCGTCCTTGAGCGCCCGCGATATTACGTGCGGCGGCTCATTTAAATAGCGGGGGTGGAGTGGCCATCCCCGATGACATCATTGGGGGGTTGCCTCCGCGTACCCAGCAATGATGTCCGGCGCCACTGTGCAGGCGCCAGTGCCATTTTTAAAGGGCTTTAAGCCCTTACAAATAAGTTTAATTGTTAAAGGGTAAATATAAATGATTTGTAATACATTTAAAAATAAATCATGGCAGCCCTTTCCCAACACTCCCCCAATGGTCAATCCAGTCAATGAAATGACCATCTAATTGATAGTTCACATACCCAAACATCCCCCCCTCCAACCTTCAACATTTTGCAGTTCAACCCCTTCCCACCATCCCCACATCCAATAAAGATCGATTTCCCCGCTCCTCCACCCCTCCCGCCCTGAAAATTTTATTACTCCCCCTCCCCACCAGATTCTCGCCCGGAACTCCATATGGAGTTCCGAAGATGCGCAGAGCACAAACGAATGGGACAGCCGCCTCCTGCAGGTAAGTTTATGTAAATATGTTAAATGTTAATTTACATATGCTGATGAAGGGCCTGCCGCCAAGCAGCGGAAGGCCACACCGAGGTCCCACCGCTGCCGGTAATATGCAGCAGGCCCTCCTCAGCATCACTGGTAGAGGCGGGCCTCTCCCCACAGCATTTTACCGGCCCCCCGCGCCATAACCCATAACGTCGAGGGGCCGGTAAAATTCAGCCCAAAGTAATTGTTTAGTTTACCCTAAGAGGTGGTGGTGGGTTGCACTTGTCAACCCCTGATAGCAGTTTCACACAACTGAGTTGCTTACCAGACTACTTCAGAAGGCAGTTATATCACGCTGGTGTAGGTTCCGATGTAAAATGAGTTATGGGTAATCTCATTCCAGTCCCTGTTGAGCACGGGCACCCACAGCACAATATTGTCTCAAAATCGGCACTAATTGGCACTGTCAGTCGGAGAGGTTGTAGGATGGTTGGCATAGGAAATGGAAAAGATGCCACGGGGGTACAGTAAGGGCAAGGCTGAGGCATGTTGTGGAGCAGAGTAAAAGGAGCTTCGCTCTGCATCTGGCTGGGTTATGCCTGAACCGGGAATGTATGATGCTGACACTGGTTCCATTCCCTAGTAATCACCCTGATGAAGACAAAGATAATTTTAAAAAATTAAAACAAAACTGCAAATGCTGAAATCTGAAACTAAAAGCAGAAAACATTGGTATAGATAGAACCATAGAACCATGGAAAAGTTACGGCACAGAAAGAGATCATTCAGCCCATCGTGTCTGCACCAGCTGAAAAATCTAGCCCCCCAATCTAATCCCACCTACCAGCACCTGATCCATAGCCTTGCCAGTTACAGCATTTCAGGTGCATGTCCAGGTACCTTTTAAATGAGCTGAGGGTTTCTGCCTCTGCTACTGATCCAGGCAGTGAATTCCAGACACCCACCACTCTCTGGGTTAAAAGGTTTTTCCTCATGTCCCCTCTAATCCTACTATCAATCACCTTAAATCTGTGCCCCCTGGTAATTGACCTCTCCGCCAGGGGAAACAGGTCCTTCCTGTCTACTCTATCTAGACCCCTCATAATTTTGTACACCTCAATTAAGTCACCCCTCAGCCTCCTCTGTTCTAAGGAAAACAACCCTAGCCTATCCAATCTTTCCTCATAGCTGCAACTTTCGAGCCCTGGCAACATTCTTGTAAATCTCCTCTTCACTCTCTCCAGAGCAATTATGTCCTTCCTGTAATGTGGTGAACAGAACAGTACGCAATAATCCAGCTGTGGACTAACCAGTGTTTTATACAGTTCCAGCATTACATCCCTGCTTTTGCATTCTAAATCTCAGCTAATAAAGGAAGGCATTCCATATGCCTTCTTCACCACTTCAGGGACCTGTGGACATGCACTCCAACGTCTCTCACTTCTTCTACCCCTCTCAATATCCACCTGTTTATTGTGTTTTCCCTTATCTCACACTTCTCTGGATTGAATTCCATTTGCCATTTTCCGCCCACTCAAGCAAACCATTGATATCATTCTGGAGTTTACGGCTATCCTCTTCACTATCAACTGCAAGGCCAATATTTGTGTCATCTCCAAATTTCCCAATCATGCCTCCCACACTTAAGTCCAAATCATTAATATATACAGCAAGGGATCCAACACTGAGCCCTGTGGAACGCCCTTGGGAACAGCTTTCCATTCGTAAAAACATCCTTCATCACTACCCTTTGTTTCCCTTCTCTGAGCCAATTTTGGATCCAACTCGCCACATTCCCCTGTATCCTATGGGCTTTTACTTTTCTGACCAGTCTGCCATGTGAGACCTTATCAAATGCCTTACTAAGATCCATGTAGACCACATCCACTGCACTATCCTCATCAATCCTCCTTGTTACTTCCTCAAAAAAATTCAATTAAGTTAGTAAGACATGCCCTTCCCTTAACAAATCAATGCTGACTATCCCAGATTAGTCCATGCTTTTCTAAGTGGCGGTTTCTCCTATCTCTCAGAATTGATTCTCATATTGGCCTATCCCTCGCACCCTTTTAAACAATGGTACAATGTTTGCAGACCTCCAATCCTCTGGCACCTCGCCTGTATCCAGTTTGGATTTGAAGATGATCCTCAGCGTATCCGCTATTTCCTCCCTGGTTTCCTTTAACAACCTGGGATGCAATCCATCCGGCCCTGGTGATTTATCCACTTTCAAAGATGGCAGACGTCTAGTACTTCCTCTCCCATTATGCCTATCGTATCTAATATTTCACACTCCTCCTCTTCAATTACAATGTCTGCATCAACCCTCTCTGTGAAGCCAGAGACAAAAACTCATTAAGAACCCTGCCCACATCTTCTGCATCCACGCATAAATTATCTCGTACATCTCTGATAGGCCGTACCCTTTTCCTTAGTTATCCTCTTGCTCTTAATGTACTGATAAAAAGTCTTCGGGTTTTCCATGATTTTGCCTGCCAATATTTTTACATATCCTCTCTTTGCTTTCCGAATTTCCTTTTTTACTCCTTTAGATAGATACCTAACAATGTTGATATAGACAGTCAGAAGGCATCAAGCCAAGTAGACAATTAGATAGACAAACATGTGGATAGAGGCACGCAGTCTGAAGGGTGAATCTGGAATTCCCATATTTGAGCAATCTATTATTTATTTACATTTTTCCCCTGTAACTTTTACCATTTCAGATCGCAGGATTCAGGCAGCTTCCAACCATCCAGAGCAGGTAAGATTTCCATTTCCCGTGTGATTTCAGAGTCCTGGTAGTGCAGCTGACATGTCCACTAGTCACTGGATTGATAGTTAGATGCCTAAAGCTTTACTCACTGATCCCATGGCCAGGATTTATGTGACCTGGTGGGAAGGGGAAGGCAGGACCTGAAGCAGATGGCACTGGCACTTCCTCTCCAATCCCCATTCTTGATACAATTTTACGCCAGCCAGACAATTCACTGGAGTCGGGGACTGAGGTGATGGCCGTGAGTTCAGTTGATATGGTTGGATTTGCTGGCGCTTTCTGTAAAGGACCGCCAGCACCAGAACGCTGCCTCAGACCATCCTGCCCATCAGCCTGTGACCAACTGTGCAGCAGCCTCAGAAGACATGCAGCCAGCAGTGTGACCTGCCATTGGAAGAGGGTGAAGCG
This sequence comes from Heterodontus francisci, assembly GCF_036365525.1. NCBI lineage: Eukaryota > Metazoa > Chordata > Chondrichthyes > Heterodontiformes > Heterodontidae > Heterodontus > Heterodontus francisci. Next base: position 10,930,388 of record NC_090374.1, read on the forward strand.
GTCACCGATGCGGCCTTCTGAAGCTTCCGCATTCCGAGGTTGCCCCTGCAGGGGGCAGGAGGTTGCTGCTGACTGGATGGTGTGTCTGCACCTCCCTCCCTCTTAGGTTCTCCTCCACGCTGGAGGATCCACCTCCTGAATGGACGATGCCCATAGAACTTAGGCACTGCTGGTCTGAAGGGCCACTCTTCCAGTTGCTTCCTCAACACCTCCCATCCCACTCCCCTTTCGATTGACCCCGCTTGATGGCATGAGGGAGGCTCGACCCCAGATCCCTGGCTCCTCAACTCCCCCTTTTCCATGCTAAATGCTGTGAACATGCTGCAACAGCCTTACTGTGAAGGTGAACTCCCTGATCCCACAGCTGCCAAATGTAGCAATAACTTAGCTGCCACCCTGTTGCTGTCCTTATATACCTTCCGGGGCTCCGATGCCTTGTGGCCCCGTGCACTCCATGTAAAATTCAAACCGGTACATAAAATGCAGATCAAATGGGCCTTCAACATGACACAAAAATTGGCTGTGTGGTAGATAGCGAGGAGGATAGCTGTAGGCTGCAGGAAGATATTGATGGATTGGTCAGGTGAAAAGTGGCAAATGGAATTCAACCTGTGAGGTGATGCATTTGGGGAGGTCAAACAAGGCAAAGGAATACGCGATTAATTGGAAAATACTGAGAGGTGTAGAGGAAGTGAGGGACCTTAGAGTGAATGTCCACAGATCCCTAAAGGTAGCAGGACAGGTCGATAAGGTGATTAAGAAGGCATATGGAATCCTTTCCTTTATTAGCCGAGGTATAGAATATAGAGCAGAGAGATTATGCTGGAACTGTATAACTCATTGGTTAGGCCACAACTTGAGTACTGTGTGCAGTTCTAGTCACCTCATTACAGAAAAGATGTAATTGCAGTGGAGAGGGTACAGAGGAGGCTGAGGGGAGATTTGATTGAAATGTACAAAATTGTGAGGGGCCTGGATATAGTGGAGGTGAAGGGTCTATTCACCTTAGCAGAGAGGTCAGTGACGAGGGGGCAGAGATTTAAAGTGATTGGTATAAAGATTAGAGGAGAGATGAGGAATTTTTTATTTTATCCAGAGGATGATGGGGGTCTGGAACTCACTGCCTGAAAGGGTAGTTGAGGCAGAAACACTCAACTCATTTAAAAGGTGTCTGTATATGCACTTCAAGTGCCGTAATCTGCAGGGCTACAGATCAAACGCTAAAAGGCAGGATTAGGCTGGGTGACACGTTTTTCAGCCGTCGCAGACACGATGGGCCAAGTGGCTCCTTCTGTGCCATAAACTTTCTATGATTCTATGATTTCTATGATTCAACAATCTTAACAAGCGCTCAATTGCCAGTTTTGAAAAAGCGCTCGTCATTCTCACTTGACTTGCTGTCCACCGCTGGTAAACTGTAGGCCCAGCGTGATGATGTCGGAGGTCCATCCCAACGCCACCCTATGCGGTTTTATGCCATCCCGCCTCCAATGCCATCTGCTTTGGAGGCATAAAAGCCTGTCCCATGATTCTGCACTGTTATGTAAACACTGGCAGTCATTTTGAACTGTGAATCCCGAAGGGACCATTCAGAACTCATTCTGCCCATTCGGTGACAAACATCCGAATTAGGAGCAGGAGTAGTACACTCGGCCCCTCGGACCTGCTCCGCCATTCAACAGAACCATGGCTGATCTGATTGTAACCTCAACTCCACATTCCCGCCTACTCCCAATAATCTTTCACCCCCTTGCCGATCAAGAATTTATCTACCTCTGCCTTAAACCTCATCTCTGTCTTAAATGGGCGACCCCTTATTTCTAAACATGTATAAAATAGCGGTTGACATTAATACTCAAATGCAAAACATAATTTACAAAGGGCTTCGCATCTACTCATGACAACACCCAGATCCCTCTGCATTTCAGAGCTCTGCAATCTCTCACCACTTAGATAATATGCTTCTTCTTTATTCTTCCTGCCAAAATGGACAATTTCACATTTTCCCACATCATACTCCATTTGCCAGATCTTGGCCCACTCACTTAACCCATCTATATCCCTTTGTAGCCTCCTTATGTCCTCTTGCAAAGCATTAAGGTAGATTAAGGTAGATAAGTCCCCAGGGCCTGATGGGATCTACCCAGAATACTGAGGGAGGCAAGGGAAGAAATTGCTGGGGCCTTGACAGAAATCTTTGCATCCTCATTGGCTACAGGTGAGGTCCCAGAGGATTGGAGAATAGCCAATGTTCCTTTGTTTAAGAAGGGTAGCAAGGATAATCCAGGAAATTATAGGCCAGTGAGCCTTACGTCAGTGGTAGGGAAATTATTAGAGAGGATTCTTCAGGACAGGATTTACTCCCATTTGGAAACAAATGGACTTATTAGCGAGAGGCAGCATGGTTTTGTGAAGGGGAGGTCGTGTCTCACTAATTTGATTGTGTTTTTTGAGGAAGTGACAAAGATGATTGATGAAGGAAGGGCAGTGGATGTTATCTATATGGACTTCAGTAAAGCCTTTGACAAGGTCCCTCATGGCAGACTGATACAAAAGGTGAAGTCACATGGGATCAGAGGGGAGCTGGCAAGATGGATACAGAACTGGCTCGGTCATAGAAGACAGAGGGTAGCAGTGGGAGGGTGCTTTTCTGAATGGAGGGATGTGACTAGTGGTGTTCCGCAGGGATCAGTGCTGGGACCTTTGCTGTTTGTAGTATATATAAATGATTTGGAGGAAAATGTAAAAAAAAAATCAGTTACTAGGGACATAGGTTTAAGGTGAGAGGGGCAAAGTTTAGAGGGGATGTGCGAGGCAAGTTCTTTCCACAGAGGGTGGTGAGTGCCTGGAACTTGTTGCCGGGGGAGGTGGTGGAAGCAGGTACCATCGAGACGTTTAAGAGGCATCTTGACAAATACATGAATACGATGGGAATAGAGGGATACGGACCCCGGAAGTGCAGAAGGTTTTAGTTTAGGCAGGCATCAAGATCGGCGCAGTCTTGGAGGGCCAAATGGCCTGTTCCTGTGCTGTACTGTTCTTTGTTCTTTACAATTTACTTTCCTACCTATCTTTGTGTCATCAGCCAATTTAGTAACCATTTCTTCAGTCCTGTTCAAGTCATTTATATAAATTGTAAAAAGTTGCCCCAGCACAGATTCCTGTGCCACACCACTCGTTACATCTTGCCAACCAGAAAATGACCCATTTATGTCTACTCTCTGTTTCCTGTTAGCTAGCCAATCTTCTATCCATGCCAAAATGTTACCCCCTACACCATGAGCTTTTATTTTCTGCAATAACCTTTGATGTTGTACCTTATCAAATGCCTTGTGGAAATCCAAGTTCAGTATAGTACATCCACCGGTTCCCCTTTATCCACAGCACATGTTACTTCTTCAAAGAACTCCAATAAATTGGTTAAACATGATTCCCCTTTCACAAAACCATGTTAACTCTGCCTGATCACAGTCTTTAGTAATAGCTTCTAACATTTTCTCTATGACAGATGTTCAGCTAACATCTGTAGTTTCCTGTTTTCTGTCGTCCTCCCTTTTTGAATAAAGGAGTTATATTGGCTATTTTCCAATCTAACAGAACCTTCCCCGAATCTAGGAAATTTTGGAAAATTAAAACCAACGCATCAACTATCTCATCAGCCACTTCTTCCAGCACACGAGGATGAAGTCCATGAGGACCCGAGGACTTGTCAGCCCGCAGCTCCAACAGTTTGCTCACTCCCTGTTGATTGTAATTTTCTTGAGTTCCTCTCTCCCTTCCATTTCTTGATTTACAACTATTTCTGGGATGTTACTTGTACCCTTTATGGTGAAGACTGATGCAAAATGTTGCTTGAAGTCCTCACAGCCGTCTGATGGGGATAGAAGGTTCTTCCACTGTAGAACAGTCCGTAATCTAACTCCAGCAGTAAGTGACGCTTTCCTTCTACAGAGATGGATTTCAACAATTAACAACTTGCGAGCACTTTCAATAGAATCCATCTGACTTTAGAGTTTTTGAGGGATAAAAGATTGTCACAGTCTAACGTCCCTTCCTTCAGTTCAAATTATCAGAGATCTCCGTTTTGGCTTGACTCTTTTTTAGAATTTTGAGAGATAATAATAATTAAACAGACTAAAATCCTATTCCTTCAGTTTAAATGGCTGAGCTGTTTTTCCAGGTGCTAACACCACAGCTGTCTGTCTGTGTCCTCTTAGAACAAACAGTCTTCAACGAAAAAGCCAGTTCAAAATTGAATTATAACAAATGTATCGCTTGATACTCAATCCCAGTGGCTGTATCCATGGCAACGAGAATACACCCTTTGAATCACAGTCTCCAAATGGTTCTATCCAATGGCAACTGAAAATGCACCTTTCTATAACTCCTGAGGCTTGCTGGTTCTTAAAGCAATACTGATCTTTTGCAAGCCTTAAAGGCAAATTGCATATTCCCTGGAGAAAAAACTACAGGAACATGACAATATAAATGACTTAGATGAAGGGACTGAAGGTATGGTTGCTAAATTATCTGATGACACAAAGATAGAACAAAGAACAAAGAACAAAGAAAATTACAGCACAGGAACAGGCCCTTCGGCCCTCCAAGCCTGCGCCGATCCAGATCCTCTATCTAAACATGACGCCTATTTTCTAAGCGTCTGTATCTCTTTACTTCCTGCCCATTCATGTATCTGTCTAGATACATCTTAAAAGACGCTATCGTGCCCGCGTCTACCACCTCCGCTGGCAACGCGTTCCAGGCACCCACCACCCTCTGCGTAAAGAACTTTCCACGCATATCCCCCCTAAACCTTTCCCCTCTCACTTTGAACTTGTGACCCCTAGTAATTGAATCCCCCACTCTGGGAAAAAGCTTCTTGCTATCCAACCTGTATATACCTCTCATGATTTTGTACACCTCAATCAGGTCCCCCCTCAACCTCCGTCTTTCTAATGAAAATAATCCTAATCTACTCAACCTCTCTTCATAGCTAGCGCCCTCCATACCAGGCAACATCCTGGTGAACCTCCTCTGCACCCTCTCCAAAGCATCCACATCCTTTTGGTAATGTGGCGACCAGAACTGCACGCAGTATTCCAAATGTGGCCGAACCAAAGTCCTATACAACTGTAACATGACCTGCCAACTCTTGTTCTCAATACCCCGTCCGATGAAGGAAAGCATGCAGTATGCCTTCTTGACCACTCTATTGACCTGCGTTGCCACCTTCAGGGAACAATGGACCTGAACACCCAAATCTCTCTGTACATCAATTTTCCCCAGGACTTTTCCATTTACTGTATAAATTTTACTGTATAGGTAGGAAAGTAACTTGTGAAGAGGACATAGGGGGCTACAAAGGGATATAGGTCGGTTAATTGAGTGGGCAAAGACCTGGAAAATGGTGTATAATGTGGGAAAGTGTAAAATTTTGGCAGGAAGAATAAAAATGAAGCATATTATCTAAATGGTGAGAGATTGCAGAGCTCTGAGATGCAGAGGGATCTGGGTGTCCTAGTGCATGAATTGCAAAAGGTTATTATACAGGTACAGCATGTAATTAGGAAAGCTAATAGAATGTTATCATTTATCGCAAGGGGAATTGAATACAAAAGTAGGGAGGTTATGCTTCAGCAATACAGGGCATTGGTGAGATCACATCTGAAGTACTGTGTACAGTATTGGTCTCCTTATTTAAGGAAGGATGTAAATGCGTTGGAGGCAGTACAGAGGTTTACTAGACTAATACTTGGAATGGGCGGGCTGTCTTACGAGGAACAATTGGACAAACTAGGCTTCTATCCACTGGAAGTTAGAAGAGTAAGAGACGACTTGATTGAAACATACAAGATCCTGAGGGGTCTTGACAGGGTGGATGTGGAGCGAATCTAGAACTCGGGGTCACTGTTTAAAAATAAGGGCTCGCACATTTAAGACAGAGACCAGGAGAAATGTTTTCTCTCAGAGGGCGTGAGTTTTTGAAATTCTCTTCCTCAAAAGGCGGTGGAAGCAGAGTGTTTGAATATTTTTAAGGCAGAGATAGATAGGTTCTTGATAAGCAAGGGAGTGAAAGGGTATCGGGGTAGGTGGAAATGTGGAGTATTCAGTTCAGCCATGAACTTATTGAATGGTGGAGCAGGCTCGAAGGGTCAAGAGGCCTACTCCTCCTAATTTGCATGTTCGTATGTGTGAGCGGATGTGTTCGTGTAGCAGGGATGTGTGTTGTGAGTTTGTGTGTGTGCGCGCGTGTATATCGGTGGGGTGGGTGTTAGGGTAGGAGGATAAGAGCAAATGGTATTCAAAATCTGAGAAAATTTGTACTTTTTATTTCAGAAAGATGAATCAGATGGAGAAATGTATGAAGATTTGGACAACTACAGGTACAATTTAACCTTTGAACTGAATGCAGTGTTTTATTTGTTCTTGGAATATGGGCACATAGCATTTATTGGAATAAAAGCAAAATACTGCGGATGCTGGAAATCTGAAATAAAAACAAAAAATGCTGGAAATACTCAGCAGGTCTGGCAGCATCTGTGGAGAGAGAAGCAGAGTTAACGTTTCAGGTCAGTGACCCTTCTTCAGAACTGGCAAATATTAGAAATGTGAAAGGTTTTAAGCAAGTAAAGTAGGGGTGGGGCAAGAGATAACAAAGGAGAAGGTGTAGATAGGACAAGGTCACAGAGAATAACCGACCAGAAGGTCATGGAGCAAAGGCATACAATATGTTAATGGTGTGTTGAAAGACAAAGCATTAGAACAGATAGGGTGTTAACGGACTGAAAACTGAACAGCCGCAAGTACACAAAATAAACACAAAAAAATATAAAATATAAAAAGAAAAAATAACTAAAAATAAAAGTAAAATGGGGAGCCCATCATGCTCTGAAATTATTGAACTCAATGTTCAGTCCGGCAGGCTGTAGTGTGCCTAATCGGTAAATGAGATGCTGTTCCTCGAGCTTGCGTTGATGTTCACTGGAACACTGCAGCAATCCCGGGACAGAGATGTGAGCATGAGAGCAGGGGGGAGTGTTGAAATGGCAAGCAACTGGAAACTCGGGGATCATGCTTACGGACTGAGTGGAGGTGTTCTGCAAAGTGGTCACCCAGACTGCATTTGGTCTCCCCAATGTAGAGGAGACCACATTGTGAGCAGCGAATACAATATATTACATTGAAAGAAGTACAAGTAAATCGCTGCTTCACCTGAAAGGAGTGTTTGGGGCCTTGGATAGTGAGGAGAGAGGAGGTAAGTGGGGAGGTATTACACCTCCTGCGATTGCAGGGGACGGTGCCGTGGGAAGGGGACAAGGTGGTGGGGGTTTATTAAATTAAGCACATTGTGTGGGACTGGAGTCATGCATCAGCTCAGGCTGGGTTGGTGACACAAGTTTCTTACCCCGGGAGACAGAAGTAAACCAGTTGGAGGATCTTCACAACAATCTTCACAAACATTAAACTTCTGGTGCTAACAAATTGAATTCAGTTTCATTAGTTGCCTTGGTGAGATATGAGCTCTTGACTGCTGGGTTGGTGGACAGTATCATAATCATTAGGTTACGGTACTCATGGTAAAACATTATTTTACAATACACACACACCCCTGTCATCTTTGCTGCTGTGATTGAGTAAAAAACAGTGAGAGGTACAGGGGGATAGGAGGGAAAGGGAGAGGTAGAGGGTAGAGAAGCAGGGAAGAGGTCAGATAAGAAGGGGAAACCATGGGGAAGAGCAGGTAAGAGGGAGTTGAACTAAATGAGCATCTTTATACTACTCTTGTTGAATGAAGTCTCCATGAAATGAAATATATTTATTGGAGATGGCACCAGCCAATTCACAATTCATACAACAATACATTGTGTGCTTTAAAGGTGTCTGCAAACGGTCTCTCCATGTAACCTAGACTGACACTTTCATGTAGTATTGAAGGAGTGCTGCCTTGTTAGGGCTGTTTTTTTCAGGATAACATGTTAAACCAAGGTCCCATCTGCCTGCCAAGTTGGATGTAAACGATCCCATGGCACTTTTGAAAGAAAAGCAGGGAAGTTCTCTGCTGGTGTCCTGGCCAACATTACAACAAACACCATCAAAGCAAGTCAGCTGTTGTGCATCTCGTCTGCGATCATGGAGCTTTGCAGAATACGACAGGCTACTGTATAGCCCTATATAACAGGTTATAGAATAATTATAAGGTGTTATATAATTACAAGTTATTACAAATTACAATTACTGTTGCATCTGCAATTTCAATTCCTTACGCAATGTAACATAGTTTAAACAGAAAGGAGCCATGGATGCAAATGACATGCTGCTTAGTGCATTGATAATTGCTCTGTGATTCTTCAGCACTTGTAGGATTACACAGTTCCTTATCCTTTCTCCTCTATCTCACACTGCCACAATCTTCCTTTCTCCATTCTTGTGATGTGGGCATCGCTGACAAGGCTGGAATTTGTTGCCCATTCCTAGTTTCCCTGAGAAAGTGGTAAACCATGTATTTTAACCAGTAGCAGTTTAATACAAATGAGTGGCTCACTAGACTCCTTCAGAGGAGAGTTAATAATCAGCCATGTTGGTGTGGGTCTGGAGTAACATGTAGGCCAGAATGGGCAAGGACAGCAGATTTCCTTCCCTATATGACAGTAGTAAACCAGGTGAGATTTTATGACAATCCGACAGCTTCACGGTCACTTTTACTGAGACTAGCTTTGTATTTGCCTCTGATCTGACTTTGGATAGAATGTTCTTTGACTGAATAGCTTGTGTAGACCTGAGACCAAAGGACATATTTATAAACACTTTTGAATCTAATGATGGGAGAATGCTTGCTACTGAAGTCTTCAAAGAACTTCCTTCCACAGAACTTGAGCCCTAATCCCACACCCTGTCGCAGTCCTAAAATCTCTGTCTGAAGAAAGGTAGTCATCCCTTTTCAACTGTCTGGCCTTTCTCATCCAGCCCTAGCCTGGCTTTCTGTTCAGGTATAATTAAAGGTACCAGCTCACTGCCTCTCTGACCCCCTACCCCGTGCTCCAACCTTTGCCCCCAATATGATCCTGTATTGATTTTAATTAACTCTTTTAATCATTGCCCAGAGGATTTGTTACACGATTCATTTCCAGATCCTTTTTATTCTGTGTCCAAAAAGGTCACTGAAGGAACTGAAAGAGCAAGAGAAGAAACGGGAGAAGGAAGAGAAGAGACGACAAGAGCAGGAGAGAAAAGAGCAGAAAGAGAAAGAAAAGAAAGAGCAGGAGATCAGGAAAAAATTCAAGGTAATGAGCTGTACTACTATTTAGTACCATCTGATGAGCTCAAAATAATGGATATTAAAAAAAAATGATTCTTAGAAAATGAGCCATCTCTCAATTGATGCTTCTTTCTCTTTGTGCAGGGTTTCTAATGGAAGGAGGCCATTTGGCCCATTATTACCTGTGCTAGCTCTCTGGAAGAGCTATACAATTAGTCCCACTCCCCGGCACAATTTTCCTTTTCAAATATTTATCCAATTCCCTTTTGAAAGTTACTATTAAATCTGCTTCAATCATTATTTCAGGCAGTGCATTCCCGATCACGACAATTCGCTGAGTAAAAAAATTTCTCCTCAACTACCCTGATTTTTTTTGCCAGTTCCTAAAATTCATGTTGTCAGAAAACACTATCTGTCTGTGTACAATGTCCTTTCCCTAATAGTTTGGCGAAAGATTGATTTTTTTATTTGTTCATGGGATGTGGCCATCACTGGCAAGGCCAGCATTTGTTGCCCATTCCTAATTGCACCTTGAGAAAGCCGCCTCCTTGAACTGCTGCAGTCCATCTAGTGTGGGTACACCCGCAGTGCTGTTAGGAAGGGAGATCCAGGATTTTAACCCAGTGACAGTGAAGTAGAGGCCTGCTTTAGGTCGGGAAAAAGAACCCGACCCGAACCCGACCAAACCACAGTGGACCCGAGCCTGACCCGGCCCAAGTCCCTCTGATTTTGCCCCGAGCCCGACCCAACCATCCCTTTACTTACCTTCCTGACACCGAACCTGTAAGAAGCTGCAGCGCATGCATGATGATGTCATAGCGACGTCACTCGCTCACTGCGCAGACTCAGTTTCGTCCCGGACTCCCAACTCAGGTAAGTCTTTTCTTTTTAATACTTACAAGCAGAACACTTACCGTGTGTGTCTGGCCCGACCCGACTCGACCTGGACTCGGCCCGACGCGACCCGAACCCGAAAGCCAGCCCCGGAAGATGGGCCTGACCCGATCTGAACCTGACACATGCCGTCGGGTTCCATCGGGTTTGGGTAGGGTAGTAGGCCTCTACAGTGAAGGAATGGCGATATAGCTCCAAGTCAGGATGGTGTGTGACTTGAAGGGAACTAGCAGGTGGTGGTATTCCCATGTGTCTGCTGCCCTTGTCCTTCCAGGTAGTAGAGGTTGTGGGTTTGGAAGGTGCTGTTAAAGGAGCATTGGTGAGTTGCTGCAGTGCATGTGATAAATGGTATACACTGCAGCCACAGTGCACTGGTGGTGGAGGGAGTGAATGTTTAAGGTGGTCTTTGGAGTGCCAATCGAGTGGGCTGCTTTGTTCTGGATGATGTTGAGCTTGTTAAGTGGTGTTGGAGCCGAACCCAACCAGGCAAGTGGAGAGTATTCCATCACAAGACTTGTGCCTTGTAGATGGTGGACAGGCTTTGGGGAGTCAGGAGGTGAGTTACTCGCTGTAACTCCAACCTCTGACCTGCTCTTGCATCCACGGTATTTATGCGGCTGGTCCAGAAGAGCTTCTGGTTTCCGTCCGAACACAATGTCCCTCCACTGCTAATTTGGCCAGAGACCCCTTTCTTTTTTGTCTTCCTGCATGCCCTGAAAATTGTTTTGAATAATTGCCGAGGTTCAGCTCCACCCTGAGCCTGGTATCCTCCAAAGCTTGTCCAATAGTATGAACCACAACAAGGAACCCTGTGGGCAATCTGACTGTGAGTGGGGGGCATCGCAGCTGTGCCCAACCTTGTCCTCACCAGATCTCCACACACTCACACACATGGACACTTCCAAGTCGTGGTCACTAGGCAGTGATTAGGAGCAGTGGTCTGGGTGGAATTTTCCTCCTTTCGAACCCAAGGGTGTTGAGCCCAATTGTAATGCCTCCTACTGCATTGCCAGCTAGGATCAGCTCAGCTGGCACAGACCAAGGATGGAACCTGGGAAATTTCCTTGGGCTAAATGGCTCAGAATTGCTGACTACCTTTGAGCGATTAGATTGGGCTCTCTTCTTTGTGTGCAAGATGTCTGTAACCAGATTTTCAAAACTCACAATATTTTTTTTATTTAGAGATACAGCACTGAAACAGGCCCTTCGGCCCACCGAGTCTGTGCCGACCATCAACCACCCATTTATACTAATCCTACACTAATTCCATATTCCTACCACATCCCCACCTGTCCCTATATTTCCCTACCACCTACCTATACTAGGGGCAATTTATAATGGCCAATTTACCTATCAACCTGCAAGTCTTTGGCATGTGGGAGGAAACCGGAGCACCCGGAGGAAACCCACGCAGACACAGGGAGAACATGCAAACTCCACACAGGCAGTACCCAGAATTGAACCCGGGTCGCTGGAGCTGTGAGGCTGCGGTGCTAACCACTGCGCCACTGTGCCACCCCATTGTGGCGATGAGGTCCAGCTGGTGCCAACGATGTGATCTTGGGTGCCAGGGTGACAGGGTTTAATATGAAAGAACGAATTGATGATACAGAGGTTGTGATAGGTACACAACTCCAGGTCCAGGTACCTTTTAAATGAGTTGAGGGTTTCTGCCTCCACCACTGATCCGGGCAGTGAATTCCAGAAATTCATCACCCTCTGCGTGAAAATGTTTTTCCTCATGTCCCCTCTAACCCTTCTACCAATCATCTTAAATCTGTGCCCCCTGGTAATTGACCTCTCCACCAGGGGAAACAGGTCCTTCCTGTCTAGCTGTTATGATCTGGAATGTGCGGCCTAAAAAGCTGGTGGAAGCAGATTCAATAGTAGCATTCAAAAGGGAATTGGATAAATACTTGAAGGGAAAAAATTTACAGGACTATGGGGATAGAGATTAATTGGACAGCTTTATCAAAGTGTCAGCACAGGCACAATGGGCTGAATGGCCTCCTTCTGAGCTGCATCATTCTATGATTCTTCTAGCGAGGCTGAGACTGGCTCAACTAATTTCAGGTACTGCTGTTACAGATAGCAGACAGAGGAGACTCATGCCCCATCAGTCTGGTCTGGATTTGAAGCAGAAGTGAAAGGGCACTGTGTTAACCCATTCCAACACCCAGCCACCCTCTGAAATTCAGTAACTTAGTTCCCTAAGTTGGCTATCTGTTTTGAGCTCTATTGGGAATACTTAACCTTTAAGTCCTCACTTCATGAGTTTGTTCCTTCTATAAATCATGCAAGCATTAGATTATCAATGTGTTGCACCCAGCATAGACTGAGAACAATAGTGTGCTTTGCTTAACCTTTAGGTTAACCTCTACAAAGGATTAGAATGTGCATTGCTTTGCATAAAAGGAGATAATAGGCAATGCACTGTCACATACAGGAAAGACAAATGTACTTCCTTATTCTCATATTTGATGCTCCCAGACTGGCAATAAGAGCTCACTCATGTAGCATGATTAGTTAACTAGCTGAGCTCTGCAAGTCAGCATTTGCTGTTTAGATGTATTTGTATTTTTTTTAAATGCTAAAATACTTTAATAATATAGGGCTGATTGTGTGCTCCCAGTGAAGAGCTGTGCTCATGGGCAGTTGAGTTTCAGGGATACAGCTGCCAATAGTGTAGTCACAAGTCTCTGGCCTGTGGTTCTCACCAGGCCAGCTCTGCCAAAATCACTCTCTATAGTGTTAAACATAGGAACTGCTAGGCGCAAAAAAGACAAATGTCCATCTTCTTCTCCTTTTACCATCTTGGTAGTTGCATGTTGCAATGATAATGGAGTTGTTGACAGATCCGAACAATCAGTCTCTATCAATGAGTCTATAACAGGCACAGACAGGAGGTGAGGAAAACCCCCAGTGGGAGAGAACTTTGAGAATCATGAGTACAAACGCCTCTGTCTCTTCTGAACTAGGCTGCACTCACCACATGTCACACCTCAAATTACTCATATACTGTATCCCAAAATTATTTCCTGAAAGAAGTCTATTTGCATGAATCAATACTAATTGTGTATACTGTCTCCCTAGGGAGCCTAGATTGGCTACTTGCTCACGGAAATATTGCTTCCACAGATTAATTTTGAATTTACTCACTGCAAGCACAGGCTGTGTCCTCTGGTTCTACTGTTCTGGAAAAGGAGAAATAGCTTGTTTAGTTCGGCATTATCACAGAATCACAAAATTGTTACAGCACAGAAGGAGGCCATTCGACCTGTTGTGTCTGCACCGGCTTGCCGAAAGAGCAATTCACCTAATGCCATTCCCCCATCTTCTCCCTGTAACCCTGTACATTCTTCCTTTTCAATTGAACCTGCCTCCACCACACTCTCAGGCAGTGCATTCCAGACCTTAACCACTCGCTGCGTGAAAATGTTTTTCCTCATGTCGCTTTTGCTTCTTTTGCCAGTTACTTTAAATCTGTGCCCTCTCGATCTCGATCATTTCACGAGTGGGAACAGTTTCTCTCTATCTACTCTGCCCAGACTCCTCATGATTTTGAATACCTCTATCAAATCACCTTCTCTTCGCCAAAGAAAACTGTCCCAACTTCTCCAATCTATCTTCAAAACTGAAGTTCCTCATCACTGGAACCATTCTCATGAATTTTTTTCTGTACTCTCTCTAACGCCTTCACATCTTTCCTAAGGTTCAGTGCCCAGAACTGGGTGCAATACTCCAGCTAAGGCCAAAATAGTGTCTTATACAAGTTCAACATAACCTTCTTGCTCTTGTACTCTATGCCCGTATTAATAAAACCTAGGATACGGTATGCTTTATCAACCACTCTCTCAACCTGTCCTGCCACCTTCAATGACTTATGCACATATACCCCCAGGTCCCTCTGCTCCTGTACCCCCTTTATCTACTCCCATTAATTAGAATTCTAAAAACAGCAATAACTGCACTCCTTAACCTTCTCTCTTACTTTGTGAAAATGCCCAACAACTGATGACTATAACTCACAAGTTTACTTCAGCATTCATCATTGGGCCTTTGCAGGCAGCTCATGTACTCTGTTGGAAGAAAGGGATAGCATCTATCTGCTTTTGGACTGGACAGTTTGGATCTTTGGGTGGGATGTTTTTGGAAAGTCAATCTCAACCCTTTCCTTAACTCAACCACCGCCAACCGGTTTCAACTTGCTGGAAGGTTACAAGACGAGCATCTGCTCTGATCGGTGGATCACTAAAGAAAGTCTTCTATCTTCTGTTTAGCTCTCGGGACCAATCGAGGTGATCCAGAATGTGAAGGTCACGATGGACTACAGAGGTGGAAAGAATGAGCTGTCATGCAAGCAGGGCGAGTGGCTCGAGGTCATCCGCATCACAGACAATCCTGAGGGCAAATGGCTGGCCAGAACACTGGACGGTTCCTGTAAGTGCGGTGACGCTAAAACAGAACAACTCACATATATATAGCACCTTTAATGTAGTAAAACCCCAAGGTGCTTCGCAGGAGCAAAATCAGACAGAAATTTGACACCTAGCCACATAAGATAATGGTAGGACCGGTGACAAAAAGCTTGGTCAAACATGTAGGCTTTAGAGAGCGTTTTAAAGGAGGAATGAGAGGTGGAGAGGTTTAGGGAGGGAATTGCAGAGCTTAAGATAAGAGCAGTTGAAGGCACGATCACCAATGATGGAGTGATTAAAATCAGGGATGCTCAAGAGGCCAGAATTAGATGAGCAGATATCTCAGACGGTTGTGGGGCTGGAGGGAATTACAGAGATCGGGAGGTGCGAGGCCATGGAGGGATTCGAAAACAAGGAAGCAAATTTTAAAATCAAGGCCTTGCCGGATGGGGAGGCAATGTAGATCAGTGAGTACAGGGGTAATGGGTGAACAAGACTTAGTGGGAGTTAGGATATGGGCACCAAAGTTTTGGGCGAGCTAAAGTTTTCAGAGGGTGGAAGAAGGGAGGCTGGCCAGAGCACAGACGAAAACCCGAGGCAGAAATTTTCAAACCAATAAATCAGACTCGTATTTCTGAAGCCATTACTAAACTTCCAAGTGCACAAATTTAAGTAGAATCAGGTGGGGAACCAAGGGTTCAGTTCAGCTGAGTAAGGGTCTGTTGGTGAGGCTGCTGAAAATCATCACTCTCGTGGATTGGCAGTGCCCCCAGCTATCAGCTACATGTACTACAGATGTTTGTCAAATCAATTAGAAAGAACCTTTTTTATTCTTTCTTGGGATATGGGCATCACTGGCTAGGCCAGCATTTATTGCCATCCCTAATTGCCCTTGAGAACTTGTATTATATCATACCTTTCCTGTCCTCAAGATGTCCCAAAGCACTTCACAGTCAATGAAGTACTTTTGAAGTTTACTCACTGTAGGAAACACAGCAGACAATTTACACACAGCAAGCTCCGACAAACAGCTATGTGATACTGACAAGATCATCAGTTTTGGTGATGTTGATTGAGGAATAAATATCCACAGGGCACGGGGGAAAACTCCCTGCTCTACATTAAAATAGTGTTATTGGATGTTTCACATCCACCTGGGAACATCTCATCTAAAAGACAGCACATTAAGGGCTGATAAGTGACAAGTAACATTCATGCCACACAAGTGCCAGGCAATTACCATCTTCAACAAGAGAGAATCTAACCATCTCTCCTTGATGTTCAATGCCATTACCATTGCTTAATGACCCACCACTGACTTCCAGGGGTTTACCACTGACCAGAAACTTAACTGGACCAGCCATATAAATACTGTAGCTACAAGAGCATGTCAGATGCTGGGAATTCTGCAGCAAGTAACTCACCTCCTGACTCCCCAAAGCCTGTCAACTATCTACAAGGCACAAGTCAGGAATACTCTCCACTTGCCTGGATGGGTGCAGCTCTAACAGCACTGAAGAAGCTCGACACCATCCAGGACAAAGCAGCCCACTTGATTGGCGCTCCATCCAACTCCTTAAACATTCACTCCTTCCATCACCGGTGCACAGTGGCAGCAGTGTGAACCATCTACAAGATGCTCTGCAGCAATGCACCAAGGCTCCTTAGACAAAACCTTCCAAACCTGCAATTTCTACCACCTAGAAGAACAAGGGCAGTAGATGCATGGGAACACCACCACCTGCAAGTTCCCCTCCAAGCCACACACCATCCTGAATTGGAACTATATCACTGTTCCTTCACTGTCGCTGGGTCACAAACCTGGAACTTCCTTCCTAATAACACTGTGAATGTACCTACCCCCCCATGGACTGCAGTGGTTCAAGAAGGCTGCTCACCACAACCTTCTCAAGGGCAATTAGGGATGGGTAACAAATGCTGGCCTTGCCACCCTCCCAACCCATGAAAGAATTAAACAAAATCTGGCAGTGTAGCACTCCCTCAGTACTGCACTGGAATGTCGGCATGAATTTTTGTGCTCAAGTCTCAGGAGAGGTCTATGAACCCACAATCTTCTGACTAAAAGGCAAGTGTGCTACCCACAGAGCCATGGCTGACAAAGGGGAAAAAAACAGAACAGCTATTTTACCTGGTTGGTGATGCCTCTTGCAAGCTGGGAGAGGCTATCAGAGAGGGTTCTGATGTAGAGGAAGTACCAAATACTAGTGGAAATTTTAACTCACTCTTCCAAAAGGGTGTGGATGCTGGGGGTCAATTGAAAATTTCAAAACTGAGATGGATGGATAAGGGTATCAAGGAATATGGGAAAAAAGCAGGTAAATGGAGTTGAGGTACAGAATAGGCATGAAGGGAATCCTCAACACCGACTCCGGACCCCATGAAGTCACATGGCATCAGGTCAAACATGGGCAAGGAAACCTCTTGCTGATTACCACCTACTGCCGCCCGCCCCTCGGCTGATGAATCAGTGCAGCAGACTGCAGCGGTTCAAGAAGGCAGCTCACCATCACCTTCTCAAGGGCAATTAGGGATGGGCAATAAATGCTGGCCAGTGATGCCCACATCCCACGAACGAATAAAAAAAAAATTGAATGGCAGAGCTGGCTCAAGGGGCTGAATAGCCTACCCCTGTTTCTATCATCCAAAGTAGAAAGGCACATGCAGTGATCCATCTCATTGCTGAGAGCACTTCCTGAAGTGATTGCTTCAAGTAAGGTGATAGTGGTCTGATTAAACAGGACCCTTCTGTGAGTGACAAAGTCTAGAGTTATAAACAATGAAAAATCTGCCTTGCAATCAACCAGATCTGGAACTTGCACTACATTCCTGATCGTTCAGCCTATCCAGTCTCTCTTCATTGCTGAAATGCTGCAGCCCTGGCAACATCCTGGTGAATCTCCTCTGCACCCTCTCCAGTGCAATCACATCCTTCCTATAGTGTGGTGCCCAGAACTGTACATAGTACTCCAGCTGTGGTCTAATTAGCGTTTTATGCAGCTCCATCATAACCTCTCTGTTCTTATATTCTATGCCTCGGCTAATAAAGGCAAGTATCCCATACGTCTTTCAACCACCTTATCTACCTGTGCTGCTGCCTTCAGTAGCAAGTACATCAAGGTCCCTCTGACCCTCTGTTCTTCCTAGGGTCCTACCATTTCAGTTGTTTGCATTCTCACCTCTAGGTCAGATGGTCATGGATTTGACTCCCACTTGAACTTGACTTCATGGATCTAGGCTGATACTCCAGCGCAGTCCTGCGGGAATGCTGCTCTGTCAGAAGACCCACCCTTGGAATATCAGCTGTGGCTCAGTGGATAGCACTCTTGTCTCTGAGTCAGAAGGACTAGAACAACTTGGATTTATATAATGCCTTTAACATAATAAAACATCTCGAGGCATTCCCAGGAGCGTTATAAAATAAAATGAGACCAAGCCACATAAGGAGATATTAAGGCAAATGGGCAAAAGCTTCGTCAAAAAGCTAGGTTTTAAGTAGCTTCTTAAAGGAGGCAAAGCCATGGAGAGATTTGTAAATGAGAATTTTAAAATTGAGGCATTGCTCATCGGAATCCAATGTAGGTGAGCGAGCACAGGGGTGATGGGTGAACAGGACTTGGTATGAGTTAGGACACAAGCAGCAAAGTTTTGTATGACCTCAGGTTTACGGAGGCTAGAATGTGGAATGCCAGACAGGGTATGTTAGATTACTCAAGTCTGGAGGTAACAAAGACATGGATCAGAGTTTCAGCAGCAGATGAGCTGAGGCAGAGGTGAATTCGGACAATGTTAACAGTGGTGAAAATAAGCAGTCTTAGTGACCGCACGGATATATGATTAAAGTTCATCTCAGGGTCAGATATGACACCAGGGTTGCGAGTAGTCTGGTTGAGCCTCAGACAGTTACCAGGGAGAGGGATGGAGTCAGTGGCTCGGGAATGGAGTTTGTAGCAGGATCCAAAGATAATGGCTTCAGTCTTCCCAGTATTTAACTGGAGGAAATTTCTGCTCATTCAGCATTGGATGTTGGATAAGCAGTCTGATAATTTAGAGACAGTGATGGGGACGAGAGAAGTGGTGGTGATGTAGAGCTAGGTGTTCTCAGCATACATGTGTTTTCAGATGATGTCACTGAGGGGCAGTTTGTAGGTGAGAAATAGGACGGGGCCAAGGATGATCCTTAGGGGACACCAGAGGTAACCGTGTGGGAGCAAGAAGAGAAGCCATTGTAGGTGATTCTCTGACTTCGACTGAATAGATAAGAATGGAACGAGGCAAGTACAGTCCTATCCAGCTGGAGGACAGTGGAGAGGCATTGGAGGAGGATGGTGTGGTCAACTGTGATAAAGGCTGCAGACTGGTCGAGAAGGATGAGGAGGGATTGTTTACCTTTGCCACAATCACAAAGCATGTCATTTGTGACTTTGATAAGAACTGTTTCAGTACTGTGGCAGGGGTGAAAACCTATTGGAAAGATTCAAACATACAGTTCTGGGAAAGATGGTCACGGCTTTGGAAGGCAAAAACACATTCAAGAACTTCAGAGAGGAAAGGGAGGTTGGAGATGGGGCAGCAGTTTGCAAGATCAGAAGGGTTAATGGTTGATATTTTGAGGAGAGGGTTGTTGATCGCAGATTTGAAGGAGAGGGGGACAGTACCTGAAGAGAGAGAACCATTAACAATGTCAGCTAACATGGGATAAAAACAGGAAATGCTGGAAATACTCAGCAAGAGTGGCAAGACCTGTGGAGAGGAACAGGTTTCAGATTTCTAACATCTGCAGTATTTTGCAGTTGTTAACATGAGAGTTGAGTCCCACTCCAGAGACTGAAACACACATCCAGGCTGACACTTCAGTGCAGTACTGAGAGAGTGCTGCACTGTCAGAGCTACCGCCTTTCAGATGAGACATTAAACCAAGACTCCATCTGTCCTCTCAGGTGGGTGGACATAAAAGATTCCATGGCACTATTTTGAAGAAGAGCTGGGGAGTTTTTCCTGGTGACCTGGCCTTTTCACCAAACCAGATTATCTGGTCATTATCTCATTGTCGTTTGTGAGAGCTTGCTATGTAAATAGGCTATCACATAGGTAGGTCCCTGGACTACTTAGTGCCTCTCTGTGGCAACTGGGAACTCATTTTCATTTAACTAAGTTAAGCTTAAGATTAAAAATGGCAGGAGATCTCAGACCCGTGTCATGCTCCTCTTGCTCAATGTGGGAGCTCAGGGACATGGCTGATGTCCCTGACTCCTTCACGTGCAGGAAGTGTGTCCAACTGCAGCTCTTGTTAGACCGCATGACGGCTCTCGAGCTGCGGATGGACTCACTTTGGAGCATGCGCGATGCTGAGGAGGTCGTGGATAGCACGTTTAGTGAATTGGTCACACCGCAGATTAGGATTGCTGATGGAGAAAGGGAATGGGTGACCAAAAGGCAGAGAAAGAGCAGGAAGGCAGCGCAGGAGTCCCCTGCGGTCATCTCCCTCCAAAACAAGTATACCGTTTTGGATACTGTTGGGGGAGATGGCTCACCAGGGGAAGGCAGCAGTAGCCAGGTCCATGGCACCGTGGCTGGCTCTGCTGTTCAGAAGGGCGGGAAAAAGAGTGGAAGGGCTATAGTCGTAGGGGATTCGATTGTAAGGGGAGTAGATAGGCGGTTCTGTGGTCGAAAATGAGGCTCCCGAATGGTATGTTGCCTCCCAGGTGCACGGGTCAGGGATGTCTCAGATCGGCTGCAGAACATTCTAAAGGGGGAGGGTGAACAGCCAGTTGTCATTGTGCACATTCTTTCTTTTGGGCCTCCTTATCTCGAGAGACAATGGATACGCGCCTGGAGGTGGTCAGTGGTTTGTGAAGCAGCGCCTGGAGTGGCTATAAAGGCCAATTCTGGAGTGACAGGCTCTTCCACAGCTGCTGCAGAGAAATTTGTTTGTTGGGGCTGTTGCACAGTTGGCTCTCCCCTTGCGCCTCTGTCTTTTTTCCTGCCAACTACTAAGTCTCTTCGACTCGCCACAATTTAGCCCTGTCTTTATGGCTGCCCGCCAGCTCTGGCGAATGCTGGCAACTGACTCCCACGACTTGTGATCAATGTCACACGATTTCATGTCGCGTTTGCAGACGTCTTTATAACGGAGACATGGACGGCCGGTGGGTCTGATACCAGTGGCGAGCTCGCTGTACAATGTGTCTTTGGGGATCCTGCCATCTTCCATGCGGCTCACATGGCCAAGCCATCTCAAGCGCCGCTGACTCAGTAGTGTGTATAAGCTGGGGGTGTTGGCCGCTTCAAGGACTTCTGTGTTGGAGATATAGTCCTGCCACCTGATGCCAAGTATTCTCCGAAGGCAGCGAAGATGGAATGAATTGAGACGTCGCTCTTGGCTGGCATACGTTGTCCAGGCCTCGCTGCCGTAGAGCAAGGTACTGAGGACACAGGCCTGATACACTCGGACTTTTGTGTTCCGTGTCAGTGCGCCATTTTCCCACACTCTCTTGGCCAGTCTGGACATAGCAGTGGAAGCCTTACCCATGCGCTTGTTGATTTCTGCATCTAGAGACAGGTTACTGGTGATAGTTGAGCCTAGGTAGGTGAACTCTTGAACCACTTCCAGAGCGTGGTCGCCAATATTGATGGATGGAGCATTTCTGACATCCTGCCCCATTATGTTCGTTTTCTTGAGGCTGATGGTTAGGCCAAATTCATTGCAGGCAGACGCAAACCTGTCGATGAGACTCTGCAGGCATTCTTCAGTGTGAGATGTTAAAGCAGCATCGTCAGCAAAGAGGAGTTCTCTGATGAGGACTTTCCGTACTTTGGACTTCACTCTTAGACGGGCAAGGTTGAACAACCTGCCCCCTGATCTTGTGTGGAGGAAAATTCCTTCTTCAGAGGATTTGAACGCATGTGAAAGCAGCAGGGAGAAGAAAATCCCAAAAAGTGTGGGTGCGAGAACACAGCCCTGTTTCACACCACTCAGGATAGGAAAGGGCTCTGATGAGGAGCCACCATGTTGAATTGTGCCTTTCATATTGTCATGGAATGAGGTGATGATACTTAGTAGCTTTGGTGGACATCCGATCTTTTCTAGTAGTCTGAAGAGACCACGTCTGCTGACGAGGTCAAAGGCTTTGGTGAGATCAATGAAAGCAATGTAGAGGGGCATCTGTTGTTCACGGCATTTCTCCTGTATCTGACGAAGGGAGAACAGCATGTCAATAGTCGATCTCTCTGCACGAAAGCCACACTGTGCCTCAGGGTAGACGCGCTCGGCCAGCTTCTGGAGCCTGTTCAGAGCGACTCGAGCAAAGACTTTCCCCACTATGCTGAGCAGGGAGATTCCACGATAGTTGTTGCAGTCACCTCGGTCACCTTTGTTTTTATAGAGGGTGATGATGTTGGCATCGCGCATGTCCTGGGGTACTGCTCCCTCGTCCCAGCACAGGCATAGCAGTTCATGTAGTGCTGAGAGTATAGCAGGCTTGGCACTCTTGATTATTTCAGGGGTAATGCTGTCCTTCCCAGGGGCTTTTCCGCTGGCTAGGGAATCAATGGCATCACTGAGTTCCGATTTGGTTGGCTGTATGTCCAGCTCATCCATGACTGGTAGAGGCTGGGCTGCATTGAGGGCAGTCTCAGTGACAGCATTCTCCCTGGAGTACAGTTCTAGGTAGTGCTCAACCCAGCGGTCCATCTGTTTGCGTTGGTCAGTGATTATGTCCCCCGATTTAGATTTGAGGGGGGTGATCTTCTTGATGGTTGGCCCAAGAGCTCTCTTCATGCCATCATACATTCCTCTGACGTTTCCGGTGTCTGAGGCCAGCTGAATATGGCTGCATAGGTGTTGCCAGTAGTCGTTTGCGCAACGCCTAGCTGTTCTTTGTGCAGTACTTCTGGCTGCTTTAAGTGCTGCGGATGTTAAATCGCTGGGGGCTTTCTTGTAGTTCAAAAGTGCAATGCGCTTAGCGGCTATGACAGGTTCCAGCTCTTCATTATGAGATTGAAACCAGTCTGCATTTCTCTTCGCACTTTTGCCGTAGGTGGTCAAAGCTGACTCATAGATGGCGTCTCTGATGTGGGCCCACTTGGTCTCAGCATCCCCTGTGGGAGTGTTTTGAAGGGCTGTTACAAGTGAATTTAGAAATTTTTGTAACAGCTGTGGGTGAGAAATTCTGCTCGTGTTGATGCGCGGGTGGCCCTTCTGCTTGGAATGATGCAACTTCTTTGGTCTGAGTCTAACCTTGCTGCACACCAGGGAGTGGTCGGTGTCGCAGTCCGCACTGTGGAAGCTGCGTGTGATTTGAACACTGTTTAAGGCGGCTCGCCTTGTGACAATGAGGTCTAGCTGGTGCCAACGACGTGATCTTGGGTGCCTCCATGAAACCTGGTGACAGGGTTTAGTGTGAAAGAACGAGTTGGTGATGCAGAGGTTATGATAGGTACACAACTCAAGCAGTCTCTGCCCGTTCTCATTCATCCTTCCAACGCCATAGCGCCCAAGGCAGGAGGGCCATGAGTCATGGTCGGCCCCAACCCTGGCATTAAAGTCCCCCAGCAGGAATAGGTGTTCGGTGTTGGGGATGCTGCTAATGATGTTATGGAGTTGTTCATAGAACTGGTCTTTAGCTTCAGGTGCGGAGCAGAGTGTTGGAGCATAGATGCTGAGTAGGTGTACTGGACCAGAGGTGGTGAGCAGTCGGATGGACAGTATGCGTTCCGAGCCATTTGAGGGAGGCTCTATCATGCTGAGCAAGGAGTTTGTGCACATAGGCACTAATGATATAGGTAAAAAACGGGATGAGGTCCTACAAGCAGAGTTTAGGGAGTTAGGAGCCAAGTTAAAAAGTAGGACCTCATAGGTAGTAATCTCAGGATTACTACCAGTGCCACGTGATAGTCAGAGTAAAAATGAAAGAATAGTCAGGATGAATGCGTGGCTTGAGAGATGGTGCAGGAAGGAGGGGTTCAGATTTTTGGGACATTGGGACCGGTTCTGGGGGAGGTGGGACTATTACAAATTGGACGGTCTACACCTGGGCCGGACTGGAACCAATGTCCTTGGAGGTGCTTTTGCTAACGCTGTTGGGGAGGGTTTAAACTAATGTGGCAGGGGGATGGGAACCAATTGAGGTCAGTTGACAGTAAGGAGGTAGTAACAAAAGCCTGTAAGGAACTAGATAATGAAGTCAGTGTGACTAAGGGGAAGAACAGGCAGGGAGCAGATGATGAATATAAAGGGACTGGTGGTCTGAGGTGCATTTGTTTTAATGCAAGAAGTGTAGTAGGTAAGGCAGATGAACTTAGGGCTTGGATTAGTACCTGGGAGTATGATGTTATTGCTATTACTGAGACTTGGTTGAGGGAAGGGCATGATTGGCAACTAAATATCCCAGGATATCGATGCTTCAGGCGGGATAGAGAGGGAGGTAAAAGGGGTGGAGGAGTTGCATTACTGGTCAAAGAGGATATCACAGCTGTGCTGAAGGAGGGCACTATGGAGGACTCGAGCAGTGAGGCAATATGGACAGAACTCAGAAATAGGAAGGGTGCGGTAACAATGTTGGGGCTGTACTACAGGCCTCCCAACAGCGAGCGTGAGATAGAGGTACAAATATGTAAACAGATTATGGAAAGATGTAGGAGCAACAGGGTGGTGGTGATAGGAGATTTTAATTTTCCCAACATTGACTGGGATTCGCTTAGTGTTAGAGGTCCAGATGGAGCAGAATTTGTAAGGAGCATCCAGGAAGGTTTTCTAGAGCAGTATGTAAATAGTCCAACTCGGGAAGGGGCCATACTGGACCTGGTGTTGGGGAATGAGCCCGGCCAGGTTGTTGAAGTTTCAGTAGGGGACTACTTTGGGAATAGTGATCACAATTCCGTAAGCTTTAAAATACTCATGGACAAAGACGAGAGTGGTCCTAAAGGAAGAGTGCTAAATTGGGGGAAGGCCAACTATACCAAAATTCGGCAGGAGCTGGGAAATGTAGATTGGGAGCAGCTGTTTGAAGGTAAATCCACATGTGATATGTGGGAGGCTTTTAAAGAGAGGTTGATTAGCGTTCAGGAGAGACATGTTCCTGTGAAAATGAGGGATAGAAATGGCAAGATTAGGGAACCATGGATGACAGGTGAAATTGTGAGACTAGCTAAGAGGAAAAAGGAAGCATACATAAGGTGTAGGCGGCTGATGAAAGACGAAGCTTTGAAAGAATATCGGGAATGTAGGACCAATCTGAAACGAGGAATTAAGAGGGCTAAAAGGGGTCATGAAATATCTTTAGCAAACAGGGTTAAGGAAAATCCCAAAGCCTTTTATTCATATATAAGGAGAAAGAGGGTAACTAGAGAAAGGATTGGCCCACTAAAGGACAAAGGAGGAATGTTATGCTTGGACTCAGAGAAAATGGGTGAGATTCTAAACGAGTACTTTGCATCGGTATTCACCGAGGAGAGGGACATGACGGATGTTGAGGTTAGGAACAGATGTTTGATTACTCTAGGTCAAGTCGGCATAAGGAGGGAGGAAGTGTTGGGTATTCTAAAGGGCATTAAGGTGGACAAGTCCCCAGGTCCGGATGGGATCTATCCCAGGTTACTGAGGGAAGCAAGAGAGGAAATAGCTGGGGCCTTAACAGATATCTTTGCAGCATCCTTAAACACGGGTGAGGTCCCGGAGGACTGGAGAATTGCTAATGTTGTCCCCTTGTTTAAGAAGGGTAGCAGGGATAATCCAGGTAATTATAGACCGGTGAGCCTGACGTCAGTGGTAGGGAAGCTGCTGGAGAAGATACTGAGGGATAGGATCTATTCCCATTTGGAAGAAAATGGGCTCATCAGTGATAGGCAACATGGTTTTGTGCAGGGAAGGTCATGTCTTACCAACTTAATAGAATTCTTTGAGGAAGTGACAAAGTTGATTGATGAGGGAAGGGCTGTCGATGTCATATACATGGACTTCAGTAAGGCGTTTGATAAGGTTCCCCATGGCAGGCTGATGGAGAAAGTGAAGGCGCTTGGGGTCCAAGGTGTACTAGCTAGATGGATAAAGAACTGGCTGGGCAACAGGAGACAGAGAGTAGCAGTAGAGGGGAGTTTCTCAAAATGGAGACATGTGACCAGTGGTGTTCCACAGGGATCCGTGCTGGGACCACTGTTGTTTGTGATATACATTAATGATTTGGAGGAAAGTATAGGTGGACTGATTAGCAAGTTTGCAGACGACACTAAGATTGGTGGAGTAGCAGATAGTGAAGGGGACTGTCAGAGAATACAGCAGAATATAGATAGATTAGAGAGTTGGGCAGAGAAATGGCAGATGGAGTTCAATCAGGGCAAATGCGAGGTGATGCATTTTGGAAGATCCAATTCAAGAGTGAACTATACAGTAAATGGAAAAGTCCTGGGGAAAATTGATGTCCAGAGAGATTTGGGTGTTCAGGTCCACTGTTCCCTGAAGGTAGCAACGCAGGTAAATAGAGTGGTCAAGAAGGCATACGGCATGCTTTCCTTCATCGGACGGGGCATTGAGTACAAGAGTTGGCAGGTCATGTTACAGTTGTATAGGACTTTGGTTCGGCCACATTTGGAATACTGCGTACAGTTCTGGTCGCCACATTATCAAAAGGATGTGGATGCTTTGGAGAGGGTGCAGAGGAGGTTCACCAGGATGTTGCCTGGTATGGAGGGCGCTAGCTATGAAGAGAGGTTGAGTAGATTAGGATTATTTTCATTAGAAAGACGGAGGTTGAGGGGGGACCTGATTGAGGTGTACAAAATCATGAGAGGTATAGACAGGGTGGACAGCAAGAGGCTTTTTCCCAGAGTGGGGGTTTCAATTACTAGAGGACACGAGTTCAAAGTGAAAGGGGAAATGTTTAGGGGGGATATGCGTGGAAAGTTCTTTACGCAGAGGGTGGTGGGCACCTGGAACGCGTTGCCAGCGGAGGTGGTAGACGCGGGCACGATGGAGTCTTTTAAGATGTATCTAGACAGATACATGAATGGGCAGGAAGAAAAGAGATACAGAACCTTAGAAAATAGGCGACATGTTTAGAGAGAGGATCTGGATCGGCGCAGGCTTGGAGGGCCGAAGGGCCTGTTCCTCTGCTGTAATTATCTTTGTTCTTTGTTCTTTGTTCATCATCACTAGAGAATGGCCCGCTGCAGCATTGCCCCGATTATCTTGGTGCTCCAAATTATTGGGTCTCTGCATCCTGAAATTCCTCCATTAAACAATTGTTTGTCTGTCTACTATTTTGCAGATGGGTACATTAAGGTGACGTATGTGGATATCAACTATGATGAGATAAGGAAGAAAACAGCTACCAGACCAAAAGACTCAGTGTCCATCACCCAAGCCATAAGGCCACCAGTCCAAGATCAGGAACTCTACGATGATGTTGCAGCAAATGATGACATGTAAGGAGAGAGGAACCCTCCATGCAGGGTTTAGACTTTCAGTATTCGTGCATTTCAGTCCATGTGTTTTATCTCCTGTTCCTCCTGGCCCACAAGGAAATTGAATGACTATTCTGGTCCCAGATCCTCGTCCCACTGTCTTCACCTCGCTTCTCCACTCTGACCAGAGTTAAAAGTATGGCCAAGGCCCAATGGCATCCTGATGCCCCAGTCAGCCTGTGTAAAGAAGGACCCCTCCAGCTTCAGATTGGTGTCTTTGCTGCCTACTCAGAAGATCAGGGTTAAAATCAGGATTGGCGTGAAGCGGGCAGGAAATGAGCTTGTTGGTGACCTGAGACAACAAAACTGCTCACCTGTCCGGTTTCGACCAGGAGGGTAGGGTTAAAATTACCCCCGTGCTTTTATTCTCTGCATCTTTCACTACTCACTGATTAAGATGTTGAATCACTGCTGGTTCTATGCTCGATTTGAGGCAGGTTTATACTTGTTGGCAGTGGGCACCAGGGACTAAGTTAAAGCCTTCCAATTGTTTCTAAGCTGGGGAATTGATGGATGTGATGGCAAAGGACAATGCAGCCCTATTCTGAAGCAGGCTCAGTCATACATATCCCTGGACCCACCAAAAATAATTCTTATAACAGGTGACCCATGTTAGTCACTTTAGGAGCTTGGAACCAAGTCAAATCTCTATGTGCCTTAATAATCCATTGCCTATTCCAGGGAACAACAACTGGTATTTATAGAGCACCTTTAACATAGAAAAACATCCCAAAGCATTTCACAGAGGAATGAGGGATGCGAGCCAAAGGACAAAACTTGGTTAAAGAGTTGGTTTTAAGAAAGAGTGAGAGGTGGAATGGCCGAGGGGGTTTAGGGAAGGAATTCCCATCTGTGGGTCATAGTCTTTACCAGCCCTGCAGACCCAGGAAATTCAAAGAGCTGCAGTTTGCAAGTTTACAAACTTTGAGGAAGGGAAGGACGGGTAAGAGGCGCAGGGAGAAAAGTAGTTGGAGAGGACGTGAGAGAAACAGGGAGAGTGGATGGGGTAAGGAAAGGGTCATTGAGGGGAGAATGCAGCACTCTTCTGCATGTGAGAGTCATGGAATTTTTGCACTGGATTTTGACAGCCCTCAGGAGATGGACTGGGAGGCAGTAGGCCTCGTAATATGCAGCAGAAGGCGTTCAGAAGGGAGCCTGATGTCTTCCCCCTGCCACAGGATAGTCTCTTGGGCGGGAACAGCAATGGCGCAGCTGCCCAGTAATTGGAGGCAGGCAACCAATTAAACTAATTAATTGGCCAATTTCCAGCCACTTCACACCCCTGCCGGTATGTTGTCTTTGTCGGAACGGGCCCCCACCACCTGGAGAGACCACCAGGTAAAGTGTGGCGGCTTTCCAGCAGGTTCCCAGGAAAGGAGGGGTCCTTCCTTTATGGCCGCTCCATGACCTACGGTGGGACCACCTGGCAGCAATAGCTGCATCCGGGGCTGTGACGCCACTGCCGAAGTGTTCAGCCCTCTGATTGCCGGGGCCTGCCTACCTGGCCTGAGCACATTAAAAAAAATTCCTATCTGAGCCTTTGAGGGCACCTGAACATTGTTCTTCCTGCAGCCTCAGCATCGGCCACCAGCATCGGCCATGGTAGTGTGCTGAGGTTTCTGAGCTGTCTGTGATTGGGCCAGCAACTCTGAGAGGGGGGCTGCCAACCTCAATTGGATGGCGGTCCTGGCGGCAGCCAATTAAGAGGCCGCTGCTGGTAATATCCTGCCCAGGGTCCTGCCGCCTGTCCATACAGGTTTACGACCTGCTTTCAGCCACAGTGGCAGAACAGCCTTAGATTTGAGAAAATTCTGGCCTTTGTGTGTTGGCTTCTTGCAGATTTTTGCATTGGAATCTCGCAATTGTTGTGAATGGGTGGGGTGTTATTATGTGTGAGGAACTTCACTTGTAGGGAGGGTTTGTGCTTTAATGGCATATGGGAGGCCTTGTATTTATTTTGTACAATGTGCATTTGCATTTTTTGTGTATGGCGCTTCATATTCTGGTCTTGGCATGTGCATTTGTCAGATGCCACTTTTTAAAAAAAACTTCTGTCTCAAACAGTTGCTGACCTTTCTTCCGTTGTGTTCTCCAGGGATCCTGGGAACAGCAGTACTGGGGGCAGTGGTGAGTATGAGCTAAGCAGCCATGTTCTACCTCTGCATTCTTTACTTGCAATGTGCCAACATTTTTCGCATCTCTCAAAGATCTCCTCAACACTTTGTGAAGACAAAATCCTTTATCCCTATGCTCCAGCTCCTACCTCCCAACCAATTTCCAACCCAATGCACTAAATACATCACCGCTAATGATAACTGAGTGAGATCACCATTCTGTACTCACTGTGGAATATCCTGGTCAGTATTCTTCATTTTGTAAAAACAAAATGAATCCACTCCCACCAGTTCCAGAGTGCATCTTTCCAGCAAAGGAGAGATAAATGAGAAACATTTCAATAGCAGCTATTTCATTGCAGATGGCAGCGCACGATTACAAACCACTTCAGTTTTGTTCCTCCCCATTACATCACAATGGGGCAAGATTACTAGCTCAGAATGTAAGAATGGTAAGGAATGGGAAAGGGTTATTGAAACCAAACATGCTCATCCCTTTTTGATAGATGTTTCCCCTGGTTGGAGAGTCTAGAACACAGGGTCTGTCTCAGGATACGGGGTCAGCCATTAAGGATTGAGATGAGGAGAAATATCTTAATTCAGAGGGTTTTGTGAATCTTTGGAATTCTCTACCCCAGAGGGTTGTGGACGGTCAGTCGTTGAGTAAATTCAAGGCAGAGATCAATAGATAACTGGGCACCAAGGCAATCAAGGGATATGGGAATAAGGGGGGAAAGTGGAGTTGAAGTAGAATTTCAACCATGATCTTATTAAATGGTGGAGCAAGCTCGAGGGCCTACTCCTGCTCCTCGTTCTTATGTTCTTATCCACCTCCTCACCATGTCCATCAATCATTTTTCTCTAGAACCACCTCTAATTGTCTCCTGAACTCATTTACACTCCCCACTTCAACATTCTCCCCTGCCAACTCATTCCCCAACTCAATTATTCTTTGGCTGAAAACGTTCCTCTGGCTCTCCTTTTTGCTCTTAACCTCCCCCATCTGTAACTTGTGACTGCTGGTATTTTCACCTTTCTGACGAATCCTTATAATTACTGCTGCTGACCATCAAATTTTCCCTCCGTGTAACTTTCTAATTGTGGACCTGACAGTTTTGTGTCTTCCTATCCATCCCAGGGTTCTTTCCTCCTCCTTCCAGTGAAGATATCTATGATGATGTTGATGGTACACCTGAAGACATTAAGCCGAGGTAAGTACCACACAACAATTCTTTGCAGTCCCGAGGGTGGGTGAACCTAAAGGAGCTGTGAGCTTTAATAGGGGTACCTGGAAAGGGAGTTAGATTTTGAACTGATCCACCACCCACCCAGTGAAAGGGGCCAGGGGCCCAAATCGTTTTCATGGTTGGGCTTCATTTGACTTTAATCAGCGGGTTTTCATGCCTTTATGGAGGAACTCAGCAAATGAGGGGCAAGAAATCTGGCAGCTGCTTCACCCAAATAGCC
This sequence comes from Heterodontus francisci, assembly GCF_036365525.1. Taxonomy (NCBI): domain Eukaryota; kingdom Metazoa; phylum Chordata; class Chondrichthyes; order Heterodontiformes; family Heterodontidae; genus Heterodontus; species Heterodontus francisci. Next base: position 10,961,014 of record NC_090374.1, read on the forward strand.
TGGGTAGGTTCAAAGTGGGGGGCTAGCAACTCAAGGAAGGCCTGCGGAGGATCAGGCATCAGAGAGCAGTTGGATGAGGTGGGCTAGGGGGTTGACTTTTGCTGGACTACTCTGTAACTTTAAACCTTCCTCTGGTGTGCAGTCTGATTTTCCACAGTGCCTGACCTGATGGTCTGACAGTTGGGACCTGCTGAGGACGGCGGGGGTGGGGTGGGAGGGGGGTGAAACCTTTACACGGCACATGGATGAAATCCTCATCACATTTCTTGGATGTATGAGGTGGGGAGGTGGGAAGTGGGGCAGGGGTTGGAATCAAATCTCTTCACTGATTCTGGCAGCAATGGACTATACAATGGCTCATTGCTGACCCAGATTCTGATATGATTAATCCAATGTATATTCGCAAGTACAGGATGAAGATTAAGATCAGGACTATTTCATTACAAACACTTAATGCACTTTCAACAAATTTGCAAGGAGGTTAACAATTCTTAAAATAATGGCAGGAATAAATTGGTGCAGCAGCACTGATTGGAATTTCTATCCTTACATTCTCATATCCTGAACTCTTAACACTCTACACAAATACAGATATTATTATCCTGACTGTTCACACACGTTACTACTATGGAAGGGTCGGTCATCAAGAATTAAACATCTAAATAAATGATAACATCAGATCATTATTCCAAAATCAGAGCTTCGGGATTTTATTTACAAACAGCTAAAGATGCAATCCAATGGTAGTGGTCAAGAACAAATGGTTTTGGGTGATGAAGTGCGACAGAGCCAAGGATTTGTTAACATGGTAAATAATGCCCTGCATGCTTTGAAGCTCTGCGCCACAGGATGCCTCAAAGGCTGGGTCCTGGTCCTGGGGACTCCTGAAGAAGAAGAAGTTGGAGAAAGGCGACAAAGACAAAAAGGCGAGAGAAAAGGAGAGCAGTGAAGTTCAGTGTGAAAGCGGTGAACACCAGCTCCTGTAAGACACCAAACAGCGAAAGCACCAGCTTACTAATAACTGCACTTGGTACTAATGTGTTGGATAGTATGTGCTAACTGCATGGAGTGCTACAAAATTGACACTGACTCATTTATCAACAGCGCCAATATCCAGACTGACCCTAACCCAATCAAAATCTCTATGCAGGGCAGACTACAGAGCCAAGTGCCCAGTTTCTGGCTATTTTTTCCCTTTTGTCTTATTGCTCGTTTCTTCTCGAGTTATGCCCTCACATTCACTCAACCTTCCCCCATTGGTATTTCAGGTCTGTCTCTGGGCAGTGTTAGTGTTCATCTTCGTCCATCTTCCAGGAGGTGCACCTGTTAGAATGCAATTTTTCCCTGCCGCCTCTGCCCTGTCCCAGACATCCACCTCCAAGATATGGAAGCTGAGGTTGTTGTCAGGACAAGCGAGCCAATCAAATCTCACCCTAGTAAGCTGTGGTACTGAATTCATTAAATCTGATCATTTGTAGGCTGTCACCAGAAAAAATGGCCATGAAAGCTGTTGGAATGACATAAAAACCCATCCTCTTCACTAATGTCCTTCAGGGAAGGAAATTTGCATCATTACCCAGCCTGGACCCACATATGACTCCAGTCTCATATTATGTGGTTGACTCTTACTGCCCTCATACCAACTAGGGACGAGCAATAAATGGGGCCTTGCCAGCGTCCCAAGAACAAAAATTATTAAACTAATTAACCATTCACCTGGGTCATCCAAGTGGGTAACAGCAGTGAAACTCAGTGGCTATTGATGGCCAAATCTGGAAACAGGATACTTGACATCTGTGGGAGCCTTGTACTGCAATAATCTTGTATCACACAGTATTGGTGAGGATTCATTCATTACTAATACACTACCTAATGTTAGTATTTAGGCAGCATGAGAGGCAGCCATAGTCTTAGAACTGCCAAGACCCCAATAGTTATTACTAAAGAGGGCAATTGCCCTACATATAGAATTAAATCACTGCTATTCTCAAATGTTTGTTCAATTGATAAGAAAGCTAATCATTGGCAATCTATTTCCTCGAGCCGTAAATCATACCTTCTGGTCTACCTGCCAGTGTGTACTTTTCACAAGGAACAAAATTGCAGAAGTTAAGAACAGAAGAAAGTCTAGATTCTCCTCATAGGAACAGTTGGAGGCCATTTAGCCCGTTGAACCTGTTCCTCCATTCAATTAGATCATGTCTGATCTGTATCTTAACTTCATTTATCTGCCTTAGTTCCGTAATTCTTAATACCCTTACCCAACAAAGCGCTATATCCCTTATCTATCATGTTTGTATCCTAAATGCAGAGCCATGTGGATGAACATTTAGGGACAAAGCAGAAAATACTTTGTAAGCGATGGCTATGGGGATCTATATTGGGAACTTACTTGCTCCCCCATCCCCATTTGTGAGATGTGACATCAATTTTCAGCCCTCTCGGGAGAATGTTCGGAACCTCCCAACCGAACCATTCACAGCAAGATTCTACTCTTACTCTAAAATTGTTGATTCGAACTGAAAGAGATGCTGAAGTTCTCAATCTGGGAATAAATTTGTCATATACTACCTATTTAAAAGGCTTCTGATCCTTTTGCAAAATTAGACATTGTGATCTGAAATGCGCTGCCAATAGGGCAGTGGAAGCAGATTCAATGGTAACTTTCAAAAGAGAATTGATTAACTACTTGAAAAATAAAATTTGAAGGGTTATGGGGAGTAATTTGATAGCTGTTTCAAAGAGCCAGCACAGCCACGATGGGCCAAATAGCCTCCTTCTGAGCGGTATCAATCTATGATTCTAAATTAATTCTATAAGCTTTCCGGGCAGTTCTGCAGTCTTCTTTTGAGAGGAATTGAAAGGCTGCGTGAGGGGAGAAATGGCCACCTAATTCTCTCCACCTGCTTGTAGGAGCGTGGCCTTTGCTCATCTCCTCAAGTTTAAACTAACTTGGTAGGGGGATGGAAACAAGGAGGTAACATTAGAGAGTACGAACAAGGTGCACAAAAAATTGGAAGAGGCAGATAGCACTAGAGTAAGAAATAGTAAGGCATTAAGTGGGGGCAGAGTAAGAAGGAATACAAAAGGTCTAATTAGGTTTACTGTGCATGTATGTGAACTCATGGAGTGTGTTAAATAAGGCTGTTGAGTTGCAGGTGCAGATAGCCAAATGGGAATATGATGTTTTGGCGATAATGGAGACCTGGCTCAAAAAAGGACAGAACTGGGTATTGAACATACCTGGATACAGGTGCTCAGGAAAGATAGGGAAGGGAAGAAAGGAGGAGGGGGTGGCAGTATTGATTAAGAAGAATATTAAAGTGTGGGAGCGAGAAGATGTCCTAGAGGGGTCAACGAATCTATTTGGTTAGTGCTATGAAATATTAGCGGTACGGATACACTAATGGGTGTATTCTATAGGCACCCAACCAGTGGGAAATATATAGAGAAACACATTTGCAAGGAAATTACAGACAGGTGTAAAAACTACAGAGTAGTTATAATGGGGGATTTTAATTATCCTAATATAGGCTGGGATAGTAATAGTGTAAAGGGCAAAGAAGGGGAAGACTTTATGAAGTGTGTTCAGGAGAATTGTCTGCATCAGTGTGTTTCCGGTCCAATGAGGAAGGAGGTATTGCTGGATTTGGTTCTGGTGAATCAGGTGGGCCAAGTGGATCAAGTGTCAGTAGGAGAACATTTAACAAACAATTATCATGCTATCAAATCGAATTGCATAACTAGGGCTATAGATAGGGCTTTAAACTAAATAGTGGGGGGAGGGTTCAGTTGCATGGAAAATTAGGGAGTCAAAGTTAAAGGAGAAGGTAGGAGTGCAGGTTAGTGATGAGGCCGATTGTTACCATAAAATAAAAGGTAGGTACAGAACGTGTGAACGTCATATTGCACCAAGGAATAGTATGTATAGAAAGTATAGGTGGTCTGATTAGCAAGTTTGCAGACGACACTAAGATTGGTGGAGTAGCAGATAGTGAAGGGGACTGTCAGAGAATACAGCAGAATATAGATAGATTGGAGAGTTGGGCAGAGAAATGGCAGGTGGAGTTCAATCAGGGTGCGAGGTGATGCATTTTGGAAGATCCAATTCAAGAGTGAACTATACAGTAAATGGAAAAGTCCTGGGGAAAATTGATGTCCAGAGAGATTTGGGTGTTCAGGTCCATTGTTCCCTGAAGGTGGCAACGCAGGTCAATAGAGTGGTCAAGAAGGCATACAGCATGCTTTCCTTCATCGGACGGGGTATTGAGTACAAGAGTTGGCAGGTCATGTTACAGTTGTATAGGACTTTGGTTCGGCCACATTTGGAATACTGCGTGCAGTTCTGGTCGCCACATTACCAAAAGGATGTGGATGCTTTGGAGAGGGTGCAGAGGAGGTTCACCAGGATGTTGCCTGGTATGGCGGGCGCTAGCTATGAAGAGAGGTTGAGTAGATTATGATTATTTTCATTAGAAAGGCGGAGGTTGAGGGGGGACCTGATTGAGGTGTACAAAATCATGAGAGGTATAGACAGGGTGGATAGCAAGAAGCTTTTTCCCAGAGTGGGGGATTCAAATACTAGGGGTCACGAGTTCAAAGTAAGAGGGGAAAAGTTTAGGGGGGATATGCGTGGGAAGTTCTTTACACAGAGGGTGGTGGGTGCCTGGAACACGTTGCCAGCGGAGGTGGTAGATGCGAACACGATAGCGTCTTTTAAGATGTATCTAGACAGATACATGAATGGGCAGGAAGCAAAGAGATACAGACCCTTAGAAAATAGGCGACATGTTTAGGTAGAGGATTTGGAGGGCCGAAGGGCCTGTTCCTGTGCTGTAATTTTCTTTGTTCTCTTTGTTCTTTGTTCTATAAGAGTAGGGAAATTTGATAATAGAACAAGCTTAAAGGCTTTGTATTTGAATGCACGAAGCATTCGGATTAAAATTAATGAATTAACAGCGCAAATAGAGACAAATGGGTATGATTTAGTGGCGATTACTAAGACGTGGTTGCAGGGAAACCAGGTTTGGGAATTGAATATCCAAGGGTACTCAGTATTTCAGAAGGATAGGCAGGAAGGAAAAGGAGGTGGTGTAGCTTTGTTAGTAAAGGAAGAGATCAGTGCTATAGTGTGAAACGATATAGGCACAGGAGAACAAGACATAGAATCAGTCTGGGTAGAAATAAGAAGTAGTAAGGGAAAGAAGTCCCTGGTGGGAGTAATCTGAAGGTCCCCAAATAGTAGTTCCGCAGTGGGGCACAGTATAAACCAGGAAATACTGGGAGCTTGTAAGAAAGGTACGGCAATAATCATGGGTGATTTTAATATGCGTATAGACTGGATTAATCAAATTGGCAAGGGTAGCCTCGAGGGAGAGTTTATTGAATGTATTAGAGATTTTATTTTGGAGCAATATGTTGTGGAACCAACCAGGGAGCAGGCTATTCTAGATTTGGTATTGTGTAATGAGGTGGGATTAATTAATGATCTCATTGTTAAGGATCCTCTAGGGAAGAATGATCGTAGCATGCTAGAATTTCAAATTCAGTTTGAGGGCGAGAAACTGGAGTCCCACACTAGTGTTCTGAAGTTAAACAAAGGTAATTACATAGGCATGAGGACAGATTTGGCCCTAGTGGACTGGGCAGGAAGACTAAAAAGTAGGACAGTTGATGAGCGGTGGCAGATATTTAAGGAGATATTCAATTCGTCCCAACTAAAATATATTCCAGAGAGGAAGAAAGATTGTAAGAGGGAGAAAAACATCCATGGCTAAGCAAGGAAGTTAAGGATAACATAAAAACAAAAACTAAGGCATACCATTATTGCAAAGGCCAGTGGCAGGCTGGAAGATTGGAAAACTTTTAAAGGTCAACAAAGGGTTACTAAAAAAGTGATTAAAAAGAGCAAAGGTAAATTATGAAAGAAAACTAGCGCAAAATATAAAAACGGATAGCAAAATCTTCTATCAGTATATAAAAGGGAAGAGAGTAGCTAAAGTTGGTCCCTTGGAGGATGAGACTGGGGAGTTAATAGTAAGGAACACAGAAATGGCGGAGACATTAAATCAGTATTTTGCCTCAGTTTTCACGGTGGAGGACACTAGTACCATCCCAATAGTAACAGGTAATGCAGATGTTATAGAAAGGGAGGAACTTAGAACAATCATCATCACTAGGGAAAAAGTACTGAGCAAACTATTGGGATTGAAGGCAGACAAGTTCCCAGGGCCTGATGGCCTACATCCTAGGGTCTTAAAGGAAGTGGCAGTGGAGATAGTGGATCCATTGGTTATAATATTCCTAAATTCCCTGGATGCGGGAAAGGTTCCAGTGGATTGGAAAAATGCTAATATAATGCTCTTATTCAAAAAGGGAGGGAGGCAGAAAGTAGGAAACTGTAGACCAGTTAGTTTGACATCTGTCATTGGGAAATTGTTAGAATCCATTATTAAGGAAATAATAACAGGACATTTAGAAAGTCAAAACACAATCCATCAAAGTCAGCATGGTTTTATGAAGGGTAAATCGTGTTTAACTAATTTGCTAGAGTTCTTCGAAGATGTAACAAGTGGATAATGGGGATCCTGTAGATGTAGTTTATCTGGACTTCCAGAAGGCATTTGATAAGGTGCCGCACAAAAGGTTAATACACAAGGTAAGATCACATGGGGTTAGGGGCAATTTATTAGCTTGGATAGAGGATTTGCTAACCAACAGAAAACAGAGAGTTGGGATAAATGGGTCCTTTTCTGGTTGGCAAGATGTAACTAGTGGGGTGCCACAGGGTTCGGTCCTCGGGCCCCAAGTATTTACAATCTATGTTAATGACTTGGATGCAGGAATAGAAGGTACTATAGCCAAATTTGCAGATGACATTAAAATAGGTGGGATAGTAAGTTGCAATAAAGAAATAAGAAATTTACAAATGGATATGGATAGTTTAGGTGAATGGGCCAAAATTTGGCAGATGGAGTTTAACGTGGATAAGTGTGAGGTTATCCATTTTGGTCGGAAGAATAGAAAGGCAAATATTATCTAAATGGAGAGAAACGTCAGAGTGCATCGGTGCAGAGGGATCTGGGTGTCCTCGTGTATGAATCGCAGAAAACTAGTATGCAGGTACAGCAGGTAATAAGGAAGGCAAATGGAATTTTGGCATTTATTGCTAAACGAATAGAATATAAAAGTAGGGAAGTGTTGCTGCAACTGTACAAGGCATTAGTGAGACCGCACCTGGAGTATTGCATACAGTTTTGGTCCCCTTACTTGAGGGATGTAGATGCATTGGAGGCAGTTCAGAGGAGGTTCACTGGATTGATTCCAGAGATGAGGGGTTTGCTTGATGAAGAGAGATTGAGCAGTTTAGGTCTTTACTCTCTAGAGTTTAGAAGAATGAGAGGAGATCTAATTGAGGTATATAAGATGAGTAAGGGGATTGGCAAAGTAGACTTGGAGGGGATGTTTCCTCTGGTGGGGCAATCTAGAACGAGAGGTCATAGGATAAGGGGTAGCAGATTTAAAATGGAGATGAGGAGAAATTACTTCTCTCAAAAGGTCGTGAGTATGTGGAATTCATGACCCCAGAGTGCCAGGACATTGAGTAAATTTAAGGAGGAGATAGACAGATTTTTAATTAGTAATGGGTTGAAGGGTTATGGAGAACGAGCAGGAAAGTGGAGTTGAGGCCGAGATGAGATCAGCCATGATCGTATTGAATGGTGGAGCAGGCTCGAGAGGCTGAATTGCCTACTGCTGCTCCTTGTTCTTATGTTCTTATGTTCTAAAAGGTTTAGGTTAGTTATGGAAAAGAACAAGTAGCAATCCAGAGTAAGAATAATTAATTGAAGCAGGGCCAATTTCAGTGGAGTGACTGAAATGGAAACTGTAATGGAACAATGGGCCGCCTTTAAAGAGGAGATATTTCGGGTACAGTTGAGGTACATTCCCACGTAGGTAAGATAGGACAAAAAAGGCCAGAGCTCCCTGGATGATGAATAAGATGAAGCAGAAAAAGGGTGGGTATGGCAGACGTCAGGTTGATAATACAGGTGAGAACCAGGCTGAATATCGAAAGTTCAGAGGAACATAGAACATAGAACATAGAACATAGAACATACAGCACAGAACAGGCCCTTCGGCCCACAATGTTGTGCCGATCCTTTGTCCTCTGTCAAGGACAATTTAATCTATACCCCATCATTCTCCTTTATCCATATACCTATCCAAAAGCCTTTTGAAAGTCCCTAAAGTTTCTGACTCAACAACTTCCCCGGGCAAGGCATTCCATGCCTCGACCACTCTCTGGGTAAAGAACCTTCCCCTGACATCCCCCTTATATCTCCCACCCTTCACCTTAAATTTATGACCCCTTGTAACGCTTTGCTCCACCCGGGGAAAAAGTTTCTGACTGTCTACCCTATCTATTCCCCTGATCATCTTATAAACCTCTATCATGTCACCCCTCATCCTTCTCCTTTCTAATGAGAAGAGGCCTAGAATGTTCAGCCTTTCCTCGTAAGACTTATTCTCCATTCCAGGCAACATCCTGGTAAATCTCCTCTGCACCCTCTCCAAGGCTTCCACATCCTTCCTAAAATGAGGCGACCAGAACTGCACACAGTACTCCAAATGAGGCCTTACCAAGGTCCTGTACAGCTGCATCATCACCTCACGGCTCTTAAATTCAATCCCTCTGCTAATGAACGCTAACACCCCATATGCCTTCTTCACAGCCCTATCCACTTGACTTGCAACTTTCAATGATCTATGCACATAGACCCCAAGGTCTCTCTGCTCCTCCACATGCCCAAGAACCCTACCGTTAACCCAGTATTTTGCATTCATGTTTGTCCTTCCAAAATGGACGACCTCACACTTTTCAGGGTTAAACTCCATCTGCCACTTTTCAGCCCAGCACTGCAACCTATCCAAGTCCCTTTGCAGACGACAATAGCCCTCCTCGGTATCCACAACTCCACCAACCTTTGTATCATCTGCAATTTACTGACCCACCCTTCGACTTCCTCATCCAAGTCGTTAATAAAAATCACAAACAGGAGAGGACCCAGAACTGATCCCTGCGGCACGCCACTGGTAACTGGGCTCCAGGCTGAGTATTTACCATCTAAGACCACTCTCTGCCTTCTATCAGTTAGCCAATTCTTAATCCAACTGGCCACATTCCCCACTATCCCATGCCTCCTGACTTCTCCTGAGGAGAAGTGAAAAAAAAGAAATAAGAGCAGCAAAGAGAGAACATGAGAGGAGACTGGCAGCTAAAATAAAAGGGAATCCAAAAGTTTTTTATAGGCATATAGATAGTAACAGGGTGGTAAAAGGAGGAGTGGGGCCAATTCAGGACCAAAAAGGAGATTTATGCATGGAAGTAGAGAACATGGCTGAGGTACTAAATGAAAGATGCTGCCAAAGTCGTAGTGCAGGAGGAGGTATTTGAGACACTGGATGGGCTAAAAAAAAAAGAAGAGGTATTAGAAAGGCTGGCTGTACTTAAAGTTGATAAGTCACCAGGACTGGATCAGATGCATCTGAGGATACTGAGGGTAGTAAAGGTGGAAATTGTGGAGGCACTGGCCATAATCTTCCAATCCTCCTTAGATACTGGCGTGGTGCCAGAGGACTGGAGAATTGCAAATGCTACACCCTTGTTCAAAAAAAGGTGCAAAGATAAGCCCAGCAACTAAAGACCTTTCAGTTTAACCTCTGAGGTAGAAAACCTTTCAGAAAGAATAATCCAGGACAAAATTAACAGTCACCTGGACAAATGTGGATTAATTAAGGAAAGCCAGCACGGATTTGTTAAAGGCAAATTGTGTTTAACTAACGCCTGCATTTTCTGATGAGGTAACAGAAAGGATTTATGAGGGCAATGCAGTTGATGTGTATATGGACTTCCAAAAGATGTTTAATAAAGTGCCACATAACAGGCTTGTCAGCAAAGTTAAAGCCCATGGAATAAAAAAGGACAGTGGCAGCATGGATACAAAGTTGGCTGAGTGACAGGTAACAGAGACTTATGGTCAGTGGTTGTTTTTCGGACTGGAGTAAGGTATATAGTGGGGATCCCCAGGGATTGGTGTTAGGACCACTGTTTTTCTTGATCTATATTAATGACCTAGACTTGGGTGTGCAGGGTACAATTGCAAAATATGTGGATGACACAAATCTTGGAAGTATTGTAAACTGTGAGGAAGATAATGATAGACTTCAAGAGGACACGGGCAGGCTGGTGGAATGGGTGACTACGTGGCGCCTCAAATTTAATGCAGAGTAGTGTGAAGTGATACATTTTTGTGGGAAGAACAAGGAAAGTCAGTATCAAATAAAGAATCAATTCTAAAGCAAGCACAGGAGCAGAGGGACCTGGGGGTATATGTGCACAATTGTTGAAGGTAGCAGGGATGTTTGTGAAAATGGTTAATAAGGCATATGGGCTTCTGGGCTTTATAAATAGAGGCATAGAGTACAAAAGCAAGGAAGTTATAGTGAACCTTTATAAAACACTGATTCGGCCTCAACTGGAACATTGTGTTCAATTCTGGGTACCACACTTTAGGAAAGATATGAAGACTTTAGAGAGGGTGCAGGAAAGATTTACAAGACTGGTTCAGTTACAAGGAAGGGTTGGAGAGGTTTTCTCCTGAGAGAAGGTTGAGAAGACATTTGATAGAGGTGTTCAAAATCATGATGGGTCTGGACAGAGTAGATAGAGAGAAACTGTTCCTATTGGCAGAAGGGTCGATAACCAGAGGACACCAATTTAAGGTGATTGGCAAAAGCAGCAAAGGCGACAAAGGAAAAACATTTTGACGTAGCGAGTGGTTAGGATCTGGAATGCACTGCCTGAGAGTGTGGTGGAGACAGGTTCAATTGCGGCTTTCAAAAGGGAATTGGATAATTATCTGAAGAGAAAAGATTTGCAGGGCTATGGGAGAAAACACAGGAGAGTGGAACTAGCTGACTTGCACTTACAGAGAGCTGGCATGGACGGGACAGGCCGAATGGCCTCCTTCTGTGCAATAATAATTCAATGATTCTACAATTTGGGAGGGGAAATTACAAGTATCAGTGCATTCTTACCAGTCTACAGGACTTGCATATATAAAAAGACTTATATTTATGCAGCATCTTTCAGAGGCACAGGTCATCCCAATGCACTTTACAGACAATGAAGTACTTTTGAAGTGTAGTCACTACAGTAATGCAGGAAACAGGACAGCCAACTTCAACATAGCAAGCTCCCACAAATACAATGTGTTAAGAATCAGGGAATCTGCTTTTGAGATGTTGATTGAGGGATCTATATTGACCAGGACACTAGGAAGAACTCCCCAAGTCTTCTTAGATTTAGTGCCATGGGACTTTTTACATCCACCTGAGAGGCCAGGCGGGGCCTTGGTTTAACGTCTCATCTGAAAGACAGTACCTCCCTCAGTACAGTCTTGAGTTTTGAGCTCAAGTCCTGAAATGGCATATGAACCCACAACCTTCTGACACAGAGGCGAGAGTGCAGAGTGCCAACCACTGAACCACAGCTGATATGGAGCTAAGACAGGATATCCATAGCTGCTGCATGCACGCACAGAGCAGCTGTGACTGCACGGTGTAATTCATTGAATAAGAAACTTTTAAGGATATTTCTATGATGTGACAAGGTGCTGTGGACCAGCTGTTCCTCACACACAGTGACAGACTGCCATCTGCTGGACAAACTAAAAGTACCATTTAATTTTAAAAACAGTCCCAGCTTTGACTGAAATAATTTCAATTGTGGACAGTGTTGTTTTCAGGGTAGGGAAAGTTGGTCTGTCTGCCAGAAGTTGAAGCTATATAAGCCTGGTCAGACTATATAAAATTCTTGCAATAGAGAAATCCTGGCCCAGATATAACACACAACTAATAAACTTGGTTACAGAGCAATAAAAGCAATGCTAGAAATACTTATCAGATCTTTCAATGTCTGAAAAGAAAAAGCAGATTGCTATTATTAGCCGAGGTTATTTGGCTGATTTTTACACCGGTTTAAGGATACCACCCCAGCCTGGTTTTTGCATTTATCTGGGTTTATTCGTACAAAGGCAAACCTACCCTCAGATTCACCGGGGAGACACACCCACACCTCAGCCAGACAAGGCACTTACGCTATAAATTACTGTGATTGGACAAACACTGACCAGGTTTCTGTAATGTTCCTGTGTCTGTTACTTTAACACAGGTATTAACCCAATTAAATCACTAGTATCTAACTTTTTGAGTGTTTTCCTTTGTATCGCTCCTCCACCTTGTGAATTCTGCTAGATCTGGATTATTGTTAAACTGTTCCTTCTTGTGGTGTAAATTTATGTGTTTTTATTTTTTTCTAGGTCCATTCCTTCATCAGCAGAGCTTGCAATGGGTAAGGAAGTTTCCGATGTAAAACTATGCTTGTGCTGAGTTGCTATTTTTCTCTGGGAAATCAGGAATCTCATGTTTCCTTTTCACGGGGCCTAGATTCCTTCACCAGGTCAGCTGCAAGCTTCAGCATGACCCAGGTGCCAGCATTATGGGGCTCAGTAAGGGCTGAAACCTGGTGTAAGGTTGAAGAAGTCATTGCTGGTTTCCTGAAGCTTATGTTACGACCAGGTGAGAAAGGTGTCTCGGGGTCCCTCTTTCAGCCTTCACCTGGTCTTACCGTAACAGGGTTTAATTTCTAAACACACTGTATTTTTAGCTCCCCTTTGGTGAATCCTTGTTCACCGCTTTCCAATTATAAGGCAAAGAAGAAAAGTTGAAATTTATTAAACTTAAACTGAAACTCTGATTCAGTTAACGCTCACAGATACACGACGCGCACACACTAGCATGCATACGCGATACACATGCAGATAGAGACAGAAAGAAAACAGAAGTAATAAAGTAGAAAAGTTTGAGGCAATATCTGAGGTGGTTTTTTGTATTACAGTTCTTCGAGCTCACTGTAGTGTCCTTTATTGTAGGTAGATCTTGCTTTTCGTTGGGGCCCAGTACTCTTCTTAAACCTTATTTGCTGTCGGAGACTTTTCTCTCTTGAAGTTCATGTGTCTTCAGTGGATTTGGAATTCTGTGAGAAAGAGTTGGGAGCAGGCAGACAGGAGAGGCTGTGGTGAGCCAGCCAGGAGAGATCTTCTCAGGAACATTCTGCTTTCACTGGGGTTACTCTGTCGCCCCCTAGTTAACTCAAGCCGCTTCAGCTCTCTTTCTTCGTATTCTTTCTGGAAGGTTCTTTCTCTCTCTCTCCTCCCTCTGTTTGTCTTCCTGCTCCTTCTGGAAGGCTCTTTCTTTCTCCCTCTCTCTCTCTTTTTCCTGTCTCTCCCTTTCTCCTTCTCTTTCCCTGTCTTCTAATTCAAAGTTATTTTGTTCCAATTGTATCTTTGCTAGCAGTACCCTGTCTGGGTCTACTTCTAACACTGCTTCTGCTTCTTCAGATTCAAGGGTAATATGTTTGTCCACTAGCCTTAGGAGTTCAGACTTCCCAGTCTTGCCACGTACAGTGATCTCGCACTGCTCAGCCATTTTCCCCAACTCCTGCATAGACAGTGCTTTTAACTTATCCCTGGTTACTTCACCCTGGCTTGGGGAGCTACTGGCTTCAGTTGCAGACATTTTAGTATTCAAGAACACACAACCACAAGAAAAACTATATTGAAATCTTGCTCTTTTTTTATTGGGAACAATTCCACTTCCACTTTCCCGTGTTTGTCTCTGGGTCAATTCCGGACGCTAGCACCAAAATTTCTGTGACAACCAGGTGAGAAAGAGGTCTAGGGTTCCCTTTCAGCCTTCACCTGGTCTGACTGTAACAGGGTTTTTTTTTTAAACACAGTGGTTTCAGCTCCCCCTTGGTGATCAAAAGTCCATTGTGGGTTGAATGTGTCAGGGAATGGTCCTTTGTCCTTTCCAAGCACTGTCTGTTAATATGCAAATGTCTTTCCAGCCAAGATATGGCACTTTTTTAAAGCAAGTCCTTTCTTCCCTTCAACAACAGTTTGAAATTTAAGGTCCATGTGGTGAAATTAATATGCCTCATGCTTGGAAGGTGGGGGCCTGCATGACACTTAGAAGTAGGTGATGGTCGTGGCAGGGATAATGGCCTGGGTCTCTGAATAATGAAGGGTCATTTGTTTCCTCTTTCCGTATTGAGGCTGGATTTCCCACCAGATTGAGCCAGGTAGACATCCATCATGAGCCCCTTATGGCACAGATACACACCAGCTCCATGAAAATTAGGTGTTCTCCGGGTCCTGCAGATTCTGATGGTTCCATGCTGGAGGACATCACTTAACACGATCCTTGTATAAGTGTGGCATAAGTGCCAGAGACGCAACCGGTGGAAATTTGAAGGCAATGTGGAGACATCTATAAAGTTTAGTGCTGAAACACAATATTTTGTCATGAAATCTTTTTCCTCATCAAAATGAGAAATAACGGAACCCCAGGGCAGGTACAGCACAGGTTAGATACACAGTAAAGCTCCCTCTACACTGTCCCCATCAAACACTCGGACAGGTACAGCACGGGGTTAGATAAAAAAAAAAAGGGGGTTAGATACAGAGTAAAGCTCCTGGTCCTGTGATCAATCGAGAAGGAGTATAACTGATCACCTTGCCAATCGCAACAACAATAATAAAAACTTGTATTGAAATAGCACATTTACCATGGTGAAGTGTTCTAAGATACTTTACAGGAGCATTATCTGACATGTAATTTGACATCGAGCCAAAGGAGAAGAAAGTAAGAAAAAAAAACGGGGTTAGATACACAGTAAAGCTCCCTCTACACTGCCCCATCAAACCCTCCCAGGACAGGTACAGCACGGGATTGGCTGGAGAGTTTGGAGCACTTCCTGTGTGCAATTAGGTGAACCAGCTGCACCTGAGCAGGCTGTGGGAGCTGGAACTGGAGGGGATAGAGCAGAGTGGAGGGAGCTGCAACTTACAGCTTCAACTGTGGAACTGTTGCTATTTTTCAAGAACAGAGAAGACCTGCAAGTTATTCTGGAGAGGTGGGTGTTGGTGCACCAGAGAACTGTTTTTTTGCTTAAGCTGTTGGGGGAGGGAGGAGGTGCCGCAAGATCCAGGGGTGGGGCTGCCATATTCTATAGGGTGCCCCTGTATTTGCTCTTGTGCTTTTCTTCCATCCTGCACAAAGGGGGCTCCCTCCCCACCCCAACTGTGTGGCTTGGGACGGCTGGAGTTGCCTGGCTGAAGAAAGTCCTTATACAACAGCAGGAAAGGGCGGCGCAGTGGTTAGCACCGCAGCCTCACAGCTCCAGGGACCCGGGTTTGATTCTGGGTACTGCCTGTGCGGAGTTTGCAAGTTCTCCCTGTGACCGCGTGGGTTTTCACCCGGTGCTCCGATTTCCTCCCACAGCCAAAGACTTGCAGGTTGATAGGTATATTGGCCATTATAAATTGCCCCTAGTATAGGTAGGTGGTAGGGAAATATAGGGACAGGTGGGGATGTGGTAGGGATATGGGATTAGTGTAGGATTAGTATAAGTGGGTGGTTGATGGTCGGCACAGACTCGGTGGGCCGAAGGGCCTGTTTCAGTGCTGTATCTCTAAACTAAACTAAACTAAACATCCTCGCAGTCCTTCTCTCCCTTCTAACACTCGGCCACCTATCCTCTCCTCTTCTTTTCCCTTTCATCCCTATCCTCCTCTACTGCCCCCCCCCCCCACCCCCTCCATCATATTGCTTAAGTTTATTTTTTAAAAACTGTTGTTTGCTTTGTTTCTTCGGGGTGGGCGTGGCTCTGTGACCCCATAGCAAGCCCCTCTTTGCCGGTGGCGGAGCCTTCGCGCACATATGCTGCTGTGGCTGCTGCAGCTGCACCTGTTGCCCCGTCACCGTTTGCACTGATAACTTCGAAGCATAGGATCAAGAACTACGTCCACCCCAAAATGTCGATAGAGGCATGCGTGAAAGCAGTGGCTGAGGTTGTTGGCCCTTCGGCTGTTGTTGCTGCCTCTAAAATATACGGGAAGGCTGTGTTTTTTCTGAAGACCGAGCGGGCGGTGTCCCTGGCCCTGAGCAAGGGGCTCACGTTGGGCAGGACCTTTCTGCCAGTGGAACCCCTGGAGGCCACTGCGCAATGGGTCATTTTGTCAAATGTCCCACCCTTCATTCCTGGTGAGCTCCTCAAAGAACAAAGAACAAAGATAATTACAGCACAGGAACAGGCCCTTCGGCCCTCCAAGCCTGCGCCGATCCAGATCCTCTCTCTAAACATGTCGCCTATTTTCTAAGGTTCTGTATCTCTTTTCTTCCTGCCCATTCATGTATCTGTCTAGATACATCTTAAAAGACTCCATCGTGCCCGCGTCTACCACCTCCGCTGGCAACGCGTTCCAGGTGCCCACCACCCTCTGCGTAAAGAACTTTCCACGCATATCCTCCTTCCCCACCTGCACCATCTGGGGGAAGTAAAGACAGGGCCCACCCCAGTCCCACTGGGTCTCAGGGAGAACAGCCTCTGGCATGTGTACTCCTTCCGCCGCCAGTTATTTATGCAGCTGGCGCAGGAGGAGGTCTCGGAGGGCCAATTTAATGTTGCGTTCCAGGGGGAGGCCTACCGCGTCTTCTGGACCTTGGATGGGGCGCGGTGCCATGCCTGCAAGGTTCGTAAAAACTGCCCCAACCTCCCGGCTGCCAACTCTACCTCGGCGGCCCAGGGTGGCACTGCTGCGCCTCCTCCCACTCCCGCTATGCTTCCAACAGACACCGCTCAGGCGGTTCCGGAGGCCATACTTTTTACGGCCTCCGGCGGGGAGGGGAGTGCCCATCCAAGTGGGAGGAAGATGCGGAGAAAGAATAAACACCAAGAGGCGCGTTCCCTGGACACCGAGCCACAACCCGAGCCTGAGCTCAGCCGAAGGCCAGCTCACGGGGAGCCCACCTACCCCAGGGCTGGGCTCAGGCCCAGGATAACCAAGCAAAAGGAGGGTGCGGAGGCCTCTGATGACATGGAGGTCTCTGAGCCTCCGGACCCTGATGGGGAAAAAGAGGAGAAGGCACCCCTCCACAGAGGTAACACAGCGCCCTGAGGTGCAGGGCCCATCTGTTGGAGGGGTGCTGTCTCCTGCTTCAGGTCCCCAGGTTTCCCCTGCCACAACCACCATTAAGGCTGTAAAGCCTGGGCAGGAGCTCCCTACCTTCAGGATGGAGGGGAGGGGCAGACCCCTGTACATGTGGCCCCTCCTGAGGGAGCAAGTGGAGCCCTGCTTGTGGTGGGGGAGCCTGGAGACGCTCCTGGAGAAGCCATCCCATCTGCCACTGGGTCGGGTGCCCTGAGTGGAGGGGAGGGCGAGGCCCCAAAGGGTCGGCCTTCCCAGCCAAAATCCACTCCCGACCAGGATGTACCCGACCCAGTTATGGGTGAAAATGCTGCCCTGTCTGCTGGGCCTGTGGGCGCTAGCGGGGCGGGAGATGGCCTTCTCTCTCCACCTCCAGTCCCAGCTCCGGCTTGATTTCCGGAGTCGGGAATTATCGTCTCTCCTGGGCCGCTCATTGGCCTGGGGGCGGAGGTGGAGGGGTGTCCTGAACCGCTGGTGCCCATAGGCTTCAGTCCCACAGCAGAACCCCGAGAGGACTCCTCCGCAATCGATCCTGGGGGTGGGATCGTGATGGAGGCTGGACCAGCTGGCTCGGCCGGGACATCCGCCCCACAGTGTGTGGTGGGTGTGTCGGCCGCTGGTGGTGACGACCCAGAGAAGGATGGGGACTCGATGTGGGGCACGGAGGACGACCTTGAATCCATCGCCAGTGAGGCAGTGGACTCCTTCGTGCCTCCCACCAAGTCTCCTCTCATCCCCAAGGCGGAACTCGGGACTTCCTCACGGCAGAAGAAGAAGCAGGGGTTGCCGCAATAAAGTTCGGCTGGCCCTCGGCCGTTGGTCTAATCTGGCGCTGATCATCCAGTCCGTCCGTGCCGCCCTCAAGAAAGCGGGGAATGGTGCGGGCGTGAAACTGGTTGAGAGGTGCCTATTTAATGCATTCCGCAATGGGTTGCTGGAGGAGTGGAAGGCCAGGTGCACTGTGGGGTGTTGGTGACGGTTTTTAAGTACTTTTGACATGAAGGTAACCAGAGCCAGCCTCAACATCAACGGCAGCAGGGGGTCTCACCGCAGATTTCACTGTCTCGCAGTTCTCAGGGAAGGGAGATATGCAGTGAGCTTTCTGCAGGAAACCCACACCGTTCCGGGAGACAAAGCCACCTGGCTCCTTGAGTGGCAGGGTGGGGTCTACATAAGTCACTACATAAGTGGCTATCTTGTTGGCCCCAACTTTTCAGCCGGAGATCTTGGGGGTCAAGGAGCGCGTGTGGGCCGCTTGCTCCACCTCGGCGTTCGCCTGGATAGCGTGCCGTTCCACTTTGTGAACGTGTACAAGCCCAGTGTCCGCTCTCTTGAGCTCTATCGATAGCGGCGAGTGCATCATCCTCGGGGGGAATTTTAACTGTACCCTCGAGGTGGGGGATTGTTCCGGTCCCCAGTGTGGCCAAGCGTCGGTGGAGAAGTTGAGGGAACTGATCAGCTCCCTCAACTTGGTGGACGTCTGGCGGAATCTCCATCCCGACTACATCGCCTTCACATGGAGGTCTGGAGGAGGAGGGTCCCGAATCGACCGCCTCTACATTTCGCAGGCATACGTCTCCCGCATCTTGGCGGCCTCCATGCAGATGGTGCCGTGCTTGGACCACCACCTGGTATGGGCGGAGTTCACTCCACTCTGCATGCAGGCGGGGTCCGCATACTGGCACTTTAACAACCGGCTGCTGGTGGACGAGCGATTCTGGGACTCTCATTCCATTGATTCTGGGCCGACTGGAGAAGGAAGCAGGGGAGCTTCCCCTCCTTGAGGCTATGATGGGATGTGGGCAAGATTCATATCTGTGTCTTCTGTCAGCAGTACCTGAAGGGGTTGACCAAGAGGCAGGAAGCCGAGATCGGGCGCCTGGAGAGGGAGGTGCTTGTCCTGCATTCCTGCATCGGTCGGTCCGTCGCGGACCCGGCCCTGTGGCAGGAGTACAAAGAGAAGAAGGGCGCGCTGAGGGACCTGCAGCTCATAAAGTTCCAAGGCACGTACGTGAGGTCGCGGATTCAGATCCTGGAAGATTTGGACTGCGCTTCTACTCGCTGGAAAAATGGCAGGGGGTCCGTAAGCTGCTCGTCGAGCTGCTGGCCGACGACGGATCCTCCATCATGAATTGGAGGGAATGGGCCTCCTGGTCCGTACTTATTACAGTGCTTTGTTCTCTCCGGATCCAGCGGTCCAGCGAGGATGCGCCTAGTGTTTTGTGGGAGGACCTGCCGAAGGTCAGCCTGGAGGGCGCCGAAGGATTGGAGGCTCCGCTCACATTGGTGAGCTGACCAGCGCCCTCCTCCAGCTCTCAAGGGGCAAATCCCCAGGGCTGGACGGGCTGACTGTGGAGTTCCTCAGGGCATTCTGGGACGTCCTGGGGGGCGATTACGTGCAGGTTCTGGGGGAAATCCTGGTGACCGGGGAGATGCCCCTCTCGTGGCGCAGGGCGGTCATCGTCCTGTTGCCGAAGAGGGGCGATCTCCGCCTGCTTAAGAACTGGCGTCAGGTCTCCCTCCTCAGCACGGATTATAAGATCTTTGCCCGGGCTATGTCTACCTGCCTGGGCTTCGTGCTGGCCCACATAATCCACCCCAACCAGTCCTACACGGTCCCGGGCCGCTCCATCCAGGACAATATCCACTTGATCCACCTTTCCCAAGGACTAGTCTGTCGGTCGCCTTTCTCTCCCTCGATCAGGAGAAGGCATTCGACAGGGTGGATCACGAATATCTTTTCGGGACTCTGTGCGCCTTTGGACCGGGCCACATTTTGTGGCCCAGTCCAACTTTTATATGCCTCCGCAGAGTGTCTGGTTGAAGTTAACGGGTCCTTGACAGCTCCCCCTCGCTTTGGGAGAGGAGTGTGTCAGGGATGCCCCTTGTCTGGCCAATTATATACTATCTGCATGGAGCTGTTCCTGGAGCTTCACAGGAGGTTGACAGGTTTGGTTCTGCCATGCGGGTCGTCCTTTTGGCTTACACCAATGACGTGCTCCTCGCCGTCACAGATCCCGTTGACTTGCGGAGGATGCGCGACTGCCAGCAGGCTTCCACAAGGATCAATTGGGAGAAATGTTCCAGAGTCCTGGTGGGTCAGTGGCGGGTGGACTCCCTGCCAGAGGATTTGACACCTTCTGTATGGAGCACCAAGCACCTGCTCTATCTGGGAATCCACCTTAGCCCCGCTGAGGAAGCCTAGCCGGCAAACTGGCAGGGGTTGGAGGCGAAAGTCACCACTCAGCTGGGGCGCTGGACAGGACTGCTTCGAGTGCTTTCCTACAGGGGCCAAGCACTGGTCATAAACCAACTAGTGGTTCTGCCTTCACAAAGGAGGACACAAATATCATACCAGAAATGTTGGGGAACACAGGGTTTAGTGAGAGGGAGGAACTGAAGGAAATCAGTATTAGTAGAGAAATGATGTTGGAGGAATTGAAGGGAATTCCTTGGGGAATTGGGGAAGATTGAAGGCCGATAAATCCCCAGGGTCTGATAATCTACATCCCAGAGAACTTAAGGAAGTGACCCTAGAATTGTAGATGCATTAGTGGTCATCTTCCAAGGTTCTATAGACTCTGGAACAGTTCCTACAGATTGGAGGGTAGCTAATGTAACCCCACTTCTTTAAAAAGGGAGGTAGAGAGAAAACAGGGAATTATAAACCAGTCAGCCTGACGTCGGTGGTGGGGAAAATTCTAGAGTCCATTACCAAAGATTTTATAGCAGAGCACTTGGAGAACAGTGGTAGAATCAGACAGAGTCAGCATGGATTTACGAAAGGGAAATCATGCTTGACAAATCTACTAGAGGTCTTCGAGGATGTAACTAGTAGAGCTGATGAAGGGGAACCAGTGGATGTGGTTTATTTGGACTTTCAGAAGGCTTTCGACAAAGTCCCACATAACAGATTAGCATGTAAAATTAAAGCGCATGGGATTGGGGGTAGTGTATTGCGATGGATAGAAAATTGTTTGGCAGACAGGAAACAAAGAGTAGGGATAAATAGGTCTTTTTCGGAATGGCAGGCAGTGACTAGTGGGCACCCGCAGGGATTGGTGCTAGGACCCCAGCTATTCACAATATATATTAATGATTTAGATGAAGGAACTAAATGTAATATCTCCAGATTTGCAGATGACACAAAACTGGGTGGGAGGGTGAGTTGTGAGGAGGATGCAGAGAGGCTTCAGGGTGATTTGGACAAGTTAAATGAGTGGGCAAATGCATGGCTGATGCAGTATAATGTGAATAAATGTAAGGTTATCCACTTTGGTAGCAAAAACAAGAAAGCAGATTATTATCTGAACGGCTATAAACTGAGAGAGGGGAATATGCAATAAGACCTGGGTGTTCTTGTACACCAGACATTGAAGGTAAGCACGCAGGTGCAACAGGTGGTAAAAAAGGCAAATGCTATGCTGGCTTTCATAGTGAGAGGATTCGAGTACAGGCGCAGGGATGTCTTGCTGCAATCATACAGGGCCTTGGTGAGGCCACACCTGGAATATTGTGTGCAGTTTTGGTCTCCTTATCTGAGGAAGGATGTTCTTGCTATAAAGGGAATGCAGCGAAGGTTTACCAGATTGATTCCTGGGATGGCAGGACTGACTTATGAGGAGAGATTGAGTCGGTTAGGATTATATTTGCTGGAGTTCAGAAGAGTGAGGGGGATCTCATAGAAACCTCTAAAATTCTCATAGGACTTGACAGGGTAGATGCAGGAAGGATGTTCCCGATGGTGGTGGACTCCAGAAATGGGTCATAGTCTAAGGATACGGGGTAAACCTTTCAGGACTGACATGAGGAGAAATTTCTTCACCCAGAGAGTAGTGAGCCTGTGGAATTCACTACCACAGAAAGCAGTTGAGGCCAAAATAGTGTATGTTTTCAAGAAGGAGTTAGATATAGCTCTTTGGACGAAAGGGATCAAAGGATATGGGGAGAAAGTGGGAACAGGTTACTGAGTTGCATGATCAGCCATGATCATAATGAATGGCGGAGCAGGCTCGAAGGGCCGAATGGCCTATTCCTGCTCCTATTTTCTATGTTTCTATGTTTCAATGATGCTGTGGTACCGGTTGGTCACTTTGGCCCCACAATCTGCATTTGTCACTAAGATCCAGAAGAAACTCGTCGATTTCTTCTGGGCCAAGAGCAAATACTGGGTCTCTGCCGCAGTCCTGAGTTTCCCGATTGAGGAGGGTGGCCAGTCGCTGATGTGCGTCCGCACCCAAGCTACGACTCTTCGCCTTCGGACCCTGCAGAGATACCTGTACATCGAGCATCCTCCTAGATGGTGTGCGCTGGCAACGCATTTCTTCCGCCAGGGGCACTGTCTTCAAGACAACACGCAGCTCCCGGTGAAGAACGTTAGCCGCGCCTTTCTGAGGGAGTTGCCTGTCTTTTACCAGGATCTATTCAGAGTCTGGAACATGGTCGCCTCCAGTCAGGGCGGAGGAGAGCGCCTCTGCTGTCGGGCAGCCAGCTCCGGGGACGGACCGATGGGCGGAGGAATAGCCGAAGCCCCCGGGACGCCCCTCACTGCAGGTGACGAGGGGGCTCGGGAGTGCAGACCGCTCCCGGCCGAGCTGACTGCTGCTTAGCCAGAGCTGCTCATCGGACCAAGGCCCCAAAATCCTCCTCGAGAGCCGGTCCCACACAACTCCAGCTGCCTCTCGGGAATGCCCTCCCTGCCATTCCACACTGTGCTGAGTGGTTTCCTGTACGGGCTGCTCCTGCACACTCTCCACTTCCTCGCCCTCGTCTGCTGGCTGGACACACCGTGGCGGTCTGTGTTGCCATCTGGCAGCGAGGGGAAACCCCGGTGGAGGTCTCTCTATGAGGAGTCCTCCTCCTTTATGTCAGGGACCTGGGGTGGAGGATGTTGCACAGGGCAGTCCCGTGCAATAGACTTTTCAGTAGGTTCACTGACTCCCAGGCCGCCTGTAATTTCTGTGGCCTGGACGAGTCGTGCTCCACGTATATATGGTGTGTGCGAGGTTGCAGCCCCTGTTGGAGTATTTAAAGGGGCTGCTCGTCAAATTTTGGCTGCACTTCAGCCCCACGCTCCTGATCTTTGGGCACCCGGTGCAGAGGGGCATGGGCCTGGAGGAGTATCTCCTCATCGATCTGCTCCTGGGCCTGGCCTAGGTTGCAATTCACAGGTCCAGGCAGTGGGCCATCGGGGGTCTGTCCACCCTGATTGCCTGCCCCTCTTCCGCGGTTACATTCATGCCCGGGTGTCCCTGGAGAAGGAGCATGCGGTGTCCGCCGGCACGCTTGAGGCCTTTCGCGACCGGCGGGCACCGCAGGGGCTGGAGTCCATCATCAATGCCAAAAATGGAATTTTAATTTGAGTTTTGTATTATTTTTAATAAAGTTATTTACTTAAAAATGTATACAAGGGGGGGGCCTGAGGAATAAAGGCCCCCTCGGCATAAAATACATAAAAGGGGCCTGGGGTATAAAGGCCATCTTCAAAAAAAAGATACAGAAAAAAAAAATAATGGGTTAGATACAGAGTAAAGCTCCCTCTACATTTTCCCATCAATGTGGCTCAGATGAGCAGCCCTTTCTGCTCCTGTAAGGCATTTTCCAATTTCCCAGCTAGCTATTCTCATCGCTCCCCAAGCAATATTACCAATTTACCATCAATTCGTGCCCAGTTAAGGGGAGCTGTACACTGTGGGTCAGTGCTCAGTGGGATTTGGTTTGAGACTGTTGAAGCTTGACAGAGAACAATGAAGGCCAGTTTGTAATGGACCATCCCTTTGAGTTCTGTATCTTCAGCTTTTTAAACACTGAGGGGCATAAATGATATAATTGTAAGCATGCTACTCAATTAAAACCGCAAGTGACATGTACAAAGTCTACAGATCTCAAGCGGGACTCGAGAAGCATCTTTCCCACAGAAGAGTGGATAGAAGTTGCTCAGTAAAAGCAGTTAACGGTCATGTTGAAGAGGAGCTGGGGTGATGATCTTTCTTTCTCTGTGTTTCTCACTGACTCTGTCATTCTGGCAGTATTCATGTCACTCCAGCCACTTTACTCAATGCTGAAAAGAAAAGCTAAACTCGTATAAAAAGGAATAGACTTTAGGGAGCAATGGCTTATGCAAAATAAACCAATTGGGTCATGGTCGATGCTACTTGGCTGATGTTCTACAACAGCCTGCAGTACTTGTGCAACATGTGGTTGATGACTGTGGTCTTTCTGCTCGAAGGCATCTTTTATTCTTGCTGGTCTTGTTGGACTTTCTGCTCGTTGACTCTTGTTTTCTCCCACAGAGGGGGAAGATGTCTACGATGATGTTGGTGCTGAAGAATTCCCACCTCCGCCTCCTGAATTCAGGTACAATCTACCCTAACTAAGTGTATATCAGCTAAACGTAGCAGTGCTGCTTAATAGAAATAAGAATCATAGAAACATACAGTACAGAAGGAGACCATTCAGCCCGTTCTGCATGTGCTGACTCTTTGACAGAACAGTCGTGCTTAGTTCCACACTCCTGCTTTACGTTTATAATCCTGTAAGTTCCTCATCTAGTACCTGCCAATTTCCTTTAAAAATTATTTATGCAAACAGCTTCCACCACCTTTTCGGGTCAAGCGTTCAGATTCCACAACAATTCTGAGTGAAAAACCTTCTCCTCATCTCCCCTTTAGATGTTTTCCCAATGATTTTGAATCCTTGACCTTCTGTTAGTGACTCACTCACCAGAGGAAACAGACTTTATCTGTTCCATCAAAACCCATCATCATCTGGAAAGGCTCTATTTGGTCACCCTTAACTGTCCTTGATCCAAGGAGAACAGTTTTAACCTTTCCATTCTATGCTCATAAATGAAGTCCCTCATCCCTGATGACATCCTGATAAACATCCTCTGTACCCTTTCTAAGGCCATTACATTTTTCCTAAAGTATGGTGCCCAGAATTGTCCACAATACTCCAGCTGAGGCCTAACCATCAAGAATAGGCACTGACATGTTGCACCACAGATATTTGACAAAATTATTGACTCAGCCACGTACATGGAGGAAATTAATCTTCATATAAAGTGTATAGCCAATCTAATGCCATCAAAACACAGTCCGATTTAAAACATTTTTTCCTCTGTAAATAAAGTCGCTAAGCATACAAACATCAATGGAGAGCAGCACAACTGTATTAGCTAGCTAGCAAGCAAAATAGTATGCAATGCCAATGCAAATTACTTTTTTCGACAGAACTAGAACTAGCTACAATGTGTCACAGAATGGTAGATGGGCTTTATCGGATAACCTCTGTGGATTCACACTGTGTTAGGAGTGCAAATTCAGCCAAAAACCCATGAAACTCAAGGAGAGGATTGTTATTATGGTTATTGAGGTGAAGCAGACAAAAAATCAGCAATAAGAAGACGGACCATTTCTCACACTGCTATTGTCGCAAGACCGTTTAACTGGTGATGGTCAATGTTTGTGCAACTTCTCCACCTACTTGTAATATGTATCTGAAGATGGCAGCCAATAAAAGGGCAGTGATCACCAAATCAAGAGAATTTTAGTTGTTTAGTGGTACAGAATTTGAGTATTGCTGAAAATAGAGACATGTTGTCAAAGCTTTTCATCTTGCACTCAGGACAATTGTAAGAATAACCAATGTAAGGGAAAAAACAACAACTTGTACTGCATGAGAAGAGAGTGCTGATTGGTTGGTTAGCAGATGAACTCTGATTGGTAGAGGCGTTGACATGGCGAATGCACCAGTTTACATTGACTGACAGTTAACTGCCAAGCTTAGTTTAAAAGTTAAACCAGGCAGTTGGACTCTGATTAGTCAAGGCATTGCCCTGAGGAATGAACCAGCGAATGGCTGTCACTTATTTTGTTCAGCTGAAACAGGCGCAATGTTTGTACATGTTCTTTCTGTCTGCAAAGAGCAGGGCCCTGTGTATTAATATATGTAGCTTCCAGTACGCACAAATGAACCACACTGCGAGCCCTACTGACAATCTTAAATTGGTTGTCAGCGTAATTCTTAACACACTGTGGATTATTTAGCAAATGTTGTCTAATCGCGGAATCACACCTAATGTTAGACACTGTGTTTTGCGTTTGAGTGCCTTGACAGAAATCTTTGTATCCTCATTGGCTACAGATGAGGTCCCAGAGGACTGAAGAATAGCCAATGTTGTTCCTTTGTTTAAGATGGGCAGCAAGGATAATCCAGGAAATTATAGGCCAGTGAGCCTTCCGTCAGTGGTAGGGAAATTATTAGAGATGATTCTTCGGGACAGGATTTACTCCCACTTGGAAACAAATGAATTTATTAGCGAGAGACAGCATGGTTTTGTGAAGGGGAGGTCGTGTCTTACTAATTTGATTGAGTTTTTTGAGGAAGTGACGAAGATGATTGATGAAGGAAGGGCAGTGGATGTTGTCTATGTGGACTTCAGTAAAGCTGTTGACAAGGTCCTTCATGGCAGACTGGTACAAAAGGTGAAGTCACACAGGATCAGAGGTGAGCTGGCAAGATGGATACAGAACTGGCTCGGTCATAGAAGACAGAGGGTAGCAGTGGAAGGGTGCTTTTCTGAATTGAGGGCTGTGACTAGTGGTGTTCCGCAGGGATCAGTGCTGGGACCTTTGCTCTTTGTAGCACATATAAATGATTTGGAGGAAAATGTAGCTGGTCTGATTAGTAAGTTTGCGGACAACACAAAGGTTGGTGGAGTTGCGGATAGTGATGAGGATTGTCAGAGGATACAGCAGGATATAGATCGGTTGGAGACTTGGGCGGAGAAATGCCAGATGGAATTTAATCCGGACAAATGTGAGGTAATGCATTTTGGAAGCTCTAATACAGGTGGGAAGTATACAGTAAATGGCAGAACCCTTTGGAGTCTTGACAAGCAGAGAGATCTGGGTGTACAGGTCCACAGGTCACTGAAAGTGGCAATGCAGGTGGATAAGGTAGTCAAGAAGGCATACGGCATGCTTACCTTCATCGGTCAGGGCACAGAGTATAGAAATTGGCAAGTCATGCTGCAACTGTACTGAACCTTAGTTAGGCCACACTTAGAATATTGCGTGCAATTCTGGTCGCCACACTATCAGAAGGACATGGAGGCTTTGGAGAGGGTACAGAAGGGATTTACCAGGATGTTGCCTGGTCTGGAGGGCATTAGCTATGAGGAGAGGTTGGATAAACCCGGATTGTTTTCACTGGAACAACGGAGGTGGAGGGGCGACATGATAGAGGTTTACAAAGTTATGAGTGGCATGGACAGAGTGGATAGTCAGAAGCTTTTTCCCAGGGTGGAAGAGTCAGTTACTAGGGGGGATGGGTTTAAGGTGAGAGGGGCAAAGTTTAGAGGGGATGTGCGAGGCAAGATCTTTACACAGGGGGTGGTGAGTGCCTGGAACTTGCTGCCGGGGGAGGTGGTGGAAGCAGGTACGATAGCGACGTTTAAGAGGCATCTTGACAAATACATGAATAGGATGGGAATAGAGGGATATGGTCCCCGGAAGTGCAAAAGGTTTTAGTTTAGGCAGGCATCAAGATCGGCGCAGGCTTGGAGGGCCGAATGACCTGTTCCTGTGCTGTACTGTTCTTTGTTCTTTTTAATAAAGGAAGTATCCCATATGCCTTCTTGACTGTCTTATCTACCTGTCCAGGCAACTTCAGGGATATATAGACATGCACTCCATGGACCCTCTGTTCCTCTACACTTCTCAGTATCCTACCATTTATTGTGCTCCCTTGCCTTGTTAGACCTCCCCAAATGCATTAGCTCACACTTATCTGATTGAACTCCATTTGTCGCTGTTCTGTTGATATCATCCTGCAGTCTACAGCTATCTTCTTCATTATCAATCACATGGCCAATGTTTGTATCGTCTGCAAACTTCTTAATCATGCCCCCTACATTCAAGTCCAAATCATTGAAAAATACCACAAAAAGGAAGGGATCTGGTACTGAGCCCTGCAGAACCCCACTGAAAACAACCTTCCAGTCACAAAAACACCAATTGACCATTGCCGTTTGCTTCCTGCATCTGAGGCAATTTTGGATCCAACTTTCCACTTTGCCTTGGATCCCATAGGCTTATACCTTTCTGACCAGTCCACCATGTGGGACCTTAATCAAAGGCTTTGCTAAAATCCATAGAGGCTACATCAAATGCACTAGCCTCATGGACCCTCCTTTTTACCCCCTCAAAGATTTCAGTCATGATTGTCAGACACGACCTTCCCTTAACAAATCTGTGATTTGTAATCTTTGATTAATCCATGTCTTTCTAAATGAAGGTTTATCCTGTTCTTCAGAATGTTTTCCAATACTTTTTCCCACCACTGAGGTTAGGCCTGTAATTACTCGGTCTAACCCTTTCTCCTTTTTTAAACAATGGTATAATGTTAGCTGTCGTTCTGTCCTCTGGCAGCACACCTGTAGCCAGGGAGGATTGGAAAATGATGGTCAGAGCCTCCATTATTTCTTCTCATGCTTCCCTTAACAGCCTAGGATACATTTCATCCAGGCCTGGGGATTTATCCATGTTCAAAGATGTTAAACTCTTTAATACTTGCACTCTCACTGTGTTAATTTCATCTAATTATCCACACCCCTCATCCCTGATTGCAATGGCTGTACATCACTCTTCTACTTTGTGAAAACAGATGCAAAGTATTCAATAAGAACCATACGCACGTCCACCGCCTCCACATACAGGTTACCCTTATGGTCCTTAATAGACCCCACTCTTTCTTTAGTTATCCTCTTGATCTTTATGTATTTATAAAAAAACTTTGGATTTTCCTTGCCTATTTTTTCATGTCCTCACTTTGTTTTCCTAATTTCCATCCTACACTTTTTATTCTCCTCTAGGTTTTCTGCAGAATTGAGCCCTCATTAGCAGTCATAAGTTTCCCTTTCCTTCTTTATCCTCTCCTTTAAGCCCCTTGACATCCATTTGTTAGTCCCACCCTTTTTCTTTAAGGGAACATATTTGCTCTGAACCTTCACTATTTCTTCCTTGAATGCCTCTCACTGATCTATCTTATTTTTATTTATTTAGAGATACAGCACTGAAACAGGCTCTTCGACATACCGAGTCTGTGCCGACCATCAACCACCCATTTATACTAATCCTGCACTAATCCCATATTCCTACCACATCCCCACCTGTTCCTATATTCTCCTACCACCTACCTACACTAGGGGCAATTTATAATTGCCAATTTACCTACCAACCTGCAAGTCTTTGACTGTGGGAGGAAACCGGAGCACCCGGCGAAAACCCATGCGGTCACAGGGAGAACTTGCAAACTCCGCACAGGCAGTACCCAGAATTGAACCCGGGTCGCTGGAGCTGTGAAGCTGCAGTGCTAACCACTGCGCCACTGTGCCGCCCTTCGAGTAGCTATTTCTAGTCCACTTTAGCTAAATCACATCTCAGCTTGGTAAAATCAGCTTTTCCCCAATTGAGAACTTTTATTCCTGGTCTATCTTTGTCCTTTTCCATAACTAACTGAATCTAACTGAATTATGATCACTTCCATCAAAATGCTCCCCAACTGATACCCCTTCCACCTGTCCAGCTTCATTCTTGAAAACGAAGTCCAGAACCGCCCCATCTCTTGTTGGGCTTACAACATACTGGCTAAAAAGGTTCTCCTGAATGCATTTTCAGAATTCTTCTCGCTCTGTACCTTTCACACGAATTCGATCCCAGTTAATATTAGGCTAGTTGACATCCCCCACTATTACTGCCCTATTGTTTTGCACTTCTCAGAGATTGGGCTATATACTTGCTCTTCCATTTCCTTCTGGATGTTTGCAGGTCTATAGTACACTCTCAGTAGGGTGATTACCCCTTTTTTGTTCTTCAGTTCAACCCATATGGCCTTATTTGATGATCTTTCTACCGTATCATCCCTCCTTATAGCTGTAATTGTTTCTTTAATCAATATTGCGACCCCCCCACCTCCTTTTTTATCCCCCTCTCTGTCTTGTCTGAAAACCCTGTAACCAGGAACGTTGAGCTTCCATTCCTACCCTTCTTTCAGGCCATGAATCAGTAATAGCTGTAATCATACTCCCACGTGTCAATCTCTGCTCTCAGCTCATCTGCCTTATTCCTTAGACCTCTTGCATTAAATTATATCGCATTTAGCACTGCCAGACTCCCTTGTTGTCTATTTTAGAACTATAGAGCCATAGAAAAATTACAGCTGAAAAACTAGCCGCCCAATCTAATCCCACCTTCCAGCACCTGGTCCATAGCCTTGCCAGTTACAGCACTTCAGGTGCATGTCCAGGTACCTTTTAAAAGAATTGAGGGTTTCTGCCTAGACCACCATTCCTGGCAGTGAATTCCAGACACCCACCACCCTCTGGGTAAAAATGTTTTTCCTCATGTCCCTCTAATCCTTATACCAAACACCTTAAATCTCCTAAATAGAGAAAACAGGTCCTTCCTGTCTACTCTATCTCAGCCCTTCATAATTTTTTACACCTATTAAGTCACCCCTCAGCTTCCTCTGTTCTAAGGAGAACAACCTTAGCCAATCCACTCTTTCCTCATAGCTGCAACTTTCGAACCCTGGCAACATTCTTGTAAATCTCCTCTGTACTTTCTCCAGAGCAATTATGTCCTTTCTGTAATGTGGTGACCAGAACAGTACAAAATACTTCAACTGTGGCCGAACCCGCGTTTTTACAGTTCCAGCATTACATCCCTGCTTTTGAATTATATATCTCGGCCAATAAAGGAAAGCTTTCCATATGCCTTCTTCATCACTCTATCTACCTGTCCTGCCACCTTCAGGGACCTGTGGACATGCACTCCAAGATCTTTCATCTCTTCTACCCCTCTCAATATCCTCCTGTTTATTGTGTATTCCCTCGCTTTATTTGCCCTCCCCAAATGCATTACCTCACACTTCTCTGGATTGAATTCCATTTGCCACTTTTCTGCCCACTCAACCAAACCATTGATATCTTTCTGGAGACTACAGCTATCCTCTTCACTATCAACTACACGGCCAATTTTTGTGTCTTCAGCAAATTTCCTAATCATGCCTCCCACATTTAAGTCCAAATCATTAATATATACCACAAACAGCAAGCGACCCAACATTGAGCCCTGTGGAACGCCACTGGAAACAGCTTTCCATTCACAAAAACATCTGTTGGCTACAACCCTTTGTTTCCTGTCCCTGAGCCAATTCTGGATCCAACCTGCCACATTCCCCTGTATCACATGGGCTTTCATTTTACTGACCAGTCTGCCATGCGGGACCTTGTCAAATGCCTTACTAAAATCCATGTGGACCACATTCACTGCACTACCCTCATCAATCCTTCTTGTTACTTCCTCAAAAACTCAATTAAGTTAGTAAGACATGTCCTTCCCTTAACAAATCCATGCTGACTATCCTTTTGTAGCCTTTGTTTCCTCTGCCTTCCAAGGCTTACTAATTTTCTGCCTTCCATTTCCAACTTTCCTTCTCTCCCTTCTGGATCTACTCTCAGGTTCCCATCCCCCTGCCTTGTTAGATTAACCCCTTCCAAACAGCAACAGCAAAGCCCCCTGCGAGGACAATGTTCCTGGTCCTGTTGAGGTGCAACCTATCCATCTTGTTCAGGTTCCACCTCCCTCAGAAGTGGTCCCAATGCCTCAGGAATCTAAAGCCCTCCCTCCTGCGCCATCTCTCCAGCCACATTTCAATTTCAGTTTCAACTTCAGTTTATTGTCCATACGGAAATTCATTTCGGGTACATTGCTCATTCATTAAAATTGCATATGGGTAATAACAATATTCATATGAACGAGGAGCAGGAGTAGGCTATTCGGCCCCTCAAGCCATCAGCTCTATCTTCCTATTTCTGTACTCACTAGCATGTGGCACCAGGTGCTATCTGGAGCTTACTACCTTTGAGGTCCTGTTTTTCAATCTCTCTCCTCATCCTTTTTTCTGCCTATGTCATTGGTGCTGACATGGACCAAGACTTCTGTTCACCAAAACCTCCCTCACCCATAATGTCCTGCAGCCACCCAATTACATCCTTGACCCTGGCACCAGGGGGGCAACATACCATCCTGGAGTAGCATCTGTGGTTGCAGAAGCACCCTGTTCCCCTCACTATTGAATCCCCTACCACTATTGCTCTTCCACTCTTCTTCCCCCCGCTCCCCCACCCCCCTTGTGCGTGAGAGCTGAGTCACCCATCATGCCATGGTCTTGGCTTTGCCTGCCCTCCCACTCTCACCAGTATTCAGAACTGATTACCAGTTGGAGAGCGAGATGCACTCATGTGATCCCTGCCCTACCTGCCCGGTCCTCCTTGTCCTTTTAGCGATCACCCATTCCCTCTTTGCCTGCACATTTTTGGGCTGTGGGGTGACCACCTCCAGAAACGTGCTATTCATGAAGTTGTCAGTCTTACAGATGCCCCATAGTGACTCCAGCCACCACTCAAGCTCTGAAACCCGGAGCTCAAGCTGCTCTAGCTGACGACAATTTCTACACATGGTCATCCAAGCCACGAGAAGTGTCCAGGATTTCCTACATGGTGCAAGTGTTCATGTTGTGAAGTGTATAAAATTATGAGGAGTCTAGATAGTAAAGCCCTTGAGGGGTCCATCGCCAAGGGCCTTAGATTTAGGGTAAGAGGAAAGAAGTTTAGAGGGGATTCAAAGGGAAATATTCTCACCCAGAGGGTGGTGGGGATCTGGAACTCACTTCCTGAAAGGGTGCTAGAGGCAGAAAAGCTCACAAGATTTAAAAAGTACTTGGATATTCACTTGAAGTGCTGTAACCTACAAGGATATAGACTAAGAGTTGGAAAGTGGGATTAGGTTGGATGGTTATTTGTTGGTCAGCGCGATCATGATGGGCCGAATTGCCTCCTTCCGTGCTGTAAATTTCTACGATTCTATGACACACACACAGACACACATTTACACCTTTTTTCATGCCCCTACTGTTGATCAAAAACTATCAAAACTCACTAAACCAATTGGCTTACAATGAAAACCTCATTATCCAATCATGAAGGTGCTACATACCAAATATCTCAAATTTCCTAGGTTTTAATCCAATGACCGCAAACCCCCCCCCCCCCCCCCCACTCCCTTACATCACCTGTTTCTGACCTTTCAGCCTCTCTTATCAGGACAGCTGTGGCTGTACCATTAAACATGTCTCTGCATCAAGGAAACATAACATTCCTAACCCTTGAGAGGCACCTAACCTAGTCTCCTGCTTCCCAGCAGATAACGACCCTTTTTTTATGTGTTTACCACATTTCAATCAAGGGGCCTGACCTTTGTACCTAATACATTCAGCAATTCTCTGTCTCGGCCTCTGTATGTCTAGTATCCATTCTGAACTTGCTGCCTGGGTTCTCTTGACCCTTTCCCAGCCTAAATATTTAAATACTACCTAACTACAGTAGTAGCCTAGCTTGTCTATCTCACATGTTCCAACATCCCACTCTGCTTCCAGTCACTGAGCCAATTTCATATCCATAGCACTACTGTTCCATTAGTTCTGTGGGCTTCCATCTTCGTAACAAGTCTCCTGTGTGGCACTTTGTCAAATGCCTTCTGAAAGTCCACATGTACAATATCTACTGCAATACGTTGATCAACCTTCTCATCAAAGAATTTAATCAAGTTAACTCGACAGGATCTTCCTTTAATAAGTCCAAGAAGAAATTTTTTTCTCTCAGAGGGTGGTGCGATTTTGGAATTCTGTGCCTCAGAATGTGGTGGAGGAGGGGCTATTGAATATTTTTAAGGCGGAGGTAGATATATTCTTTTAGGCAAGGGAATCAAAGATTATCGGGGGTGGATGGGAATGTGGAATTCAAGACAGAAACAGATCAGCCATGATCTTATTAAATGGCAGAGCAGGCTCGACGGGCTGAATGACCTAGTTTTGCTCCTAATTCGCATGATCATAAAAACTTATCTTCACACTCCTGATTTGTGCCTTGTAGATGGTGGACAAGCACTGGGGAGTCAGGAGATGAGTTACTCGCCACAGAATTCCCAGCTCTGACCTGCTCTTGTAGCCACAGTATTTACGTGGCTGGTACAATTCAGTTTCTGGTCAATGATAACCCCCAGGATGTTGACAGTAGGGATTCATCGATGGTAATGCCATTGAACATCATGGGGAGATGGTTAGATTCTCTCTTGTTTGAGATGGTCATTGCCTGGCACTTGTGTGGTGTGAATGTTATTTGCCACTTATCAGCCCAAGCCTGGATGTTGTCCATTTTTTGCTGCACCTGGACATAGGCTGTTTCAGTATCTGAGGAGGCGTGAATGGTGCTGAACATTGTGCAATCATCAGCAAACATATTCATTTCTGGCGTTATGATGGAGGGAAGGTCATTGATGAAGCAGCTGAAGATGGTTGGGCCTAGGACACTACCCTGAGGAACTCCTGCAGTGACGTCCTGGAGCTCAGATGATTGACTTCCAACAACCACAGCCATCTTCCTTTGTACTACGTATGACTCCAACCAGCAGAGAGTTTTCCCCGATTCCCATTGACTCCAGTTTTGCTAGGGCTCCCTGATGCCATACTTGGTCAAATGCTGCCTTGATGTCAAGGGTAGTCACTCTCACCTCACCTCTGGAGTTCAGCTCTTTTGTCCATGTTTGGAGCAAGGTTGTAATGAGGTCAGGAGCTGAGTGGTACTGGCAGAACCAAAACTGAGCATCAGTGAGCAGGTTATTGCTAAGCAAGTGCTGCTTGAATGCACTGTCAACGACCCCTTACATTACTTTACTGATGCTCGATGTTCCATAGGTGCCAGGCACTGTCTCATTTGTGACCATTCATCCATCTATCCAAATTAATCTTGAATGTTGACATAGTTTCTGCCTCAATGTTAGCTAATATGGTTAATGGTTCTCTCTCTTTAGGTGCTGTCTCTCTCTCCTTCAAACCTGCCATCATCACCCCACTCCTGTTAAAACCAACCCTTAGCTCTATGTCCTTGCAAACTACCGCCTCACTAGACTTGACTATTCCAATGCACTCCTAACCGGCCACCCACACATTCTTCGTTCTGTAAACTTGAGGACATCCAAAACTCTGCTGCTTGTGTCTGAACTTGCACCAAATCTTGTTCATCCAGTACCTTTGTGCTCGCTGACCTACACTGAATCCCGGTTAAATAATACGTCGATTTTAAAATTCTCATCCTTATTTTCAAATCCGTCCATGGCCACAATTCTTCCTATTTGCGTAATCTCCTCCACCCCCACAATCCTCGGAGATATCTGTGCTCCACCAATTCTGGCCCTGATTTTAATCGCTCCACCATTGGTGGCCTTGCCTTCAGCTTCTTGGGCCCAAAACTCAGGAATTCCTTCCCTAAACCTTTTCACCTCTCTACCTGTCTTTCTTCCTTTATGACACTCTTAACTTATCTCTTTGACCAAGCTTTTGGCCATTTGCCCTAATATCACTTTATGACACAATGAGCCGAAAGGGCTCCTTCTGCACTAACTGTGATTCTGTGATGTGGCTCAGTGTCAAATTTTGGTTATAATGCTTCTGTGAAGCACCTTGGGATCTCTTATTACATTAAAGGTGTTACATTATTACAAATTGTTGTTCAATCACTAACCCTGGAAGTAAATTCCACACTCTCATGGACTCTGTTAAGAAATTTCTCCTGCTCACTTACATTGATCCCTCATTCTAGACCACTCAATTAGAAACAGTCTGCTTTTATCTACTGTGTACAATCCTTGCAGAATTTTAAACACTTCTATCATATCATCCCTTAATCTGTTTTCTACATATTTATATGTCTTCATACCAGGTTGCATTTTACCCTCTCTAAAGCCTTTAAAGGGGAAGAAGAAAAGCCAAGCAGGATTCCTCTTCCTGACTGCTGTCCATAAGGGAGTATGTTGGGTGAGGACAGGAGAAGACTGTGATACCTGTGACAGAGTATGTTGGATGAGGACAGGAACAGGCTGTGATGTTACCTGTGTCGGCACACTGTCTCAGCTCATCCATCAAGAAGCTCATGGAATTGAAGGCAAATTATTGACATGGTTAGGAAATTGGCTGAGCGGCAAGAGACAGAGAGTAGAGATAATGGGCAGGTACACTAATTGGCAGGATGTGACTAGTGGTCCGCAAGGATCTGTATTGGGCCCTCAACTTATTCACGGTATTTATTAACAACTTAGATAATGGTATAGAAAGACACATATCCAAATTTGCCAATGACACAAAGATAGGCAGCATTAATGGAAGCTTAACATTACAAAGAGATATTGACAGATTGAATGAATGGACAAAACTGTGGCAGATGGATTTTTTTTTCAATGTAGGCAAATGTGAGGTCATCAACTTTGGAGCTAAAAATGATAGAACAGGATATTTTCTAAATAGTGAAAACCTTGAATCGGTGGAGGTCCAAGGAGATGTTGGGGTTCAGGTACATGGGGGTTCATTAAAATCTTGCAGTTAGGTACAGAAAATTATCCAAAAGGCTAATGGAATGCTGGCCTTTATATCAAGAGGAATAGAATACAGGGGGTTGAAGTTACTCTGCAGCTATACAAAGCCCTGTTTAGACCATACCTGAAGTACTGTGAGCAGCACTGGGCACCACAAATTAGGAAAGTCAAGTTGGCCTTGGAGGAAGTGCAGTGTAGATTTACCAGAACAATACCTGGACTCCAAGAGAGATTGCAGAAACTAGTCTGAGTTCTCTGGAATTTAGAAGGTTAAAGGATGATTTGATCGAAGTTTTCAAGGTATTAAGGTGAGCAAAAAGGGTAGATAGAGAGAACCTATTTTCGCTTGTTAGAGAGCCTAGAACTAGGGGACATGATCTAAGAATTAGAACCATACCTTTCAGGAGTGAAGTTGTGAAACGCTTCTACACAGAAAGGGTAGTAGACAATTGGATCTCTGTTTCGTGGCTGGCAATTGATGCCAGATCAATTGTGTTACGACTGAGGCAGGGGAATGCATTGTCTTTTCTAGTTCCAATTCTCCACAGGTCACAATATATATTTAAATGTTTACCCAGTTACTGATACGGTCAATCATATACTCTACTCCACCCCCCACCCCCCACAATACACACACGCACACACACTGGTTAAAGAAAAATAAAGAAATTTTCTCTGCAAAGCTCTTTTACAAAGAAAGACGAAAAAAAGACTACTTTGGCCAAATACTTGTTAATTCTTGAAGAAAAAAAGAGAAGATATGTAAGTATGTCAGTTGTCCCTTTCGGTCTGGCATCTGGGTACACGTAGACGGATCACTGGGATCTTTTCTGAAGCTGTTCTTTTCAGGCGGCATTGAGGATTAATCTGGCAAGCTTTCGAGGAGCTCCTCGGGAGAAATGCAGCATCTGGGTTTTAGCTCCCACATACTCGATACGTAGCGTTTCACAGAGACAAGAGAAAGGAGGCAAGCTGGGTGCTTCTCTCTTGGCAGGTTGATCTCCAACCACACCCCAACCAGAAAGTCAAAACAATAGAAACATAGAAAATAGGAGCAGGAGTAGGCCATTTGGCCCTTCGAGCCTGCTCTGTCATTCATTATGATCATGGCTGATCATCGAACTCAGTAGCCTGTTCCCGCTTTTGCCCCATATCCTTTGATCCCTTTAGAACCAAGAGCTATCTCTAACTCCTTCTTGAAAACATACAATGTTTTGGCCTCAACTGCTTTCTGTAGTAGCGAATTCCACAGGCTCACCACTCTCTGGGTGAAGAAATTTCTCCTCATCTCAGTCCTGAAAGGTTTACCCCGTATCCTTAGACTATAACCCCCTAGTTCTGGACTCCCCCACCATCAGGAACATCCTTTCTGTGTCTACCCTGTTAAGTCCTGTTAGAATTTTATAGGTTTCTATGAGATCCCAACGAATATAATCCTAACTGAGTCAATCTCTCCTCATTCGTCAGTCCTGCCATCCCAGGAATCAGTCTGGTAAACTTTCGCTGCACTCCCTCTATAGCAAGAACATCCTTCCTCAGATAAGGAGACCAAAACTGCACACAATATTCCAGGTCCTGCAGCAAGAAATCCCTGCTCCTGTACTCGAATCCTCTCACCCTGAAGGCCAACATATCTTAGAAGTGAACCCAACTGTCCCTCATAAATCTTGACATGTCACTTCTCCGTAAACATCTCCCCCAAGTCACCAAGGTTTCTGGTTTTTATTGCGCTTAAGGCATGTGACAGCCAGTAAAGGTTTGTTTTCAAACAAGACCTCTCAGTGACCCTTGTAAGAGAAAACATCCATGGAGTCTTTTCAGTTTTCCCAAATAAACCAATGTCCATGATTCTAAAATACGAATCCTCAAAAAAAAATTTAAAGAAACAAGCACTTCCATAACAATTGTTACTTTTACATCGATAGATTTCAGTTCACCAAATGTATTAAAGGATAGAAGGCAAAGGCAGGCATACGGAGTTAGGTCATAGATCAGCCATGATCTCATTGAATAGTGGAACAGGTTCATGGATCTAACTAGTCGACTCCTGTTCCTATGTTCCTAAAAATGGTCATAAGATGAGATACCTAGGCACCTATGCCTGGCACCTATTAAACTGTTCCCCTGCATCTTCAGAGAAGGGGCAGGGGAGAAAATTCAGGGCAAAAAGTCTAAATAGAATTTTGTACCTTTGAAAATACTGCAATTAACTAACTCCTCTTTTTAAAAGAAATTGGAGCAGTTAATTAATTATTTTAATAACTCAACACATGTCTAAATCATTCAGTTAATAAAAGGCATGGGGCAGGATATTCTAATTTGCTATGGGACCTGGACGTTGGGACCAAATGGGAGTCTCAAGCCTGCACTTGCCAGGAACTAGATGGGAGCTATTTTCCCAGAGGCAGCCTCCTAATTGGCTTCCTCTAAGTTCGTCATCCTATTAAGGACAGTGGGTGAGCTCCCGATGCTGCCAGCCCAATCAAAGAGCCAGCAGCTCTAGAGCCTCAGCAGCCCCACCATGAAAGGTGAGCGTGCTGAGGCAGGTCAGAGACCTCAAGGGTGTCTCAAAATGGAGGCGCCCTGGGAGGAGTTAAAATAATTAAATTTTTTAGAGGGGCCAAGC
The DNA here is from genome assembly GCF_036365525.1 of Heterodontus francisci. Lineage (NCBI taxonomy): Eukaryota > Metazoa > Chordata > Chondrichthyes > Heterodontiformes > Heterodontidae > Heterodontus > Heterodontus francisci. Next base: position 11,000,244 of record NC_090374.1, read on the forward strand.
AGGCAGGCTCCTCCAGTCAGAAGGGAAATCCCTCTGGCGGCAGTGTTTGGGCTACGGGTGTGGCCTTTGCTGCCGGCAGCCCCCTCTTTGGGGGATAGAGCCTCCGTTTCCGATGCCCCCCAATCCTCCACCACCCCCCTCCCCCACCCTCAGCCTCCTTCTGTGCTGTAACTATTCTATAGCTTTATGATGCAATGATTCTAGGAATGTGTTTGGTCATTGGGTTTTACAGAGTTGGAATGAATGGGAATGGGTTTGGTCCATTGGATCAGTTCTTTGTTTTTTCTAAGCTCGGCTCTGGAAGAACATTTTGCAGAATTTGATTATATCGAGATTCCATACACATAGGCTGCCAGTATATATAAACAGGAGTAATGGAGTTTAACTCACGTGTATGTGATGGAAGAGAAAGGAGTTCCTTGATCACTTCCCACAAGTAACTGTCAAGCAAAAGAGGGACAAAAACAAGAAATGCTGGAACCACTCAGCAGGTCTGGCAGCATCTGTGGAAAGAGAAGCAGAGTTAACGTTTCGGGTCAGTGACCCTTCTTCGGAGAAGGGTTCCGAAGAAGGGTTCCGAAGAAGGGTCACTGACCCGAAACGTTAACTCTGCTTCTCTTTCCACAGCTGCTGCCAGACCTGCTGAGTGGTTCCAGCATTTCTTGTTTTTGTTTCAGATTTCCAGCATCCGCAGTATTTTGCTTTTATATAAGCAAAAGAGGGAATTGCTCCCACTCACTGCAATTGTGAAGATTTACAAAGCCCCTTCTCCAGACCAGTTAGAGCCTATGTTGCCAAAATTGGCATTAATAGGGCAGCACAGTGGCACAGTGATTAGCACTGCAGCCTCACAGCTCCAGCGACCCGGGTTTGGTTCTGGGTATTGCCTGTGCGGAGTTTGCAAGTTCTCCCTGTCACCGTGTGGATTTCTGCCAGGTGCTCTGGTTTCCTCCCACAGCCAAAGACTTGCAGGTTGATAGGTAAATTGGCCATTGTAAATTGCCCCTCGTGCAGGTAGGTGGTAGGAGAATGGTGGGGATGTAGTAGGGAATATGGGATTGATGTAGGATTAGTATAAATGGGTGGTTGTTGGTTGGCACAGACTCGGTGGGCCGAAGGGCCTATTTCAGCGCTGTATGACTCTATGACAGTTTCATCATGGGGTTGGTAGATTTACCACCCTGTTAATGCTGACATTCCAAATACCAGCATTTTACCTTGCTATGGGTGGTGCAGCACAAGCCTGTTTCAGACAGTAGGCCTCTTCACTATGCAAATTGGGGTTTCAGTGACATGGTTAGCACCCTGATTGCAATTTTAACAGACACATGCATAGAGCGTGCACTGCAAATGCTCCATCCTGTGTCCTGGCATTGAGTAGTATAACCAGCAGTCCTGAAAGGGACCACTGATGGCCACTCCAAAAATGGCCCCAAGACTTTTTCCAAGCTATATTTCTATATAGCCAAGAGAGAGCAAATGATACTGTGAGGCCATAGCCAACCTGAGCTTGGCCCCCTTTATTTCGACCCTGTCCCACCGCAGGACTTGTCTCAACATTTGAGACGCTCTATATTATGACCCAGATCCAGTGAACTGCAATGTGAAAGGCCACTGGTGTAATAAGTTAAAATCAACCCCACTGAGTGCTCAGAGCCTTAAAGTATTGCTGCCTAAACTGTTTTTCAAAATTAAATAGGGTCCAGGATGGTATCAGAACTTTTTACAAACACCACAACGGAGGTGGATTAACATGCACAGCTGAGGGGATGCTGAGATAAAGCAATAAGGGAGGCTCAATCCATAGGTTTTGGATAAAAGGTCAAACACTTCAAAGTTATTTTCTCTTTTTGTTAAACAGTTTGCCAAAGTCCTCGAAAGCATCAACACCTGGTAAAGGCAAAAAAGATGAGAAAGATCCAAAAAAAAACAAAAAGATGGAGAAGGAGGAAAAAGACTTCAGGAAAAAATTTAAAGTAAGTTTTGGGCTTGTTTGAATTGTTATGAGCTTTATAATTTTAATCTAACCCATCCAGCAGGAAGCTGATGGGTTCAGTCAGACATTGACCTCATTAAAGCATAAAATTGGGCTGTGTGTAAAATAAATCCATCCTTTTCCCTGCCTTGGGATATGTTAAAATTATCCCCAAATAACGAATCTGCTTGAAATGTGGCCATGCTTTTGAACTACAGTAAAGAATCATAGAATGAGACAGCACAAAGGAGGCCATTTGGCCCAGCGTGCCCTTGCTGGCTCTTTGAAAGAGTTATCCAATTAATCCCACTCAACTGCTATTTCTCTCTAGCCCTGCAAATTTTCACCCTTCAAGTATTCATCAAATTCCCTTTTGAAAGTTATTTTTGAATCTACTTCTACTACCCTTTCAGGTATGCATTCCAGATCGTTTAAGAGACATCTTGACAAATATGTGAATAGGAAGGGAATAGAGGGAGATGGGCCCCGGAAGTGCAGAAGGTGTTAGTTTCGGCAGGCATCAAGATCGGCGCAGGCTTGGAGGGCCGAATGGCCTGTTCCTGTGCTGAACTGTTCTTTGTTCTTTTGTTGTTTGTAACAACTCACTGCATGCATAAACATTTTTTTCTCTCATTTTGTCTCTGGTTCTTTTCCCAATTATGTTAGATCTGTGTCCTCTGTTTACCCACCCTTCTGCTACTAGAAAGTTTCTCCTTACTCTATCAAAACCCTTCACGATTTTAAACACCTCTACCAAATCTCTCTTTAACTCTAAGGTTTTCTGGTCTAAAGTGAACACACCCAGTTACTCTAGTCTCTCCATGTAACTGATGACCAGTATCTTTGGTGCATTTCTAGTAAATCTCCTCTGAACCATTTCTAACCCCTTAACATCTTTCCTAAAGTGTGGGGCCCAGATTTGGCCAGTCCAAGAAAACCTAATCAGTGGCTTGTAAAGGTTTAGCATAACTTCCTGGCATTTATACTCTATGCCTCTATTTATAAAGCTAAGGATATCATGGGGGGAGGGAGGGGGGAATTCATTCACGTAGATCTGCTTCAAGTGGATGATCTATGTTGGCCTCATCCTGAGATTCCCGCTATCACAGATGCCAGTCTTCAGCCAATTCTATTCACTCCACATGATAGCAAGAAACAGATTAGTACACTGGATAAAGTAAAGGCTATGGGTCCTGAGAATATCCTGGCCAAAATACTACAGACATACGCGCCAGAACTAACCGCGCCTCTGGCCAAGCTGTTCCAGTACAGGTGCAGGACAGGCATCAGAGCGATCAGGGAACTGAGTGCTTCATAAACTGAGCGCTAAAGTCAGGAATTTGGTGAGAATTCGGTGCAGAGGGGGAAGGAGGTGCTGTTTCTTATTCTTTTTGTTTTACCTCTATTAGCTGGTGAGTGTTCTTTTATCTCCAAGCGATAAGACTGTAATTTGCTATTACTTTACTAAATTAGTAGCTAGTTAATTAATCAAATAAAATAAATAAGGATAGACAGACATGGCAGGTAGTATTCCGTAACTGCAGCTTGTGGAAAGCATTGCAGTCCCAGATAACCATATCTGCAGTAAGTGTCTGCAGCTTGAGCAACATCAGCTCAGACTTGTTGAGCCGGAGTCCAAGCTGCAGACATTGCAGGGCATCAGGGAGGGAGCGAGGTACTTGGACATTTTGTTCGAAAAGGCAGTCACACCCCTGAGGTTAGTAGAACTTTAGAGTTGGTCACTGGTCAGGGACAGGAGGGTGTGACTGCGAGTGAGGCAGGTATGGGGATCCACAACATAGTGATAGAGGAATCTCAGCCCTTGACTTTGACCAACAGGAATGAGGTACTCGCTACCTGTGTGGATGAGGACAAGGATCGCAGGGGGGAAAACTGACCATAGCACCATGGTGCAGGAAGCCATTCAAGTGGGGGGATTGAAAAGGAATGCGGTAGTGATGCGGACAGTATAGTTAGAGGGATAGATACTGCTCCGAAGGTTGTGTTGCCTGCCCCATGCCAGGGCTACCGACATCGCCACATGGCTGCAGAGGAACTTGGAGTTGGGGGGAGGATCCAGCTAAACTGGTCCATTTAGGAACCAATGACATAAGTAGAAATAGGAATGATGTTCTGCTAAGAGGGTTTGAGGAGCTAAAGTCCAAATTAAAACACAGAACCTCAAAGGTGATAATCTCTGGATTGTTACCTGAGCCACGCGCATAATAGGGTCAAGCAGATTAGAAAATTAAACGCGTGGCTCAAAGAATGGTATGGGAAGAAGGGGTTTGATTCATGGGGCATTAGAACCACTATTGGAAAAAGAGGGAGCTGTTCCATTGGGATGGGCTCCACTTAAACCAGGCTGGGATCAGTGTCCTGGTGATTCCATTTGCTCCAGTAGGGCTGTGGATAGGGCTTTAAACTAAATGTTGGGGGAGTGCGCAGTGGCGGGTTCAGGTGAAGGGAGATTTAGAAATCTAAAGAGAAAAGTTGAGGCAATACAGGAGTTTAACGATTTGGCTGAAGACACGCAGAGTGGCACAGGAAGGGACAGAGTTTAACAGTAATAGTGCATCAATGCACTAAGAATAGTAGTAAAAAAATAAAATTAAAGGCTCTTTATCTGAAAGCACAAATCATCCATGACAGATGAACTAGTAACACAAATAGAAACAAATGGTTTAAATCTAATCACCATTCCAGAGACATTGAGCAAGATTTTCACCTGGAGGCAGCCACCCGGCGGCAGACTGGGGTGGGGGAGTGGGGGGGGGTGGAGGTGGGGTTGTGGGCAGTGCTCCAGAATGCCTTTGAGGCCCCTCCACATGCCTGGTTACAGCTTTGGGGTTCCTCTCCACAATGATGGTCTGGTAGTTGTGACCATTTTTTTCTTCAAAAGTTTTAAAAGTGCTGAGAGGATGCCTCAAGATGGAGGCGCACTCTCTCTCCCTTACCTACAATGGCAGGCTGCAACTCCAACCATGCTGGAGGGCCTCCCAATACCCCTCCAGCTTTGAAAACTCACTCGCCGTCCTTAATTGGGCAGCGAGCATGCTCTCTGGCCAGTAATTGGCCAATTCAAACAAAATTGATGTCAGGTGACTACTTCTGACACAGTGTAGGGTTGGAACGCGCCTTTGACCCCGATATTGGAGTCCCAAACCAAATGTAAAATCTTGCCCATGGTTACAAGGTAACCAAGGTTGGGAAATAATGTTCCAGGGTACAACATTTCGAAAAGATTGACAAAATGGAAAAGGAGGAGGAGTAAGGCTGATAGTAATGGATGACATAAAGACAGCAGTGATAAAAGATCTTGGCTTAGAAGATCAGGAAATAGAATCAGTAGGAGTGGAGATTAGAAATAACAAGTGTCAGAAAACACTGGTGGGGTAGTTTATAGGCCCATGTTATGGACAAGTGAGGAAGGGATCTCAGGCTCCCCTTTCGCCCCTTCTCTGGTTTGACCGTAACAGCGTTTATCCTTTTTATTAACACAGTGATTGAACTTACCACCTCAGTGAGCGGAAGAGGTAGTGTTGGGCAAGCTAATGGAGCTAAGGATTGATAAGTCTCCTGGCCCTGATGGAATGCATCCCAGGGTACTAAAAGAGATGGCGGGTATAATAGCAGGTGCACTGACGGTAATTTTCCAAAATTCGCTGGACTCTGGGGTAGTCCCAGCTGATTGGAAAACAGCAGATGTGACACCACTGTTTAAAAAGGGAGGTAGACAAAAGATGGGGAATTATAGACTGGTTAGCTTAACCTCTGTATTGGGGAAGATGCTTGAGTCTATTATCAAGGAAGAAATAGCAGGGCATCTCGATAGAAATTGTCCCGTTGGGCAGACGCAGCATGGGTTCATGAAGGGCAGGTCATGCTTGACAAATCTTTTGGAATTCTATGATGACATTACGAGCAAGGTGGACAATGGGGACCCAGTGGATGTGGTGTACCTAGATTTCCAAAAGGCCTTCGACAAGGTGCCGCACAAGAGGCTGCTGCATAAGATAAGGAGGCATGGCGTTAGGAGTAAAGTATTAGCATGGATAGAGGATTGGTTGACTAACAGGAAGCAGAGAGTGGGGATAAATGAGTGCTATTCTGGGTGGCAATCAGTCACTAGTGGTGTGCCTCAGGGATCGGTGTTGGGACCGCAATTATTTACAATTTATATAGATGATTTGGAGTTGGGGACCACGTGTAGGGTGTCAAAGTTTGCAGATGACACTAAGATGAGTGGCAGAGCAAAATGTGCAGATGACTGTGAAACTTTGCAGAGGAACATAGATACATTGAGTGAGTGGGCAAAGGTCTGGCAGATGGAATACAATGTTAATAAATGTGAAGTCATTCATTTCGGTAGGAGTAACAGTAAAAAGGATTATTACTTGAATGGTAAAAAGTTGCAGCATGCTGCTATGCAGAGGGACCTAGGTGTCCTTGTGCATGAATCGCAGAAGGTTGGTCTGCAGGTACAGCAAGTAATTAGGAAGGCAAATGGAATTTTGTCCTTCATTGCTAAAGGGATTGAGTTTAAAAGCAGAGAGGTTATGTTGCAGCTGTATAAGGTACTGGTGAGGCCGCACCTGGAGTACTGTGTGCAGTTTTGGTCTCCTTACTTGAGAAAGGATATACTGGCACTGGAGAGGGTGCAGAGGAGATTCACTAGGTTGATTCCGGAGTTGAGGGGGTTGGCTTATGAGGAGAGACTGAGTAGATTGGGATTATATTCATTGGAGTTCAGAAGAATGAGGGGGGATCTTATAGAAACACATAAAATCATGAAGGGAATAGATAAGACACAAGTAGAGAGGATGTTTCCACTGGCAGGTGAAGCTAGGACAAGAGGGCATAGCCTCAAGATTAGAGGGAGCAGATTTAGGACTGAATTAAGAAGGAACTTCTTCACCCAGAGGGTTGTTAATCTATGGAATTCCTTGCCCAGTGAAGTAGTTGACGCTTCTTCAGTAAACGTCTTTAAAGCTAAGGTAGATATCTTTTTGAACAATAAAGGAATTAAGGGATACGGTGGGAGCACGGGTAAGTGGATCTGAGTCCACGAAAAGATCAGCCATGATCTTATTGAATGGCAGAGCAGGCTCGAGGGGCCGGACGGCCTACTCCTGCTCCTAGTTCTTATGATCTTATGGTCCTATTCCTCTAATGTAATTACCAAAGAACCTATCAGGCAGGTTTTCTTGAGTTTAAACAAGAAAAATGTAAGTTTATTATCTTAACACTATAAACCGGTTAAAATTACTAAAATTACGCTGCATATTCACGCACACATTCACACGAGAGTCACACACACACAAATAGATTACAGATGGAAAGCAGCTTTGGTGGTTGGAGTAGAGTCTGGAATAAATGGAATTTAAATACAATTTTCAGTCCCAGAGTCCTCAGTTGAAATTGTAGTCCTCAAGTCCTTGCTGGGCAACATGCACAGTGATGGGCTCACTTTACTCAGGGCTTCTGACGGTAGAAGAGGAGTTCAATCCTTGTCCCCTAGTTGCTGGCTGTGGTGGTCTGAATGGAGAGAGAGAGAGAGAGAGAGCTGCCTCGTTGATGGCTTTTCCAGTTACTCTTTTCTGCTTTCTGTGAGATAAAGCTTTTAATCTCCCCAGAGCTGCACAAGCAGTCACATGACATTACCAAACCTCTTTGTGGTGTTAATGAGGTCCTTCTGGAATCCTCTCTGAGATTCAAGGCTCTCCCCCTCAAGCTGTCCAGTCACACTTGGTGGGGGTTGGTTCTTTCAAAATCAATGGGTGTCAATGTCTCCTGACGACTGTATTGATAAGGCCATTTTAGGTAATTTAATCAGAGAGCACCCCATTGTTCTGGCTGGGTTGAGTCAGTCGTGTTGTCTAATCCTTTGGTGTTTTAAATGTAAATTGCAGTGGCCATCTTGGCTGCCAGTTTACTTTTTTAAAAAGTTATTTGCAAGAATTTCCAGTAAAAGTCTCAGACAAGGTTCCAACCAATTAAATTAATATTTCCCATTTGGCATGAGAGTCTGGAAAAATCAAATTGACAATGGTAGTCTGGAAGGTGAGTTTGTAGAATGCTTTTGTGGCAGTTTCCAGAACAATATGAGGTGGAACCAACTAGGGATAAAGCAATTTTAGATCTAGTATTGTGCAATGAGGCAGGTTTAATTAGCAATCTTATTGTAAAAGAATATTGGTAAAAAGTGATCATAATACAACTGAATTCCATATTAAATTTGAAAGTGACAAATTCCAGTTGGCGCGGGAGAATTATTGGCTCCCCGGCCTCTTTGAAAATGGCCTGGAGGTGGGAAGATGCTGGCAAAACAGCACGCTGTTCTCCCACGGCAATTTTCCTGCCTGACCACCTCCAGTTCCGCCCCAATCCAGCTTCTAAATCCAGCCCTTTGTGTCTGTCTTCACAGTGGAAGACACAAATTACATATCAGAAATAGAAGGTAGTCAAGGGACTAATAACATTGAAGAAATTAAAGTAATAATATGAGCAGAGAAAAAGTATTTGAGAAGCTTAAAGAATGAAAACCCAATAAATCTCCAGGACCTGATGGTCTACATTCTAGGGTTCTAAAAAAGGTAGCTGCAGAGATAGTAGATGCACTGGTTATAAGATACTGAGAGATAGGATCTATTCCCATTTGGAAGAAAATGGGCTTATCAGTGATAGGCAACATGGTTTTGTGCAGGGAAGGTCATGTCTTACCAACTTAATAGAATTTCTTTGAGGAAGTGACAAAGTTGATTGATGAGGGAAAGGCTGTAGATGTCATATACATGGACTTCAGTAAGGCGTTTGATAAGGTTCCCCATGGTAGGCTGATGGAGAAAGTGAAGGCGCATGGGGTCCAAGGTGTAATAGCTAGATGGATAAAGAACTGGCTGGGCAACAGGAGACAGAGAGTAGCAGTGGAAGGGAGTTTCTCAAAATGGAGACGTGTGACCAGTGGTGTTCCACAGGGATCCGTGCTGGGACCAATGTTGTTTGTGATATACATAAATGATTTGGAGGAAAGTATAGGTGGTCTGATTAGCAAATTTGCAGACGACACTAAGATTGGTGGAGTAGCAGATAGTGAAGGGGACTGTCAGAGAATACAGCAGAATATAGATAGACTGGAGAGTTGGGCAGAGAAATGGCAGGTGGAGTTCAATCAGGGCAAATGCGAGGTGATGCATTTTGGAAGATCCAATTCAAGAGTGAACTATACAGTAAATGGAAAAGTCCTGGGGAAAATTGATGTACAGAGAGATTTGGGTGTTCAGGTCCATTGTTCCCTGAAGGTGGCAACACAGGTAAATAGAGTGGTCAAGAAGGCATACGGCATGCTTTCCTTCATTGGACGGGGTATTGAGTACAAGAGTTGGCAGGTCATGTTACAGTTGTATAGGACTTTGGTTCGGCCACATTTGGAATACTGCGTGCAGTTCTGGTCGCCACATTACCAAAAGGATGTGGATGCTTTGGAGAGGGTGCAGAGGAGGTTCACCAGGATGTTGCTTGGTATGGAGGGCGCTAGCTATGAAGAGAGGTTGAGTAGATTAGGATTATTTTCATTAGAAAGACGGAGGTTGAGGGGGGACCTGATTGAGGTGTACAAAATCATGAGAGGTATAGACAGGTTGGATAGCAAGAAGCTTTTTCCCCAGAGTGGGGGATTCAATTACTAGGGGTCACGAGTTCAAAGTGAGAGGGGAAAAGTTTAGGGGGGATATGCGTGGAAAGTTCTTTACACAGAGGGTGGTGGGTGCCTGGAACGCGTTGCCAGCGGAGGTGGTAGACGCGGGCACGATAGCGTCTTTTAAGATGTATCTAGACAGATACATGAATGGGCAGGAAGTAAAGAGATACAGACCCTTAGAAAATAGGCGACATGTTTAGATAGAGGATCTGGATCGGCGCAGGCTTGGAGGGCCGGCCGAAGGGTCTGTTCCTGTGCTGTAATTTTCTTTGTTCTTTGTTATGATTTTCCAAAATTTCCTAGATTTTAAAACAGTCCCAGTGGATTGGAATTTAGCAAATGTAACACCGCTATTCAAAAAGGAGGGAGAGAGAAAACGGAACTATAGGCCGGTTAGGCTGACATCAGTCATCGGCAAAATGCTGGAATCTATTATTAAAGAAGTCTTAACAATGTACTTTGAAAGTCATAGTATGATCAGACAAAGTCAACGTGGTTTTACAAAAGGGAAATTGTGTTTAACAAATTTATTAGAGTTTTTGAGGATGTAACTAGTAGGGTAGATAAAGAGGAACAAGTAGATATCGTATACTTGAATTTTGATAAAGCATTCAGGAAGGTTTCACACAAACGGTTGATACACAAGATAAGGGCTCATGGAGTTCAGCCTAATATATTTGCATGGATGGAGGATTGGTTAACAAACAGAATGCAGAAAGTAGGGATAATTGGGGTATTTTCAAGTTGGCAGGCTGTAACTGGTGGAGCGTTCCAAGGATCAGTACCGGTATATCATCTATTTATAATCTATATTAATGACTTAGCCGAAGAGACCGAGAGTAATGTATTTAAGTTTGCTGATGGCACAAAGCTAGGTGGGAATGTAAGCTGTGAGGACACAAAGATATAGAAAGGTTAAGTGAGTGAGCACAAGGTAGCAGATGGAGTATAATATGGACAAGTGTGACATTCACTTGGGTAGTAAAAATAGGAAAACAGAATATTTTTTAAATGGCGTGCAACTTTGAAATGTTGGTGTTCAGAGAGACTTGGATGTACTTGTTCAAAGAAACAGAAAATTAGCATGCAGGTATAGCAAGCAATTAAGAAAGCACATGGAATGTTGGTCTTTATTGCAAGGCGATTGGAAGTTAGGAATAAGGACGTCTTGCTACAATTGTATAAGGCTTTTGGTGAGAACACACCTGGATTATTGTGTGCAGTTTTGGTCTCCATATCCAAGGAAGGATATACTTGCCTTGGAAGTGATACAGTAAAGGTTCACTAGATTGTTTCATGAGATGAGAGGGTTGTCCTCGGATGAGAGGCTGAGTAAATTGGGCCTGTACTCTCTGGAGTTTAGAAAAATGAGAAGTGATCTCATTGAAATATACAAGATTCCGAAGAGACGACAAGGTAGACACTGAGAGATTACTTCCTTTGGCTGGGGAATCTAGAATGCGGGGGCACAGCCTCAAGATAAGGGGTCAATCATTTCAGACTGAGATGAGGATAAATATCTTCACTCAAAAGGTTGTGAATCTTTGGAATTGTCTATCCTAAGGGGTTGTAAACATTGGAAGTGAGCAGGAAAATGAAATTGAGGTAGAAGATCAGTATTGAGAGTCCTTGAGAGGGTGCAGAGGAGATTTACCAGATTGGTTCCAGGGATGGGGGATTTTTGTTATAAAGTTAGGTTGGAAAAGCTGAGGTTGTTCTCCCTGGAGCAAAGGAAATTGAGGGGAGACTTGATAGAGGTGTCCAAGATTATGACAGGCTTAGATCAATTAGACAAGGAAAAACTGTTCCCATTAACTGATGGTCAAGGATTAGGGGACACAGTTTGAAGGTTTTGGGCAAGAGATGCAGGGAAATGTGCAGAACATTTTTACGCAGCGAATGGTTATGACCTGGAACTCTTTGCCCATGAGGGTGGTGGACACGGATACAATCAATGATTTCAAAAGGAAAGTGGATGGACACTTGAAGGAAATAAATTTGTAGGGCTATGGGGATCGAGTGGGAGAGTGGGACTTATTGAATTGTACCGCAGAGTGCAGGCATGGACTTAATGAGCTGAATGGCCTCTTCTATGCTGTAAATCACTGTGATCGTGTTGAATGGCAGAGCAGTCTTGAGGGGCCGAATGGTCTGTTCCTGCTCCTACTTCTTATGTTCTTATCTACCTTTCAAAGTGGAAAATTATCCAGGTATGCCAGCAACACCCACATCCCATAAGTGAATAGAAAAACCCTTCCTTTTTTTCCCAATCCTACCTTTTCTGAATACATTGTAGCCAGGAATATTAAGTGCCCATTGCTTCCTTGGTTTGAACCAGGACTCCATTAATGTTACTATATCACAATTCCATGCAACTATTTATGCCTGTAGCTCACCAATCTTAATTACCATGCTCCAGGCATTTACACACATGAATGTAAACCCATCTTAGTCTGCCTCACACTCAGCCGTACCCCCCAGCACAACCACCACCACCGCACCCTTGTCTGATAATTCTATTTCTGGCCTATTCTTTCTAACAGTTGTATATTTACAATTTTTACTGATAACTGAGTAGAAGATGTTTTGTTAAAAGGAGAAACATTTACTTTACTATAAAGTCAGATGACAGAGTTGACACCGTGGTTGAACTTCTTGATCTTGTTCAGCAAGGATATTGTTTTTCGGATCTCACCAAAAAACAAGTTGAATTGCGGAATGTGATTCTCAAAACCCCAGAATCTTAAAGAAAATGGAATTTGATTTATTAATTTTAAATCAATGCCTTGAATATAGGAAACTGTATCACCTTCTAAATTACAGACAAGGCCACTTGCTTTCCCACTGAAGCATGCTCCATTTCATTCCCCAGAATTAGATCCAACAGTGCTTCCTTCCTCGTTGAGCTGGAAACAGACTGATCAATAATGTACACATTTCAGGAATTCCTCCCCTCTTTGCCTTTTAAACTGTTATTAGGATAACTGAAATCCTTCATTATCGCTCTGTTCTAAAGTTCTTGCATCTTTCTGCAATTTGTTCCACTAACTCCTTCCCACTATTTAGTGGAAAACAGCATAACCAGCTGTGTAATAGCTTCTCTATTGTTCCTCAATTCTAGAACATAGAACATAGAACAGTACAGCACAGTACAGGCCCTTCGGCCCATGATGTTCTGCCGAACCTTTAACCTACTCTAAGATCAAACTACCTACATACCCTTCATTCTACTATCATCCATGTACCTATCCAAGAGTCGCTTAAATGCCCCTAATGTATCTGCTTCTACTACCACCGCTGGCAGCGCATTCCACGCACCCACCACGCTCTGTGTAAAGAACCTACCTTTGACATCTCCCCGAAACCTTCCTCCAATCACCTTAAAATTATGCCCCCTGGTGATAGCCCTTTCCGTCCTGGGAAAAAGTCTCTGGCTATCCACTCTATCTATGCCTCTCATCATCTTGTACCCCTCTATCAAGTCACCTCTCATCCTTCTTCGTTCCAATGAGAAAAGCCCGAGCACCCTCAACCTTTCTTCGGAAGACATGCCCTCCAGTCCAGGCAGCATCCTGGTAAATCTCCTCTGCACCCTCTCTGAAGCTTCCACATCCTTCCGATAATGAGGCGACCAGAACTGATCACAATATTCCAAGTGTGGTCTAACCAGGGCTTGATAGAGCTGCAGCATAACCTCGCGGCTCTTGAACTCAATCACCCTATTAATGAAAGGCAACACACCATACGCCTTCTTAACAACCCTATCAACTTGGGTGGCAACTTTGAGCGATCTATGGACATGGACCCCAAGATCCCTCTGTTCCTCCACACTACCAAGAATCCTGTCTTTAAGCCTGTATTCTGCATTCAAATTCGACCTTCCAAAGTGAATCACTTCACACTTTTCCAGGTTGAACTCCATCTGCCACTTCTCAGCCCAGCTCTGCATCCTGTCAATGTCCCGTTGCAACCTACAACAGCCTTCCACACTATCCACAACTCCAACAACCTTCGCGTCATCGGCAAACTTGCTAACCCAGCCTTCCACTTCCTCATCCAAGTCATTTATAAAAATCACAAAGAGCAGAGGTCCCAGAACAGATCCCTGTGGAACACCACTGGTCACCGAGCTCCAGGCTGAATACTTTCTATCTACTACCACCCTCTGTCTTCTATGGGCCAACCAATTCTGTATCCAGACAGCCAACTTTCTCTGTATTCCATGCCTCCTTACTTTCTGAATGAGCCTACCATGGAGAACCTTATCAAATGCCTTGCTAAAATCCATATACACCACATCCACTGCTCTTCCTTCATCAATGTGTTTTGTCACATCTTCAAAGAATTCAATAAGGCTTGTGAGGCATGACCTGCCCCTCAAAAAGCCATGCAGACTATCTCTAATCAAACTATGCTTTTCCAAATAATCATAAATCCTGTCTCTCAGAATCCTCTCCAATAATTTGCCCACTACCGACGTAAGACTGACTGGTCTATAATTCCCAGGGTTATCCCTATTCCCTTTCTTGAACAAGGGAATAACATTTGCCACCCTCCAATCATCTGGTACTACTCCAGTGGACAGTGAGGACGCAAAGATCATCGCCAAAGGCGCGGCAATCTCTTCCCTCGCTTCCCTTAATATCCTTGGGTATATCCCGTCTGGCCCCGGGGACTTATCTGTCCTCATGTCTTTCAAAATTTCCAGCACATCCTCCCTCTTGACATCAACCTGTTCGAGCATATCAGCCTGTTTCACGCTGTCCTCACAAACGACCAGGTCCCTCTCACTAGTGAATACTGAAGCAAAATATTCATTTAGGACCTCCCCTACCTCCTCCGACTCCAGGCACAAGTTCCCTCCACTATCCCTGATTGGCCCTACCCTCACTCTGGCCATCCTCTTGTTCCTCACATAAGTGTAGAACGCCTTGGGATTTTCCTTAATCCTACCCGCCAAGACTTTTTCATGTCCCCTTCTAGCTCTCCTAAGTCCATTCTTCAGTTCCTTCCTGCCTACCTTGTAACCCTCCAGAGCCCTGTCTGATCCTTGCTTCCTCAACCTTAAGTAAGCTTCCTTCTTCCTCTTGACTAGCTGTTCCACATCTCTTGTCATCCAAGGTTCCTTCACCCTACCATCCCTTCCTTGCCTCATCGGGACAAACCTATCCAGCAGTCACAGCAAGTGCTCCCTAAACAACCTCCACATTTCTGTCGTGCATTTCCCTGAGAACATCTGTTTCCAATTTATGCTCCCCAGTTCCTGCCTAATAGCACAGTAATTATCCCTCCCCCAATTAAATATTTTCCCATCCCGTCTGCTCCTGTCCCTCTCCATGACTATAGTAAAGGTCAGGGAGTTGTGATCACTATCACCGAAATGCTCTCCCATCGAGAGATCTGCCACCTGGCCTGGTTCGTTGCCAAGCACCAAATCCAACATAGCCTCCCCTCTAGTCGGCCTATCTACATATTGAGTCAGGAAACCTTCCTGGACACACCTGACAAAAACTGCTCCATCCAAACTATTTGCACTAAGGAGGTTCCAATCAATATTAGGGAAGTTGAAGTCACCCATGACAACAACCCTGTTACTTCTGCACCTTTCCAAAATCTGCCTCCCAATCTGTTCCTCCGTGTCTCTGTTGCTATTGGGGGGTCTATAGAAAACTCCCAATAAAGTGACTACTCCTTTCCTGTTTCTGACTTCCACCCATAATGACTCAGTAGACAAACCCTCCTCGACGACCTCCTTTTCTGCAGCTGTGATACTATCCCTAATTAGCAATGCCACTCCCCCACCTCTTTTACCTCCCTCCCTATTCCTTTTGAAACATCTAAACCCCGAAACATCCAACATCCATTCCTGCCTCTGTGATATCCAAGTCTCCATAATGGCCACAACATCGTAGCTCCAAGTACTGATCCATGCTCTAAGTTCATCACCCTGATTCCTGACACTTCTTGCGTTAAAATAGACACACTTCAACCCATCATACTGGCTGCAAATTTGCCCTGTCAACTGTCTAACCTTCCTCACAGACTCTCTGCACTCTGTATCTGCCTGTTCGACAGCTACCCCATCCACTGTTCCGTAGCTCCAGTTCCCATCCTCCTGCCAAACTAGTTTAAACCCTCCCGAAGAGCTCTAGCGAACCTCCCACCCAGGATATTGGTGCCCCTCCAGTTCAGATGCAATCCGTCCTTCTTGTACAGGTCCCACCTTCCCTAGAAGGTATCCCAATGATCCACATAACTGAAGCCCTCCCTCCTACACCAGCTCTGTAGCCACGTGTTCAGCTGCACTCGCTCTCTGTTTCTAGCCTCACTAGCACGTGGCACCGGTATCAGTCCTGAGATTACTACTCTGCTCATCCTGCCTTTTAGCTTCCAACCTAACTCCCTATATTCGCTTTTCAGGTCCTCATCCCTTTTCCTAGCTATGTCATTGGTACCGATGTGTAACACGACTTCTGGCTGCTCCCCCTCACCCTGAAGAATCCTGTAGACTCGATCCGAGACATCCCTGACCCTGGCACCCGGGAGGCAACATACCATCCGGGAGTCTCGTTCGCGACCACAGAATCTCCTGTCTGTTCCTCTAACCATTGAATCTCCTATCACTATCGCTCTCCTATTCTCCCCCCTTCCCTTCTGAGCCGCAGAGCCAGGCTCAATGCCAGAGACCTGGCCGCTGTGGCTTTCCCCTGGTAGGTCGTCCCCCCCACCCCCCCAACCGTATCCAAAACGGTATACTTATTATTGAGGGGAACGGCCACAGGGGATCCCTGCACTGTGTGCCTATTCCCTTTCCCTCCCCTGACGGTCACCCAGCTACCTTTATCCTGTGACTTAGGTGTCAGTACTTCCCTATAACTGCTCTCTATCACCCCCTCAGCCTCCCGCATGATCCGAAGTTCATCCAGCTCCAGTTCCCTAACGCGGTCTGTGAGCAGCTGGAGTTAGGTGCACTTCTCACATGTGAAGTCAGCGGGGACACAAGTGGTGACCCTCACCTCCCACATCCTGCAAGAGGAGCATGCAACTGCCCTAGCTTCCATCCCCTCTGCTCCAAATTGACAACAGAGAATAAAAACAAATAAAGGAAAACCTTACCTTACCAAACCCTCCACACAAGAGTCCTTTTTTTTTGGTTAGAGGAGGAGGATGGGTGGGAGACACTACACGTGTAGTGTTTCGGGTTTAGCCACTGCCCGAATATATAAGTTCACTTACCCAGCAGTCCCTGCGTCCGCGTCCGCCGAATCACGAGGTAAGTACTTTATAGTGAAACTTACCTTCCCGACTGCCCCCTGGCTCGCACTATCACCGCTACCGCTGATCAAAAGGAAGTTGCCGAATCGCCAGGTAAGTACTTTATAGTGAAACTTACCTTCCCGGCTGCCCCCTGGCTCGCATTATCACCGCTACCGCTGATCAAGAATCTATCTACCTCCACCTTAAAATTATTCAGTGACCCTGCTCCACTATCTTCTGAGGCAGAGAATTCCAAAGTCGCACAACCCTCTGAGAGAAAAAAATTCTCCTTATCTCTGTCCTAAAAGGGCGACCCCTAATTTTAAAACAGTGCCCCCTAGTTCTGGACTAAGCAAATAGATTCTGCCTTTGAACCCTCAAGTAAATTGTCCGTTTCTAGTACTTGCATCAATCATCTAAGTCATCAACAAAATCAACAAGTCTGAAGGTAGTTCATCTTTTGATGTCACAGAGCATTAAATGTCCTTGGAATACTGTCTAATTTAGGGACAAGACAAATTGAAAAATGTTCCCTCCTCTCCCGCAAGTATTTATTCTTCAGGTGTGAGCTTGGATGGTGAGTACAGATGGGCTATTTAACCATGTTAGGACCCCGCAGCACATCTGACATGCTGGATGACCTTGGATGTGATCCTTTCACACCAGTAAAGAATCCATAAATAATCAGGAATGTCTGATCTGTGTCTATCCACCCGCCTGATTCCTGTAACCCTTAACACCCTTGCCTAAAATCCTAAATAGGGTTGTTGAGATCTGGAACATACTACTTAATAGGATGGTAGAACATTCCATTGGAAATTTCAAAAGCCAACTGAACTTGTAGTTGAAGAGGACTAATTTGCAGGGTCATGAGGAGAAAGCTGGGGTGTGGAACTGAACTGGACTGCTGTTCCAAATAGTTGGCAGAGGTACGACAGGCCGAATGTCATCCTTGTGTGTTGTAAGATTGTATGTATTAGTTTTGAAATGTAGGGTAGTTTTATTTTATGTGCGGAGATGACAGCCTTTTTCTTCCAGCGATAAAAACCATGCTTAGATGATCCAGCAGTTAACTTGCTTGTTTGGCCAAGGTACGAGGAAAACCACCCCCTGTTTTTACATATGAACATACGAATTTATAGCAGAAGTAGGCCATTCGGCCCCTCTAGCCTGCTCCGCCATACAATAAGATCATAGATGAAAGCAAAATACTGCGGATGCTGGAAATCTGAAACAAAAACAAGAAATGCTGGATTCACTCAGCAGGTCTGGCAGCATCTGTGGAAAGAGAAGCAGAGTTAACGTTTCGGGTCAGTGACCCTTCTTCGGAACTGACAAATATTAGAAAAGTCACAGATTATAAACAAGTGAGGTGGGGGTTGGGCAAGAGATAACAAAGGAGAAGGTGCAGATTGGACCAGGCCACATAGCTGACCAAAAGGTCACGGAGCAAAGGCAAACAATATGTTAATGGTGTTTTGAAAGACAAAGCATTAGTACAGATTAGGTGTGAATATACTGAATATAGAACATCAGCAAGTGCAAACCTGAAGAAAAACAACCTGAAAAAAACAGTGGGTAAGCAAACTGAACAAACTAAGATGAAATGAAATAAATGCAAAAAATGTAAAAAGGAATGCAAAAAAAAAAGGAAGAAAAAATAACTAAAAATGACTAAAAATGAAAGTAAAGAGGGGGGCTGTCATGCTCTGAAATTATTGAACTCAATGTTCAGTCCGGCAGGCTGTAGTGTGCCTAATCGGTAGATGAGATGCTGTTCCTCGAGCTTGCGTTGATGTTCACTGGAACACTGCAGCAATCCCAGGACAGAGATGTGAGCATGAGAGCAGGGGGGAGTGTTGAAATGGCAAGCAACCGGAAGCTCAGGGTCCTGCTTGCGGACTGAGCGGAGATGTTCCGCAAAGCGGTCACCCAGTCTGCGCTTGGTCTCCCCAATGTAGAGGAGACCACACTGTGAGCAGCGAATACAGTATACTACATTGAAAGAAGTACAAGTAAATCGCTGCTTCACCTGAAAGGAGTGTTTGGGGCCTGGGATAGTGAGGAGAGAGGAGGTAAATGGGCAGGTATAACACCTCCTGCGATTGCAAGGGAAGGTGCCCTGGGACGGGGACGAGGTGGTGGGGGTAATGGAGGAGTGGACCAGGGTGTCGCGGAGGGAACGATCCCTTCGGAATGCTGACAGGGGAAGGGAGGGGAAGATGCGACTGGTAGTGGCATCACGCTGGAGGTGGCGAAAATGGCAGAGGATGATCCTTTGGATATGGAGGCTGGTGGGATGAAAAGTGAGGACAAGGGGAACCCTGTCACGGTTCTGGGAGGGAGGGGAAGGGGTGAGGGTAGAGGTGCGGGGAATGGGTCGGACACGGTTGAGGGCCCTGTCAACCACAGTGGGGGGAAATCCTCGGTTGAGGAAAAAGGAGGTCATATCAGAAGCACCGTCATGGAAGGTAGCATCATCAGAGCAGATGCGTCGGAGACGGAGAAACTGGGAGAATGGAATGGAGTCCTTACAGGAGGTAGGGTGTGAAGAAGTGTAGTCGAGGTAGCTGTGGGAGTCAGTGGGCTTATAATGGATATTGGTAGACAACCTATCCCCAGAGATGGAGACAGAGAAGTCGAGGAAGGGAAGGGAAGTGTCAGAGATGGACCATGTAAAGGTGAGAGAAGGGTGGAAATTGGAAGCAAAGTTGATAAAGTTTTCGAGTTCGGGGCGGGAGCAGGAAACGGCACCGATACAGTCATCAATGTACCGGAAAAAGAGTTGGGGGAGGGGGCCTGAGTAGGACTGGAACAAAGAATGCTCGACATATCCCACAAAAAGACAGGCATAATTAGGACCCATGCGGGTACCCATAGCGACACCTTTTACTTGAAGGAAGTGCGTGGAGTTGAAGGAGAAGTTGTTCAATGTGAGAACAAGTTCAGCCAGGCGGAGGAGGGTGGTGGTGGATGGGGACTGGTTGGGCCTCAGTTCCAGGAAGAAGCGGAGAGCCCTCAAACCATCCTGGTGGGGGATGGAGGTGTAGAGCGATTGGACGTCCATAGTGAAGAGGAGGCGGTTGGGACCAGGAAACTGGAAATTGTCAAAATGACGTAGGGCGTCAGAAGAGTCACGGATGTAGGTGGGAAGAGACTGGACCAGCGGAGAAAAGATAGAGTCTAGATAGGAAGAAATAAGTTCAGTTGGGCAGGAGCAGGCTGACACAATGGGTCTGCCGGGACAGTCCCGTTTGTGGATTTTGGGAAGGAGATAGAAGCGGGCTGTCCGGGGTTGCGGGACTATGAGGTTGGAAGCTGTAGAGGGAAGATCTCCAGAGGAGATGAGGTCAGTGACAGTCCTTTGGACGGTGGCTTGATGTTCGGTGGTGGGGTCATGGTCCAGAGGGAGGTAGGAAGAGGTGTCTGTGAGTTGGCGTTGAGCTTCTGCAAGGTAGAGGTCGGTACGCCATACAACAACAGCACCACCCTTGTCTGCAGGTTTGATGACCATGTCGGGGTTAGACCTGAGAGAACGGAGTGCCTCAAGTTCAGAGGGGGACAGGTTAGAGTGAGTGAGGGGGGCAGAGAAATTGAGACGACCAATGTCTCGCCGACAGTTTTCAATGAAGAGATCAAGAGCGGGTAAGAGGCCAGGGTGAGGGGTCCAGGTAGAGGGAGAATGCTGGAGGCGGGTGAATGGGTCTGCTGGTCGGGGGGAGGACTCCTGGTCAAAGAAGTGAGCCCGGAGGCGGAGGCGACGGAAGAAGAGCTCAACGTCATGCCGAGCGCGAAATTCATTGAGGTGGGGGCGTAAGGGGATAAAACTGAGTCCTTTGCTGAGTACAGAACGCTCAGCATCAGAGAGGGGGAGGTCAGAGGGTATAGTGAATACACGGCAAGGGGTCAGATCAGAAGGGGTGGGGTCAGAGGGAAGTGAAGCGGAAGGAGGATCTGGAGGGGCATTAGTCCCCATCAGCTGCTGGAGCTTGCGTTCCTTAACACCTGAAAGGAAGAAAAAAAGTTTTTTGTTAATGCGTCGGATGAGACGTAAGATGAGATGAAACTGCGGAGTAGAACAGATTTGAGATAAGGTGAGACGGTGCTGCTGGAGAGAGAGGTCCAGTGTGTGCATATGGCGGCGCATAGCACTGAGTGTAGATCTCAGGATGCGGCGAGAGTAGCAGTCTGAGGAACGTTGTATTTCTCGGAGATACCTGTGATCCTGGGTGGTTTCAAAGCATGATGGGTGAAACTGCAGTTGGAATCCACGTGGAATCAGTCGGAGCCGGAGACAGTCACTGAGGAAGGAGATGTGGCT
Source organism: Heterodontus francisci (assembly GCF_036365525.1). NCBI lineage: Eukaryota > Metazoa > Chordata > Chondrichthyes > Heterodontiformes > Heterodontidae > Heterodontus > Heterodontus francisci. Next base: position 11,021,496 of record NC_090374.1, read on the forward strand.
GTGAAAACGAGTTTTGGTAGATACCTTATCAAACACCAGGAGGGAAATAGAAAGCAATGAAGGTGAACAAGGTAAAAGAGACAAACGAAAATCCCGTCGGAGAGAAGAGCAGAACTTCTTCAAGGTAGGCATTCCTGGAAGAGAAGTGGCAGTGAATTAAACACTAAAATAAAAGCAAAATACTGCGGATGCTGGAAATCTGAAACAAAAACAAGAAATGCTGGATTCACTCAGCAGGTCTGGCAGCATCTGTGGAAAGAGAAGCAGAGTTAACGTTTCGGGTCAGTGACCCTTCTTCGGAACTGACAAATATTAGAAAAGTCACAGATTATAAACAAGTGAGGTGGGGGTTGGGCAAGAGATAACAAAGGAGAAGGTGCAGATTGGACCAGGCCACATAGCTGACCAAAAGGTCACGGAGCAAAGGCAAACAATATGTTAATGGTGTTTTGAAAGACAAAGCATTAGTACAGATTAGGTGTGAATATACTGAATATAGAACATCAGCAAGTGCAAACCTGAAGAAAAACAACCTGAAAAAAACAGTGGGTAAGCAAACTGAACAAACTAAGATGAAATGAAATAAATGCAAAAAATGTAAAAAGGAATGCAAAAAAAAAAGGAAGAAAAAATAACTAAAAATGACTAAAAATGAAAGTAAAGAGGGGGGCTGTCATAGATGATCATAGATGATCTGTTTGTGTCTCGAATACCACACTCCCATCTACCCTGATAACCTTTGATTCCCTTGCCTAACAAGAATCTATCTACCCCCACCTTAAAATTATTCAGTGACCCTGCTCCACTATCTTCTGAGGCAGAGAATTCCAAAGTCGCACAACCCTCTGAGAGAAAAAAATTCTCCTTATCTCTGTCCTAAAAGGGCGACCCCTAATTTTAAAACAGTGCTCCCTAGTTCTGGACTCACCCACAAGGGGAAACATCCATTCCACATCCACCTTGTCAAGGCCGTTCAGGATCTTATATACCTCAATCAAGTCTCCCCTCACTCTTCGAAACTCCAGTGAAAACAAGCCCAGTCTGTCCAACCTTTCCTCATAAGACAACCCGCTCATTCCAAGTATCAATCTAGTAAACTTCCTCTGAACTGCCTCCAACGCATTTACATCCTTCCTTAAATAAGGAGACCAAAACTGCACACAATACCAAAACTGCACAGTTTCTTCAAAGTGACATGAGATGTTTAACGTCCACCTGAACAGGCAGGCAGGGCCTCAGTTTATATCTCATTCAAAGGATAGCTACTCCCACATCGCAGCACTCCCTCTATATTGCAGTGGAGTATAAACCTAGGTTATAAGCTCTAGCAATGGTGTGAGGTTCTAAACAACAACACTCAGACTTTCTAAAATTAGCAAACAGGCTAGTACCCTCACCCCTTCCCCTCCCTCCCAGAACCGTGACAGGGTTCCCCTTGTCCTCACTTTTCACCCCATCAGCCTCCATATCCAAAGGATCATCCTCCGCCATTTCCGCCACCTCCAGCATGATGCCACTACCAGTCGCATCTTCCCCTCCCTTCCCCTGTCAGCATTCCGAAGGGATCGTTCCCTCCACGACACCCTGGTCCACTCCTCCATTACCCCCACCACCTCGTCCCCGTCCCATGGCACCTTCCCCTGCAATCGCAGGAAGTGTAATACCTGCCCATTTACCTCCTCTCTCCTCACTATCCCAGGCCCCAAACACTCCTTTCAGGTGAAGCAGCGATTTACTTGTACTTCTTTCAATGTAGTATACTGTATTCGCTGCTCACAGTGTGGTCTCCTCTACATTGGGGAGACCAAGTGCAGACTGGGTAACCGCTTTGCGGAACATCTCCACTCAGTCCGCAAGCAGGACCCTGAGCTTCCGGTTGCTTGCCATTTCAACACTCCCCCCTGCTCTCATGCTCACATCTCTGTCCTGGGATTGCTGCAGTGTTCCAGTGAACATCAACGCAAGCTCGAGGAACAGCATCTCATCTACCGATTAGGCACACTACAGTTGCCGGACTGAACATTGAGTTCAATAATTTCAGAGCATGACAGCCCCCCATTTTACTTGCATTTTTAGTTATTTTTTCTTCCTTTTTTAAAAAATTCTTTTTTACATTTTTTACAATCTTTTTTTTGCATTTATTTCATTTCATCTTAGTTTGTTCAGTTTGCTTACCCACTGTTTTTTTTGCAGGTTTGCACTTGCTGCTGTTCAATATTCAGTGTATTAATACCTAATCTGTACTAATGCTTTGTCTTTCAACACACCATTAACATATTGTTTGCCTTTGCTCTGTGACCTTTTGGTCAGCTATGTGGCCTGGTCCAATCTAGACCTCCTTTGTTATCTCTTGCCCCACTCCCATCTCACTTGCTTATAACCTGTGACGTTTCTAATATTTGTCAGTTCCAAAGAAGGGTCACTGACCCGAAACGTTAACTCTGCTTCTCTTTTCACAGATGCTGCCAGACCTGCTGAGTGGTTCCAGCATTTCTTGTTTTTATTTCAGATTTCCAGCATCCGCAGTAGTTTGCTTTTATTTTAGTATTTTGCACTTAGTTGTTTTCTATGCTTGCATATAAATAGAGTCCTAGTATGTGAGCTTGCAGTCTCACCAATAACCGATGATCACATAAATGGTTTACCTGTGGCATAAGCACATAACCAATATAGTTGAGATCACTGTTGAATCCAGCACTTCTTGTTTTAGTTGAGATCACTGTTATTTATTCAGTTGATGACTTTTCATTTCAGTTTTTTTTAAGTATGTGAAATGCTTTGAATAACTTTTATTTTCCCTACCTCAAACAGTATGATGGAGAAATCCGAGTTCTGGGAACTGTTGAGGTTATTCAGAACTTAACTGCTAAGAAATGGGCCAACCGAGATCTGCCTGTGAAAGCAGGCGAAGTGTTAGACATTATACAGCACACCGATGACATAAAACTGCTCTGTCGGAATGAAGAAGGAAAATGTAAGTTTTTTTTAAATGAATAGTGTCTTAAAACTTTAGTGAGAGATTGGTACTTTGTTTTATTCCTCAATTTTCTCCCTTACTCTCCAATAGGAGAGGAAATACTATAGTTCGAGTACTTTAGATGGGTCAGTTTTTGTCCAGTGTGTGCAGGAGGGTTTTCTGACACAGTATGTAGACAGGCCAACCAGGGGCGATGCCACATTGGATTTGGTACTGGGTAATGAACCCGGCCAGGTATTAGATTTAGATGTAGGTGAGCACTTTGGTGATAGTGATCACAATTCGGTTAGGTTTACCTTAGAGATGGGCAGGGACAGGTATATACCGCAGGGCAAGAATTATAGCTGGGGGAAAAGAAATTATGATGCGATTAGGCAAGATTTAGGATGCGTAGGATGGGGAAGGAAACTGCAGGGGATGGGCACAATCGAAATGTGGAGCTTATTCAGGGAGCAGCCACTGCGTGTCCTTGAATAGTATGTACCTGTCAGGCAGGGAGGAAGTTGTCGAGCGAGGGAGCCGTGGTTTACTAAAGAAGTTGAAGCACGTCAAGAGGAAGAAGAAGGCTTATGTTAGGATGAGACGTGAAGGCTCAGTTAGGGCACTTGAGAGTTACAAGCTAGCCAGGAAGGATCTAAAGGGAGAGCTAAGAAGAGCGAGGAGAGGACACGAGAAGTCATTGGCGGATAGGATCAAGGAAAACCCTAAGGCTTTCTATAGGTATATCAGGAATAAAAGAATGACTAGAGTTAGATGAGGGCCAATCAAGGATAGTAGTGGGAAGTTGTGTGTGGAATCAGAGGAGGTAGGGGAAGCGTTAAATGAATATTTTTCGTCAGTATTTACAGTAGAGAAAGAAAATGTTGTCGAGGAGAATACTGAGATACAGACTACTAGGCTAGATGGGATTGAGGTTCACAAGGAGGAGGTGTTATCAATTTTGGAAAGTGTGAAAATAGATAAGTCCCCTGGGCCAGATGGGATTTATCCTAGGATTCTCTGGGAAGCCAGGGAGGAGATTGCAGAGCCTTTGTCCTTGATCTTTATGTCGTCATTGTCGACAGGAATAGTGCCGGAAGACTGGAGGATAGCAAATGTTGTCCCCTTGTTCAAGAAGGGGAGTAGAGACAGCCCTGGTAATTATAGACCTGTGAACCTTACTTTGGTTGTGGGTAAAATGTTGGAAAAGGTTATAAGAGATAGGATTTATAATCATCTTGCAAAGAATAAGTTCATTAGAGATAGTCAGCACGGTTTTGTGAAGGGTAGGTCGTGCCTCACAAACCTTACTGAGTTTTTTTGAGAAGGTGACCAAACAGGTGGATGAGGGTAAAGCCGTGGATGTGGTGTATATGGATTTCAGTAAGGCATTTGATAAGGTTCCCCACGGTAGGCTATTGCAGAAAATACGGAAGTATGGGATTGAAGGTGATTTAGTGCTTTGGATCAGAAATTGGCTAGCTGAAAGAAGACAGAGGGTGGTGGTTGATGGTAAATGTTCATCCTGGAGTTTAGTTACTAGTGGTGTACCGCAAGGATCTATTTTGGGGCCACTGCTGTTTGTCATTTTTATAAATATTTTTATAAATAAATAGGAATATGGGATTAGTGTAGGATTAGTTTAAATGGGTGGTTGATGTTCGGCACAGACTCGGTGGGCCGAAGGGCCTGTTTCAGTGCTGTATCTCTAATCTAATCTAAATGACCTGGATGAGGGTGTAGAAGGGTGGGTTAGTAAATTTGCGGATGACACGAAGGTCGGTGGAGTTGTGGATAGTGCCGAAGGATGTTGTAGGTTACAGAGGGACATAGATAGGCTGCAGAGCTGGGCTGAGAGATGGCAAATGGAGTTTAATGCGGAAAAGTGTGAGGTGATTCACTTTGGAAGGAGTAACAGGAATGCAGAGTACTGGGCTAATGGGAAGATTCTTGGTAGTGTAGATGAACAGAGAGATCTTGGTGTCCAGGTACATAAATCCCTGAAAGTTGCCACCCAGGTTAATAGGGCTGTTAAGAAGGCATATGGTGTGTTAGCTTTTATTAGTAGGGGGATCGAGTTTTGGAGCCACGAGGTCATGCTGCAGCTGTACAAAACTCTGGTGCAGCCGCACCTGGAGTATTGCATGCAGTTCTGGTCACCGCATTATAGGAAGGATGTGGAAGCTTTGGAAAGGGTGCAGAGGAGATTTACTAGGATGTTGCCTGGTATGGAGGGAAGGTCTTACGAGGAAAGACTGAGGGACTTGAGGTTGTTTTCGTTAGAGAGAAGGAGGAGGAGAGGTGACTTAATAGAGACATATAAGATAATCAGAGGGTTAGCTAGGGTGGATAGTGAGTCTTTTTCCTCGGATGGTGATGGCAAACACGAGGGGACATAGCTTTAAGTTGAGGGGTGATAGATATAGGACAGATGTCAGAGGTAGTTTCTTTACGCAGAGAGTAGTAGGGGCGTGGAACGCCCTGCCTGCAACAGTAGTAGACTCGCCAACTTTAAGGGCATTTAAGTGGTCATTGGATAGACATATGGATGAAAATGGAATAGTGTAGGTCAGATGGTTTCACAGGTCGGCGCAACATCGAGGGCCGAAGGGCCTGTACTGCGCTGTAATGTTCTATGTTCTATATGTTCTATGATTCAAGCTGGGATACTGTTCACTGGGCAACACTCTGATACCTCAGCTAAGTGCTGATTCTTTATGTGTGAGCCTAGGCATTAAGTTTTGACAGGCGCACCTGACACCCACACACACAAACTTGCATTTATAATATGCCTTTAATGTAGTAAAATGTCACAAGGCGCTTCAAAAGAGTTTTATCAAACAAAATTTGACACTGAACTACATAAAGAAATACCAGGACAGGTGACCGATAGTCGGTTTTAAGGGGTATCTTAAACAATGGAATTGTAGGTGTTGAGAGACGCAGGAAAGTGGTTAGAGATGTGATCGAGACTATGTGAGGAGTGAGACCATGTGAGATTGCAAGGTTGAGGGCTGGCTATGAATATGTGTTGGTAAGTTTATATTGAAAGACAGTTTATATTGAAGGAGTAAGGAGGACAATGAACTAAGAGGAGAGAAGGAAAGGAGAGAAATGTGGAGAGGTTTAAGGAAGGAATTCCAGAGCTTTGGATTTAAGCAGTTGAAGTCACAGTCACCAGTGGAGGGGTAAAAAAAACTGGGATGTGGAAGAGGCCAGAATTAGAGGAGCATAGAGATCTTGAAGGGTTGTAGGGCTGGAGTTTAGAGTTAGGGAGTGAGTGAGCGAGCCTATGGAGGGATTTGAAAACAAGGTGTACACTTTGCATCAGCAGATAGAGATCAGAGATGGCAACTTTGATGGATTTTAACCCCCATCAAGACCACAGATGCCAATTTTAGTGTCGAAACTGCACCCCAGTGAATTGCAGATAACTGAGTTCAAACAAAGTTTGAACATTGGCTTTTCTGATCTGCATCATTGTGTACCACACAACATGATACATTTACTAACTGAGCTATAGATTGAATGGAATCAGTCACTGAAGGGAATTCATTACTGACGTCAGCTGCATGGGTTCTGATGGGTTTGCAGATCCAAAACAGAAGGCCAACAAGGAGATGGGAAATTCTGGTACCATGTACTAGAGGTTCCAGGAAGGACAATAGTTTCAAAAAAATCCTCCTACGCTGATGTTCTTATTTAAAAAAAGATGGAGATGTAGGTGTTGAGAGATACAAGGGGAATGATCAGAGACTATGGGTGGCACAGTGGTTAGCACCGCAGTCTCACAGCTCCAGTGACCTGGGTTCAGTTCTGGGTACTGCCTGTGCGGAGTTTGCAAGTTCTCCCTGTGACCGCGTGGGTTTCCGCCAGGTGCTCTGGTTTCCTCCCACAGCCAAAAACTAGCAGGTTGTTAGGTAAATTGGCCATTGTAAATTGCCCCTAGTGTAGGCAGGTGGTAGGAGAATGGTGGGGATGTGGTAGGGAATATGGGATTAATATAGGATTAGTATAAATGGGTGGTTGTTGGTCGGCACAGACTCAGTGGGCCGAAGGGCCTGTTTCAGTGCTGTACCTCTAATTAAAATTAAAAAATAAAAAACTTTGAGAGTAGCGAGGCCACGTGAGATGGCAAGGTTAAGGGGGTGCCTGTGAATATACATTTGAAAGTTTATATTGAAGGAGAAGTTTAAAAAGTTGTGAAATGTGGTTCTGGAGAAGAATGGAGCAGGTCACTGGGAAAGAACACAAGAGCAATGAAGAGGTTCTCAGGATGGTGCAGGAGGATAGAACGTTACATACATATGAACATATGAATTAGGAGCAGGAGTAGGCGACTCGAGCCCGCTCCGCCATTCAATAAGATCATGGCTGATCTGATTGTAACCTCGACTCCACATTCCCACCTACGCCCGATAAGCCTTTCATCCCTTTGCTTATCAAGAATCTATGTCCGCTGCCTTAAAAATATATAAAGACGCTGCTTCCACTGTCTTTTGAGAGAATAGAGTTCTAAAGACTCACGACCCTCTGCGAAAAAAAAATTCTCCTTATCTGTGTCTTAAATGGGCAAACCCTTATTTTTAAATGGTGACCCCTAGTTCTAGATTCTCCCACATGGGGAAACATCTTTTCCACATCCACCCTGTCAAGACCCCTCAGGATCTTAGTTTAGTAAACCTTCTCTGAACTGCTTCCAACGCATTTACATCCTTCCTTAAATAAGGAGACCAACACTGTACACAATGCTCTGCATAACTGAAGCAGAACCTCCCTACTTTTGTTTTCAATTGCCCTTGCAATAAACGATAATATTCTATTAGCTTTCCTAATTATTTACTGAATCTGCATACTAGCCTTTTGCCATTCATGCACTCGGCCAGCCGGATCCCTCTGCATCTCAGAGCTCTACAATCTCTCACCATTTAGATAATATGCTTCTTTTTTATTCTTCCTGCCAAAATGGACAATTTCACATTTTCCCACATTATACTCCATTTGCCAGATCTTTGCCCACTCACTTGACCTATCTATATCCCTTTGTAGCATGCTTATGTCCTCTTCACAACTTACTTTCCTACCTATCTTTGTGTCATCAGCAAATTTAGCAACCATTCGTTTGGTCCCTTTATCCAAGTCATTTATATAAATTGTAAAAAGTTGAGAGACTGCACATCACCGTTACATCTTGCCAACCAGAAAATTACCCATTTATGCCTACTCTGTTTCCTATTAGCGAGCCAATCTTCTATCCATGCCAATATGTTACCCCCTATACCATGAGCTTTTATTTTCTGCAGTAACCTTTGATGTGGCACCTTATCAAATGCCTTCTGGAAGTACAGTATATCCACCAGTTCGCCATTATCCACAGCACATGTTACTTCTTCAAAGAACTTCAATAAATTGGTTAAACATGCTTTCCCTTTCACAAAATCTTGTTTTTTTTATTAATTGGTGGGATGTGGGCATTGCTGGCTAGGCCAGCATTTGTTGCCTATCCTTAATTGCCCTTGAACTGAGTGGATAGCTAGGCCATTTCAGAAGGCATTTAAGGGTCAACCACATTGCTGTGGGTCTGGAGTCACATGTAGGCCAGACCTACATGTGAAACCAGGTAAGGATGGCAGATTTCTTTCCCTAAAGGACATGAGTGAAACAGATGGGTTTTTACAACATCCACAGTGGTTTCATGGTCACTATTAGACTAGTTTTTAATTCCAGAATTTTTTTTTATTAATTGAGTTCAAATTTCACCATCTTCCATGGTGGGATTCAAATCCATGTCCCCAGAGCATTCGCCAGGGCCTCTGGATTACTAGTTCAGTGACATTACACTACGCCACTAAATTTTTCTAAGTGCCCTGCTATAACGATTAATAGCTTCTAACATTTTCCCAAAGACAGATGTTAAGCCAACCTGCCTGTAGTTTCCTGCTTTCCGTCTCCCTCCCTTTTTGAATAAAGGAGTTAGATTGGCTATTTTCCAATCTAATGGAACCTTCCCCGAATCTAGGGAATTTTGGAAAGTTAACTATTTCACTAGCCACTTCTTTTAAGACCCTAGGATGAAGTCCATCAACACTTGTCAGCCCACAGCTCCAACAATTTGCTCAGTACCACTTCTCTGTAATTTTCTTGAGTTCCTCCCTCCCTTCCATTTCCTGGTTTACAGCTATTTCTGGGATGTTACTTGTATCCTCGATGGCACAATACTTGTTTAATTCATCTGTCATCTTATTTTCCCTTATTAATTCCCCAGACTCACTTTCTATAGGACCAACGCTCACTCTGTTAACTCTCTTCTTTTTTAAATATCTATAGAAACTCTTACTATCTGTCTTTATATTTCTAGCCAGCTTTCTCTCATACTCTTATATTTTTCTCCTTATCAATCCTTTAGTTATTCTTTGCTTTTTTTTATATTTTGTCCAATCTTCTGACCTGCCACCCACCTTTGCACAATTATATGCTTTTTCTTTAAGTTTGATACTATCTTTAACTTTTTTAGTTAACCTCGGATGGTGGGTCCTCCCCTTGGAATTTTTCTCCTACGTTGGAATATATCTATTTTGTGTATTCTGAAATATCCCCTTAAATGTCTGCCTCTGTATCTCTATTGACCTATCCCTTAACCTAATTTGCCAGTTCACTTTAGCTAGCTCTGCTTTCGTGCCCTTATAATTGCCCTTATTTCAGTTTAAAATACTAGTCTTGGACCCACTCTTTCCCTCAAACTGAATATAAAATTCAGTCATTTTGTGATCGCTGTTACCTAGGGGTGCCTTCACTATGATATCATGAATTAACAAAGAACAAAGAAAATTACAGCACAGGAACAGGCCCTTCGGCCCTCCAAGCCTGCGCCGATCCAGATCCTCTATTTAAACCTATCGCCTATTTTCTAAGGGTCTGTATCTCTTTGCTTCCTGCCCATTCATGTATCTGTCTAGATACATCTTAAAAGACGCTATGGTGCCCGCGTCTACCACCTCCGCTGGCAACGCGTTCCAGGCACCCACCACCCTCTGCGTAAAGAACTTTCCACGCATATCCCCCCTAAACTTTTCCCCTCTCACTTTGAACTAATCCTATCTCATTGCACAATACCAGGTCTAGTATAGCCTGCACTCTGGTTAGATCCAGAACATGCTGTTCTCAGAAACTATCCTGAAAACATTTTATTTCTAGGCTACCTTTGCCCATCTGAACTTTCCAGTATGTATGTAAATTAAAAATCCCCCATGAATATCGCTGTACCTTTCTGACAAGCTTCCATTATTTCTTCCTTTATACTCTGTTCTACCATGTGGTTACCGTTACACCACTCCCATAAGTGACTTCTTACCTTTATCATTTCTCATCTCTACCCAAACTGCTTCTACATCCTGGTTTCCTGAACTTAGGTCATCCCTCTCTAATTGCTAATACCATCAGTAATTAACAGAGCTACCCCTCCATCTTTTCCTATCTTCCTGTCCTTCCTAAATATCATGTATCCTTCAATATTCAGGTCCCAATCTATGACATCCTGCAGCCATGTCTCTGTAATGGCTATCAGATCGTACTTATTTATTTCTAATTGCGCTATCAGTTCACCTGTTTTGTTTCCAATGCTACGTGCATTCAGGTACAGAGCCTTTAGTTTTGTCCTTTATTATTTTTGTAACCTCTAGCCTTAACTGATGATTTACTCTTAGATTTATATTCTCTGTCCCTTCCTGTCATGGGCTGTTTATCATTTCCCAGATTAGGATCTTTCTCTCTTGCCTTGTCTCTACTCTTTGACTTTCCAATCTTCCCAAATTTAATCCCTTGCCCCGACTATTTACTTTAAAACCCTCTCTACTTCCCTATTTATGCAGCTCGCTAGAACACCAGCCCCAGCATGGTTCAGGTGTAGACTGTCCTAAGGTTACAGCCCCCACTTTCCCTAATACTGGTGCCCGTTTCCCTCGAACCAGAACCCATTTCTACCACACCAGTCTTTGAGCCTTGCATTCATTTCTCTAATCCTATTTGCCCTATGCCAATTTGTATGTGGCTCAGGTAATAATCCAAAGATTATTACCTTTTGAGGTTTTGCTTCTTAATTTAATATCGAGAAAAGGCAACAAGGTTGGATTGGCCAAATCCTAAAACATGAGAACTTGCTGAAGGAAGATTAGAGGAATGCAAACCAACAGGAAGAAAGAGAATGATGATGTTGGACAACTTGAAATTGAAAATGGGAGGCTCCTACGAGCAACTGAAGAAGAAAGCACAAGACAGCAAGGTGTAAAGAAATGAGCAGAGGACCTGCCCTTAGGCAGATCCCTATAATAATTTAAGGAGTATAGGAGAGTAGTGAGCTCAGAGGAGAAAGGGGGAAGGGGGGTGAGACAGAGATTAAAATCTCCAAGGTGAAATTTGGTGATAAGGGCCACACTGTCACTTTGGGTGGGGCAAATGGTGGAAAGTATAACCAGGCAAGGTTTTAATACCTGTGAACTGGGCTTCAAAGCTAGAATGTCAATACAAACATCACAATTAGTTAATGTTATTAATTAATATAACTTGACCTGAAAGTGCTTGATGATGATATTACTTGATGATCTCACCTGAAGGGTCACAAAATAAAAAGATTGAAAACAAATGGTGACAAGATTGCAAATTTACTTTTCGCTGTTTTCTTTAACCTTTAAATCTAAGACCAATTCCTCAGACCCTATTCCACTGATGTAAGTACAGAGGAGCAGAACCTCTGTCCACCTTCCTTCACCCTCCCTGCCATCGAGGTCAGACAGCCCAACCCCAATTCCATGAAGGTGCTAATTTGCATAACCAGGTTGCAGTTGCAAGGGTACATCAGTGATGCAGTCCCCAGTTCTAGCTGATCTGTCCTTGTGAAGCAGCGTGGAGACCCCTGGAGGTATTCAAGTAAGTGCTCCTCCTAGCCCAATGCGAAAAATGTCTTTAAAAAACCTACCTGTTTTGGCCTCCCCTGATCCTGACTCTATTTTTCCTGCTGGGTTGCCCTGGCTGAAATGGCACATCCCTTTCCCTGCTCAGGCCAGTTAAAGTAGCTGATGAGGTGCCCATGACATCATCGTAACCCAATCTGCATATTTAAATATTCCCCACCTGTTTCCCATGGGTGTCCTTCCTGCCTATTCAGATAAGCAGGTTCAAGTAGATTGCAGGAAGGAAGCAGGAAGTCAGTCTCCGGTGATTAAAATTGCCATTGCTGTGTCTATTTTGGATGCTGAAAGGTCTTTTCAGTATTTTCAATTGTGGTGCCATATCAGCATTTATGAATCCTGTTTATCATATATGATTACTAAATTGACTCCTTTTCTTTTTTAAAAAAAATAGTTGGATATGTTCAGAAAGTCACCTTGGCATTAGGGTGAGTATATCTTTCAATGTATTAATGCTGTGATTCCTTCTTTAAGCCTCCTAGTAGTAGACTCCTTTTTAAATGGTTTTTTTTAGCATTTGATGTTTTATTAAAGGTGCTATTCCACCAAGACTTTTCTGTTCAGTTTTCCAAAGAAATGAAAACTTAAAGTTAATTTCTCGCAGTTAAAATAAAACATGATCTTGACAGCAGGGATAGGTACTGATATGTTGCACCATGGACATTTGACAAAATTATTGACTCAGCCACAGACATGGGGGAAATTAAAAGCAAAATACTGCGAATGCTGGAAATCTGAAATAAAAACAAGAAATGCTGGAATCACTCAGCAGGTCTGGCAGCATCTGTGGAAAGAGAAGCAGAGTTAACTTTTCGGGTCAGTGACCCTTCAACGGACCCTTCCGATGAAGGGTCACTGACCCGAAACGTTAACTCTGCTTCTCTTTCCACAGATGCTGCCAGACCCGCTGAGTGATTCCAGTATTTCTTGTTTTTATTATGGGGGAAATTAATCTGCATATAAAGTATATAGCCAATCTAATGCCATCAAAACACAGTCCGATTTAAAACACATTTCTCCCTGTAAACAAAGTAGCTAAGCATACAAACCTCAAACAGCACAACTGTATTAGCTAGCTAGCAAGCAAAATAGTATGCAATGCCAATGCGAATTACTTTTGTTGACAGAATAGAGCTAGCTACACCATGTCACAGGATCATAGATGGACTTTATCGGATGAACTCTATGGATTCACACTGGGCTGAATTTTTCTAGTTTGCCGCCGATTTCGGCAGCAAGTTTCAAAAACGGCAGTGCGCACGGACAAGCTTTACTCTGCGGAGCTGCCGCAATATTTAGCATAACGGCTCATTTAAATGGCAGGGACGGACCGCCACATCCGATGATATGGAGGGGGTGGGCGCTTCATCCCCGGCAATGGTGTCCGGTGCCACTGCGCCAGCATCGGAGCCATCTGTAAAGGGCTTAAAGCCCTTCAGTTTAATTTATATTTTTTAAGTTGCAAGAGTTATCTAATTAAAATGAAAAATGTACTAAAAGTTACAATTCCCTCTCCCACCCACCCCACTGACTAAACACTTTATTAATTGTCCTCCCCCCCAAAAAAAACTTAACTTGCGATCCTGACCTTTCCCCGCCAAAATTTATAACCTTTTACCTTCAGCCTCTTCCCACCATCCTCTCCACCAATCACATTAGTTTTCCCCTCCCCCCCATCGCCCTGAAAAACCCTCCCAACCAGTGTTCCGCCTTTGATCTCCAAGCAGAGATCCAAAGGCGCAGGAGTTCCGGCCACTGGCCAGAATATCGCAGCGGCATGGCCGTCGGTAGCAGGTAAGTGATTAATTAATTTTAATGGATAACATACTTAAATTGTGATGGCTCCGCTGAGCAGCAGGGGGCCTGCTATGAGGCCTTGCTGCTGCCAGTAATATGGGGCAGGGCCTTCGTGGCATCAAGGCCCGTGGAGGGCCTCTCCAACAGTATTTTCCAGGCCTCCCCAGCACGAACCCCAACGTTGGGGGCCCAGTAAAATTCAGCCCACTGTGTCAGGAGTGCAAATTCAGCCAATAACCCATGAAGCTCAAGGAGAGGATTGTTACTGAGATTATTGAGGTGAGGCAGACGAAAAATCAGCAATAGGAAGACAGACCATTTCTCTCACAGCTATTGTCACAAGACCATTTAACCCTTGATGGTCAATGTTTGTGCAACTTCTCCACCTACTTGTAATATGTGTCTGAAGACAGGACATCCAGCAAAAGGGCAGTGATCTTCAAATCAGGAGAATCTTATAGACTGGAACTTCAGAACAGTCATGTAAAATAGAAAAGCAGAGTGGGACAGGAAGGGACAGAGAGATTAATGGTAGGTAGTCAAGACTAGTTTATTCTTCTTGACAGGCTGTTAAACTAGGTCCTGGTTTCTAAAATACAGAAATAACAACATCTCTCATGGACAAAATATCATTTACTTACCAAAGCTAGTGACAAAATTAGATAAACACAATTACAAGGAAAGAGCGTCCTTCAGTTCCTCCAATAAAGCGATTCTTTCAAATTCACTTATGTCTATATCTCAGTCTATCACTGTCGATTACAATTCAGCTCTGACAAGATGATTATTAACAAAAATCTTTTCTGCAAAAAGTTGAATGGTTGTTACTGCATGTATCAGTTACAAAATGTTTAGTCACTAAAGATTGTATTCCAGACTAACCAATTTATTTCCAAGCCTTATCCATTAGCAAAGGTGCACTTTTAACATAATGTGCTACAGACAGCTTTCAAATGCCATTGGCCAGTCAGGTTATCTGTCCTCAAACTGGATAGTAAATGATGTACATTGCAGATACTGGTCTTTGACATACTTGCAAAACTTGTCTTTTAATCCAATTCGCAGCACAAAAACATCAGTTAATGACTTTCTAACATGGTCATTGAAACATAATAAAAAAAATTCTATGTCTTCCCCTACAGTTTTTAAAATTGCAAATGCACCATGGATTTTAGGAACATGGGAAATAGGAGCAGTAGTAGGTCATTCAGCCCATCGAGCCTCTTCTGCCATTCAAACAGATCATGGCTGATCATCTACTTCTACGCCATTTTTCCCCACTATCCCCATATCCCTTGATGTCATTCTTATCCAGAAATCTGTTGATTTGTTGAAGAATCGTAGACAGTTCATCATAGATTAAGGTTTATTAAAGATATCCATAATCTTGTATTCACTAACTATTGTATATAGGTCAGCGGCATCCTGTTTTTGCCAATATCACATAGCCGCATTACATGATACTCTTGTATACATGAGGAACTTACAGTGCTGATATCTGAAGATTCCTTGGATTTTCTTGCCTGTTTTCTTCTCAGTACAAGTTCTGGAATAAGGTAATTCCAAATGGATAGCAGCAGAATTGTGACATTTATATTGAAGTAAAGATCTAGCAACTTTCAACATGTCACTGAGCTTGTGTCCCAAGTGAAAGTAATGCATGCCAGAGTGGATATCGAGACATTCCCTAAGTAACCTTTGCCATTTTAAAATGAATTTACATAACACAAGCCTTTAAACGTGTTTTAAAATAACCTAGCTGCTATTTTGAAACACAAGGTTAAAGGCTTGGAGCAGGGGTGTCAAACCTTTTCACTTGGGAGGCCTGATTGCAATTTTTGTCTTACATAGGGGGCCAATGAGACAATTTAGGAAAGACAAAGGCATTAAAAATTAACCTTACTATTAATCAAAACAAGAAATGTGCACTTTTCTAAAGAACCTTTAAATAAGAAGTCTAATTTATTGTCTTACTTTCTTGTCACTAGTTGGACACTGATTTAGTGAGATAACTGGCATCAATTTTTCTTGCACAAGTAGTCAATGTTTGCCTGCGCACTTCTTATAGTGATGCGGAATATTCCGAATAGATGTCCATCTGTCAGCAGTGATCTTGATCACTCTCTCTCCCTCTCCCCCCTTCTCTGTGTTATTTCCCCCTCTCTTGTCATTCCCCCTATGTTGTCCCCCCTCCCTCTGACCCCTCCTCTCTTTCTGTCCCCCCCACTCACTCTCTCTGTTCCCCTGCTCTCTATCAATCTCTCTCTCTGTTCTCCTGCTCTCTCTCTCACTCTGTCCCTCTCCCTCTCTCTTTCCCTCTTCCTCTCTCTCTCTGTGCCCCCTCTCTTTCTGGTCAGTCTCTCTCTCTCTCTGCCCCCTCTCTCACTCTCTGCAACACCCCCACCCCTCCCCCTCCCTGGTCACCCTCTTTCTCTGTCTGCCCCCTCTTTTTCCCTCTTCCTGTCCCCCATCTCTCTCTCTCTGGCCCCTATCTCCCTTCTCTCTCTCTTTCTCCCTCTCTGCCCCCTCTCCCTTGCGCTCTGTCACCCCTCTCTGACCTCTCCTCCCTCTCTCCCTGTCCCCCCTCTCTCTTGCTGGCCCCTCTCTCTCTACCCCCTCTCTCTCCTTCTGTCCCCCTCGCTCTCTGTCCTCCCCACTCTCTCTCTCTGCCCCTCTGTTTCCCCCTCTCTCTCTGCTACCCTTTCTCTCTGCCTCCCTCTTTTTCTCTCTCTCCCCCTTCTCTCTCTCTCCCCCCTTCTCTCTCTCGACCCCTCTTTCTCAGTTCTCCACCTCTCTCCCCCACCCCTCTATCTGACCATTGCTGAGAGCGGTAACAGCAGTTTCTGAACTCTGGACAGATTCAGGGTTTTCCGGCGGGTTTTGAAAAAAAATCAGAACCCGCTGGAAAACTCCGAATCTGTCCGAAGTTTGGAAACTGCTGTTCCCACTCTCAGCACCTGTCAGCTGTGAATATGGAAAGGCGTGTCATTAGATAAAGACCTAAACTTAGAATTCCAATTCAGCTGTGAAACTGACAGTGTGATTTTTTAAAAGATTTTTTTAAACCAGTCTGGTAGGAAAGAAGAAGCCAATAGGAAATTTCTCATCCCTGAAATTACCAGTCATGGACCTCAAATTTTTTTTACCATGGACACTGGTGTCTGTGTACGGATGTGTCGCCAACTCCTGCTTGACAGCTGTTCTACAGCTCTCAAATATAAGAGCAAGAATGATCGCAACACTTAAGGGAGAAAGTTCAATGTAGATAAATATTAGTTCAGTTATAGCAGCAATATGCCATAGGCATAAGATTTGAGTGGCCTTGCTGTCCTATGTTTCAAACTGACTGCAAATACCCTTGCTGTAGATGGCAAAGCTGTAGGTCAGCTGACCCAGAGTAAGTCGAGGCATTTGTCCTCTGTTATTGGCTGGTAGCTATGCCAAAGTCTGGTGTTTGCTAATCACCTTGGAATTTTCTGGGTGGAATGTATGTTTTCTGCAGTCTCCTAATTATATCTCTTAATGTAACATTTACCCTCAGTACCTACCCAACTAACAGTTTATGCCAATCTATCATTCTTAGTCTGCCTTCCTGAAATTAAGTCATTGTTGTATACGTTTTATAATCTTATTTATTAAGTTATAATGTAGCCATTGTTAGCTAGCTGCTCTCTGACACTGCTTCCACCATTCCTTATTAGCATAATAGTAAGTCAAGTACTGCTGGCCCCTTATAGTTTCCATGACCATTTCAGTCGTATACCAGAAAGAATAATCCACTTTTCCTATTTATATTATGATCTACTCAATTAATCCCTGCCAAAGTGCAATGTATTACTGATTTGAGTATGAAATGTCTTCACAAAAGAAGAGGATGAAGTTAAGTTATAGTAGACGAGGCAAAACTCAAGATATTGGATGGGATAAAAGTAGATAGAAAGGAGGTGCTAAATATGTTGACATCATTCAAAGTTAAGAATTCACCCAGACTAGATGCTGAGGAAACTAGGGGAAGATAGCAGAACCTCTGACCACAGTCTTTCACTCCTCCTTGGGTATGGGAGTGGTGCCAGAGGATTGCAAATGTTACACCCCTGTTCAAAAAGGGGAGATAGATAAACCTGATAACTACAGGCCAATCAGTCTGACATCAGTGGTGAGAAAACTACTAGAATTCACTGTGAACAACAAAATTAATTTTCACTTAAAGAAGCATGGGCTAATAAAGAACAGCCAGGTAACTTGTGTCTGACTAACTCGATTGAATTGTTTGAAGTAACTGGGAGGGTTGCTGAAGGTCATGATAGTAGGTGTATATATGGACTTTCAAAAGGTATTTGATAAAGTACCACATAGACCTATGTAAATAGACCTATAAAATAGAAGCACTGGTATTAAATGGATGGTGGTAACTTGGGTACATAATTTGTTAAGGAATAGGAGGCAGAGAGCATTCTGACTGGACAGAAGTATGTGACCTTTACCACCTAGAAGAACAAGGGCAGCAGGTGCATGGGAACACCATCACCTGAAAGTTCCCACACACCATCCTAACTTGGAACTATATTGCTGTTTGTTCACTGTCGCTGGATCAAAATCATGCAACTCCCTCCCTAACAGCACTCTGGGGGTACCTATACCACAGCTTCAGCAGTTCAAGAAAGCAGCTCACCACCAACTTCTCAAGGGCAATTAGAGATGGGTAACACTTGTTAGCCTTGCCAGCGTCACTCACATCCCAAGAACGAATTTTAAAAAAGGGGGCCCCAGGGGACAATATTAAAAACATTGGGCTGATTTTTCCCAGCCCTGTGGTGGTGGGCATGGAGGTGGGGCCAGAAAAACAGTGGGCAGTTGCATTGGGATGGCTCCCAGATACATTCCCACTGCCAGGGAAGTTTCCCAGGAGTGGCCTGGGAAACAGATTGGCTGCCTGCTGAACGGACACAGGCATCCAATTTACCTACTTAAGGCTTTCAATTAGGGGCAACGTTGTGACACAGCAGCATTTTGCCAGCAGTAGAGCAGCCCCCCGCCGAGTGCAGAGGCTGCCAACTCCATGGAGGCGGCCTATCTGTAGCAGGGCGGGGGCAATCGGAGCTGAAGGCTTCATGTCCCAAAGAGGGGGCCGCCAGCAGGAAAGGCTGGCAGGAAAAGCTGCATCCGTGACCCAAACACCTCTGCTGGGGGAGGCATGCCAAGGCTTTAAAACGGCCAGCCCTGTGATTGGGCCTGCAGCATCGGGAACCTGCCCATCATCCTGCATAGGATGGGGAGCGCAGGGGCAGACAATTAGGAGGCCGTCTCCAGGACGATTGCTCTGCCAGTCTTGCTCCCAGCAAATGCGAGCTCAGGACCCCCATTTGGTCCCAACCTAGGGGTCCTGAAGCCTGTGGGTGAATCCTGCCAATTGCTTTTTCTATTATATACAAATGACCTGGACTAGGTCATATAGGGAGTACAATTTCAAAGTGGTGCATGATACAAAACTTGGCAACATGGTAAATAGTGAACAGGATAGTGGCAGGCTTCAGGAGGACGTGGGCAGACTTGTGAAATAGGCATACTCATGACAGATGCAATTTAATAAGGATATATGTAAAATGTTGCATTTTTGGAGAAACAACATGGAGAGGCAGTATAATCTAAATGGTACTATTTTGAGCATGATGCAAAAGCAGAGGGACTTGGGGCTACATATAGTCAAATCTTTGAAGATGGCAGGTCCTGTTAACAAGGTAGTTAAGAAAACATATAGAATACTTAGCTTTGTAAATAGGTGCATTGAATACAAAAACAGAAAGTCGTGCTAAATTTGTACAAATTACTTGTGAGGTCTCAGCTGGAATATTGTGTACGATTCTGGGCACCACACTTTAGGAGGGATGTCAAGGCCGTGGAGACAGTGCAGAGATTTACCTGGATGAAACCAAGAATGAGGGACTTCAGTTATGTGGAGAGATCAAAGAAACTGGGATTGTTCTCCTTAGAGCAGAGAAGGGGAGACCAAATAAAGATATTCAAAATTATGAGGGGTTTTGGTAGTTTCGCCCTACTTGCCCTATTTCCTCTGGCAAGTGGGCTGATAACCAGAGGGCATAGATTTAAAATAATTGGCAAAAGAACTAGAAGGTTCAAAGCCAACATGTACCCGTTAAGGTGAAGGATAGGACCATCAGGTCCAGGGAACCCTGGATGTCAAGGGATATAGAGTGTTGGATCAGGGGAAAAAAGAGGCTTATGGCAGATTCAGAGCACTGAAAACAGCGGAGGCATTAGAGGAGTATAGAAAGTGTAGGGGGGTACTTAAAAAAGTAATTAGGAGAGTGAAGAGGGGACATGAAAAAACATTGGCGGTCAATATAAAGGAAAATCCTAAGGCGTTTTATAAGTATATGAAGGGCAAGAGGATAACCAGGGAAAGAGTAGGGCCCATTAGGGACCAAAGTGGCAATCTGTGTGTGGAGCCGGAGGACATAGGTGAGGTTTTAAATGATTACTTTTCATCTGTTTTCACTGTGGAGAACGACGATGTGTCGAGATCAGGGAGGGGGATTGCAATATACCTGAACATATTAACATTGAAAGGGAGGAAGTATTAGATGTTTTAGCAGGCTTAAAAGTGGATAAATCCCCAGGCCCAGATGGGATGTATCCCAGGCTGTTATGTGAGGCAAGGCAGGTGCTCTGACGCAAATTTTCAGTTCCCCTCTGGCCACGGGAGAGGTGCCAGAGGACTGGAGGATAGCGAATGTGGTACCATTATTCAAGAAGGGTGGCAGGGGTAGACCAGGTAATTACAGGCCAGTGAGTCTAACATCAGTGGTTGGGAAACTATTGGAAAAAGTTCTGAGGGACAGGATTAATCTCCACTTGGAGAAGCAGGGAATAATCAGGGATAGTCAGCATGGCTTTGTCAGGGGGAGATTGTGTCTAACTAACTTGACTGAATTTTTCGAGGAGGTGACTAGATGTGTAGATGAGGGTAAAGCAGTTGATGTACTCTACATGGACTTCAGTAAGGCTTTTGATAAGGTCCCGCATGGGAGATTGGTTAAGAAGGTAAGAGCCCATGGGATCCAGGGCAATTTGGCAAATTGGATCCAAAATTGGCTTGGTGGCAGGAAACAGAGGGTAATGGTCGAGGGTTGTTTTTGCGAGTGGAAGCCTGTGACCAGTGGTGTACCGCAGGGATCGGTGCTGGGACCCTTGCTGTTTGTAGTGTACATTAATGATTTAGACGTGAATACAGGAGGTATGATAAGTAAGTTCGCAGATGACACGAAAATTGGTGGTGTCGTAAATAGTGAGGAGGAAAGCCTTAGATTACAGGATGATACAGATGGGCTGGTAAGATGGGCGGAGCTGTGGCAAATGGAATTTAATCCTGAGAAGTGTGAGGTGATGCATTTTGGGAGGACTAACAAGGCAAGGGAATATACAATGGATGGTAGGACCTAGGAAGTACAGAAGGTCAAACAAAGGGACTTGGTGTACTTGTCCATAGATCACTGAAGACAGCAGCACAGGTAGATAAGGTGGTTAGGAAGACATATGGGATGCTTGCCTTTATTAGCCGAGGCATAGAATATAAGAGCAGAGAGGTTATGATGGAGCTGTATAAAATGCTAGTTAGGCCACAGCTGGAGTACTGTGTACAGTTCTGGGCGCCACACTATAGGAAGGATGTGATTGCACTGGAGAGGGTGCAGAGGAGATTCACCAGGATGTTGCCTGGGCTGGAGCATTTCAGCTATGAAGAGAGACTGAAAAGGCAGGGGTTGTTTACCTTAGAGCAGAGAAGGACGAGGGGGGACATGATTGAGGTATACAAAATTATGAGGGGCATTGATAGGTTCGATAGGAAGAGACTTTTTCCCTTAACGGAGGTGTCAATAACCAGGGAGCATTGATTTAAGGTAAGGGGCAGGAGGTTTAGAGGGGATTTGAGGAAAAATGTTTTCACCTAGAGGGTGCTTGGAATCTGGAATACACTGCCTGAAGTGGTGGTAGAGGCAGGAACCCTCCAAACATTTAAGAAGTATTTAGATGAGCACTTGAAACGCCATAGCATACAAGGCTACAGGCCAAGTGCTGGAAAATGGGACGAGAATAGTTAGGTGCTGAATGGCTGGCACAGACACGATGGCCGAAAAGCTTGTTTCTGTGCTGTGTAACTCTATGACTCCAGAGGGGAAATGGAGAAAGTTTTTCACACAGGGTAATGCATGACCTGACAGAGTGATGAAATCAAATTTTATCGGAACTTTCAGAAAGCAATTGGACATGTACTTGAGGAGAATTAATCGGCAGGGTTATGGGGAAAAAGCTTGGATGTGGGACTAAAGTGGACAGCTCTTTCAAAGAGCCGGCACAGGCACAATAAATGGAATGGCCTCTCTTCATGTACTGTAAAATTCAATGATTCTATGTGCTTATTTTTAGCCTCTACCTGATTTGATGGCTTCAAAGACGTCATTAACTATATATTTCCCTTTTTGTAATTCAGCCTGACCCACAAAGTCTCTAGATTTTTTTTGTTCATTCTTGGGATGCGATCTCCTGTAATGAATTCAAATTATCCATCTGTCATAATTATTCATCTTTAACATACTCACTCTGCCTCACATTTTTTTCTCTTTTTATCCCTTATAAATTTACCCCCAGAGGGTCAGCCCTCGAACTTTTTCCAATGCCCCAGCAATCTAAAGCTCTCTCTTCTACCTCAGGCTGCTCATCAATGTCTAAGTTCAAGAAGTTCCCAAAGTAATTTGGCCTGTGGCATTGGAAGTAATTCTGAGATTATCAACCTTGAGATTGTGCTCTTTAATATCTAACTCTTCAACTCGGTTTTCAAGAATTCCCTCCTGCTGTCTATTGTTTCTATTTGAATCAGGACTTCTGGTGGCTCACCCTTTCTTTCCAGAATAGTTTTAACTGACTCCTTTATCCCAGCATCTGGGTGGCAATATAGCATTTGTGACTCCTAATTAAGACAATAGAAATTGTCCTTTATCCCTCTAATTCCCATAAAAATACTTGCCTTCTCTTATTGATACTATGACTTATCACCACCACCCACTCCCCCCCCAAACAATAACCAATTGCTCCACAATGCTAAAATATTGTTTATTATTTAACCTCCCCCGTGCCACCATCGTTGTCCAGCATTGTGTACCTATGAGCTGCCATGAATTCTGGATGCCAAATCAAGGTTCAGAAGATCAATTTCGGGTGGTGGGCCTACTCCTTTATATCTTTTTAATACAAATGAGTGGCTTGCTAGGCCACTTTCAAGGGCACTTATGAGTCAACCACATTGCTCAGTACCCATGAGACAACTTCAGACCCTCAGGAGTTATTCTTATTCATTCTCAGGATGTGAGCAGTGTTGATACGTCCGGTATTTATTGCCCATCACTAGTTTCTCTGTGAAGGATGTGATTGCACTGGAGAGGGTGCAGAGGAGATTCACCAGGAAGTTGCCTGGGCTGGAGCATTTCAGCTATGAAGAGAGACTGAAAAGGCTGAGGCTGTTTTCCTTGTAGCAGAGAAGGATGAGGGGGGACATGATTGAGGTGTACAAAATTATGAGGGGCATTGAACTCAGCCAGATACAATTTAGTACAATACTCATCTATCCATCCAAAAGAAAACTCATCCATCCATCCATCCATCCACCCACTCAGTTCAGTTCAGGCTAAACTCTGGGTTTTAATCCGAAGCAAATGTTTGCTCCACTTCTCTGTGGTCGGTTTAACTTCTTGAACTGCTGCAGTCCTTGAGGTATTTGTTGTAGTGGTTTGATTCGACTAAATTGTTAGCTTGTTAGGCTGACATACTTGGCTTGTTGTGGCAGATCAGAGGGAAGTTAAGAGGTAAACACATTAATGTGAGACCGGAGTTCAATATAGACCAAACCGGGTAAGGACGGCAGGTTTCCTTCCCTGAAGGACATTAATGAACCAGTTGGGTTTTTACGACAATCCAATAGTTTTATTCCTACCTCTGATGACATTTAAAACTGTAATCAAATTCTCAAAATACCATGTTGGGATTTGAACTCTCATTCTCTAGATTATTAATCCAGGCTTCTGCATGACTGGTCTAGTAACATAACCACTACACAACCGTACTCTTAAGTAGTTGAATGGGCACAATCAACCATTCAAATACAGCTACCACTTACAAAACCATCACTTTCATACTTGGCTTGTCAGTCAAACCCACACAGTCATTATTTGAAATAAAAAACAGCCAAAAATAAACCAATCACCAGTTAAACAGCTACCGGTACTTAACAGCAAAGTAGTCAACAAATCATACAAATGTATGGACAGGAAAAGGCCATCTGGTCTGTTGAGCCTATCCTATAACGTCATGTTGCAACTAAGCATCATGACCTTC